>NC_134555.1:14262064-14862064 GCF_025594145.1 Primulina tabacum | reverse complement strand
TTGCACATATTTATCTTGCTGAAGGTATTTTATCCAGCATCTTGTACAAGATGTCTTTAGCTACATTGTCCAAATTGGCTTTTCTTTTGTCTTCTGCTATCCATTCTTCTCTGGGCTTTTCAATGCGGTCTGGTGCACCATCAGTTAAGGCAACAAATGTGTTTTCTTTCAATATTTTCATGGGTCCATCAGTGATAACGTACCACATATCTTCATCTTATGCAGCTAGATGAGCCTGCATTCTAATCTTCCAATCGTCAAATTCTTCTCTGGAAAACATTGAAATTTTGATGAAGAAAGACATGGTAATCGGTTTTGTAGATAGGAATATTCAGGAACAAGATTCAACTGCTCTGATACCACTTGTTAGGATCGGTTGGGATTGAAAAAGTGTTTAGAAAGAGGGGAGAGGTTGAATAAACACTTGACAATTTTCACAACCTTTCGAATAATGGGTCAGTTTGGTGATAAACTGAATTCAGGAATCTTGTTGTCGATGTCAATCAGTTAACTAATGAAAGTACGGAAATAAACTGAATGACAGATAGAATAAAACTGAAATTAAGAGATTCAAGATTTGTGGATATTCGGAGATTTCAAACACTCTTATGTCACCCCTTCTATCTCGAACATATGATATTTACTAAAAGACTTTTATCTATACAAAGATTTATACAAACCGACTTCAGTTTGGACTTAACAATAACAAAACTGAAACTCTTAGTTTCAATACAATGTATCAATAAGCAACTGATGTGTAACTTCTTAGCACAACTAATCTCTACAAGATCGAATAATACAACAATGAGTGTTTGTGATTTTAAGCTCAAAATTATAGCCTGAAAGCTGTGAATGTGTATATTAAGCGTGAGCTTTTGAGAGCTTTCAAACTTGAAAGAATATGCACAGAGTTCTGCTTGATAACTTGAACACTTTCATAACTTGATTACTTTTCGTCAGCTGATCTTCTCGACTATTTATAGGCTTTGTTCTAACGATAACAATGAATGCATTTTGAATCTTTATATCATTATTATAGTCACGTCAACATTATTCTGACAATCGTATGTTGTAGCTTTTCTGCAATGCGAAGTTCCCACTATACGTTGCAGTCTGCTATTGTACAATTGTCGGTAGAAAGCTACGTTACTTAACTGATGAGGTGTCAAAACTGATTTATCAGTTGACATAGCCGATAAGATTAACTGATTGCTCTCAACTAACTGTGGTGTAACTGATCAGTTTCAACTGATCATCCAGTTGACTAGATAGTTCAGTTAGCTTAGTTCAGTTGCTTTTTATTATACACGCACTAATCTTCAGTTCGAGCAACTAACAGTTTACGAATTTTTTGTTCAGTTACTTTCAGTCTTCTTCTCACACGCTCAATTTGTCAAACTCCGAAATTAAGTTTTTAACACAAATTTTTACACTGCAGTATTTTATTGGACGATTGTTTACGATTATTTTTAAAAGACATATTTTTCAGTAGTCCTGAACGCATGCATTTAAATGAGATTTTCGTGTATTAGTTTTAAAAAAAATTTCTAGTAATATTTTAAATTAGTAGACACTACATAAATTATTTTAAGGGTCTCAAATTTAATAATATATTAGTAGATCATGGTACACGTAATTCATGTTTTTGTAAAAAAAAAATAGAGAATAAATTAGTTTTTTATTAAATGAAACAAATTATTTTTAAAATTAAAATGAAAGGAAAGAAATAAAATTTAAAAAATAAGGTATATGTTGTTGGATGATTATCTATATTTATTATTTTATCCTCGCTCGGTATATATTAATGGTGCCATCTACTCGTTTAAGGGGTAGGTGCGTTTGCGTTTCAATCATTTTTATTTTATAAAATACATTCCTAATTAGTTTCAATACAATATACTAAATGATTATTATTACGCTACACTAAAGGGTGGTCCTCCATATCTGTGGTGTTACGATTGTGATATCTCCGTTAATGTTTCGCTGGACACAGCCTATCAAGGGAAGCCGTGGATGAGAATGTCTAAAAATATCTATTTCACAGCCTATCAAGAGAACCCGTGGCTGGGAATATCTAAAAATATCTATTTTTATGGGATAAAATTCCAAACTCCATTTTATATGACATTTTTTCTACAAAAATACATATGTATATTATAAAAATTTATCTTGAAATAATTTATAGACACGCAAGGTACCAAGGCACCGATTGGTATATTGTATATGATAGAATGATGTGTTTTGATATAAACAAAGAATCCATTAATTAAATGATAACTCTGTATAGTTATCGTTTTAAAGGCTAAAAAATCACGCAAGACATTATAATTCTAAAGCAGATTGGTGATATCCTCATAAGAACCCGGTTCATGGATGACCCGGTATAATAAATGGATATCCCAAATAAGGGTCAATCTGCAGGATGAATTCTTCTGAAGCCGGGCAGGTGGATGCCCCGAACATCTTCCCCCCGGCTACCAGAAGCCCTGGGCTCTCATATGAGCTCCCGGATGATTTTTACTCGGGTACTTCGATAACAGTGCCGCACTCGAGTGCGATAGAAGGTAAAATCTTACCTCGATAAGTGTTCCTGACATAAACCTACTGATGTGACACGATGGAAAAGTAGGACGTTGTGACAAGAAGTCAACATCTAAGATTACAAGTGGCAAGTAGGCAATGAAAACAAGGTACTTATCACCTTCTTTCCTATAAATAGCAGGTATGTTTTACATTTCAGGGATTCGGATACTCTTGTTTCCATGCTCTTGGCACCCACGTATATTCATATATATACAGCCTTTTATCCCATCATCTTCACCTGCTCACTTAAACATCGGATTGGCTACGCCGGATATCCCTCCAGCGCCCATTCACGAGTTTCATTTCCTTGTTTGCAGGTTACAGTTGCAGCCATATTGTACAGAGATATACTTTCACCATAAGATATATCTCCTTACTCATTTTCCTTAAACACAACTCTCATAATCATCCGGCGAATTGTCCCGGCCCAGCTCACCCAATTCACCTGGATAACATTATTGGCGCCGTTTGTGGGAAATTGAGCTAAAGACATTGACATGGCTCCTACAAGAAGGACGAATCAGGATACTTCTCGGGTTCCTGGAGATGATGCATTTGTCTATGGACAAGGTAGTCCTCCACCTACATGACCTCCACCTGTTATTACATTATCCCCGGAGGATTTGCTTGGATTATATCCGATGCAGTAGAGAACGGTAGTAGCAAGAAGAGCCCCTTCTCATCATGCTACACAACCCGAAGGGGAGCAGGAGCGAGAGCAGGATATGAGAGAGGAGGAAGTGAGGATGGAGGATGAAAGTGCTGGTTCTAAGTCTCCTACTGTGGCCGAGGAGTTGGAAGAATTAAGATAGAAGATGAGAGTTTTGTAGGGGCAGATGGAGGGTCGGAGTCATTCTTAGCTAATCTCTGAAGGATGCCCATTTTTTGTTGCTATATCTGAGAACCTCTGCCCGTGCATTTTAAGTCAGCCAAAATCAAGGACTATGATGGTAGCACTGCCCCGGAAGGAGCATTTGGCTAGGTTTGAGAACATGACCACGCTGCACTGTTATGTTGATTGGATCAAGTGCAAAGTATTCCTAACCACTTTGGTTGACTCAACCCAAAGATGGTTTGAGGGATTGGTCACTCAAAGTATACATTCTTTCGAGGATTTCCATAAGGTGTTTCTACATCACTTTAGCAGCAGCAAGAAGCATAAAAAGATTGCATTTAGTCTTTTTGAAGTAAAGCAGAGCCTAGAACAGAGTCTCAGGGCTTACATTCGGAGATTCAACATAGTTGCTTTGGATGTCCCCTCTTGCGCCCCCGAGACCAAAACTACTGCATTCACTTAGGGGCTAAGGGAGGAGGAATTTTTTCGGTCATTAACCAAGAAGACGCCCGGGGATTTCGAAAATCTGTTGGCCTGGGCGCAGAAGTATATTAACATGGAAGAGGCACAGAAGCAAAAGCAGAAGAGGGAGACGTTGAAGCGAGAGAGGGGAGACCGGGTATCTAGATCCGAGGAGAGAGGGCAGAGGAGGGGTAACCCGGGGTATTTTTCTCATCACGTGCCTTTGAAAGTTGCCCGGGATCGGGATGCCCAAGAGTGTAGTAGGGACATGCCCCCCCTCAACAATTTACGAGGCCTGAGAAGAAGGGATTTTGTGCCCTTCACAAAGTGTGTCACCATAACACTAAGGATTGTCGAACGATGACAAAAGATTATGTCCCGCCCGATGTCCAGGGACATAATGGGCGGGACATAATCCACCAAATAAGAGGCCGAGATTGCCACCTTGAACAACTCGACAGTCGGGACCCAGTGCATGGAAAAGTTCAAGAGGTGCCCCAAGTGGGAGAAGGAACAATGTGTCCGAGAGGAAAAGATCCTCGCTCTCTGTCTTGGGGGCAATCAAAATGTTATCTGGAGGTTCTACTGATGGTAATTCCAATCGGGCAAGGAAGTCGAGAAGTAGGAGAGATTGCATGGAGGTGGAAGGAATAAGGAAGAGTGAAGCAGTTATTAGCTTTGGCCCGAAGGATATTAAGGGTGTCAATCTTCCCCACAATGACGCCCTACTGATCCAAGCCCGGGTAGCTAATTATGATATTTTGAGGGTTTTCATTGACTCGGGCAACTCTGTGAACGTTATGTTTAAGGAAGCCGTCATACACATGGATTTGCAGGGGTAACAGCTGGAGACAGTTGAAACGACATTTTTTGGCTTTGCTGGCCATGCTGTCTACCCGGAGGGAGAAATTGTCTTGCCCTTGACTTTGGGCACCAGGGAGTTGAAGATGAAACGTCCACTACTCGTTTCTTAAAAATACTAGAAATATTTTAAAAAAATATATAAACCTCACATGAAGATCCGCCGAACATACATATATATATATAAATATTTTGTAAACAAATTTAAAAATAAATAAATCGACTAAATATCAAAATCAAAGGAAATAGTCAAACATAAAATCATCCAAAATTTTTACCAAACCTAAAGCAATATTTGAAAAAAAAAGGCCAATATTAACAATCTCTCAAAAACCTCTCAAAAGCATAAATAAAATTCGTGAAAATCTTTAAACATAAACATAAACATAAATCTAGTGCGGAAAACTAGTGCTGGTCCTCGGGTTATGTGCACTTTCAGTCCAGTCAGATCAACCATCAAGACTTCCATTATCATTATTATCATAATCACCTGCATCAATCACACCTAGTGAGTCTAAAGACTCAGCAAACCATAATCTTGATAACAAATACTACGTATACAAATCACATGCAACAGTGGAAATATTTTTACGTAAAATAACATTTTCATAATGATGCATAAACTTAAACATAAACATTTTTCATAAAGATTTTCATATTATCATAAAATTATTCATATACATCATAAACGTATTCGTATTCATAATGTTCATATACGTATTAATTTTCGTTGAATTCAGATCGTTAATTGTGACCCGTCAACTGAGCCTTAACCTACGTATTAACATATCATCTTATCATCGTATTAGCGTATTAGTTACAATTACTTCAGTTCCTTCAACATTTCATATTCTTATCACTTAATGAAAATTAAACATGCATATAACATTTTCTTTTAAACCAAGCATGTAACATGTCTTTTAAAGTTATCGTTCTTCATAAAATTCCATAAACTTGCAAAATAATCTTATTAATATATAAAAAAGACTTCAGGACATTATCATGACGTTTACAAATTTTCGGGTGTAAAATTATCGTTTTACCCCTAGACGAAAAATTTCACGTTTTTGACATTTTCTTAATTCCGTTGACTCTAGACCATCCCAAATATATTTAAGCTTACATTGATTTTCTCGTATTTTTATTTGGCTTAAATCGATGACTTTTAATTTATTCTTTAATCATAACATATTAAAGCGTTTTAATCCCGAATTAAATAAAACTTTACTATAAAATTCCCAAACTTAAAACTTAAACTTTTATTAATTATTTAGCCCTCGTGAACCATGACTCGTCCCCCGTGAAGCCATGTTTCAAACTTATAGCCAATAAAACCCTTGTTCGAACCTAAGCACTAAACCCTCGAGCCAACTTACTTTTTCACCGAGCCACACCCGAACCACCCTGAGCCAAATTCAAACCAGACCCTTTATGGACCCTACTGGACCCTTATAACCCTTAGGAATCAAATCCAAGCTCGAAACCGAAGCCACACATCAGGACAAGCTCTCGGCCGAGACTCCATTTGCGTTAGGACTCTACAAATCGCGCCTAGGACCCTAGCCACTGGACCAGCCCCTAAACCAGACCCTTGTGCGCCCTATTAGGATCCTAGTGACTCGAACTAGACCAACCCAAAGCCCCCCGGCCAAGCCATCCTTCATTGCGCGGCTGCGCACCCCATGCGTGCAAGCTTGAAAATTCTCAGGTGGAGCCCTAGCTTGCTATGACTCCTCCCCAGCCCCTTGCCATGAGTCCTGGCATGGCTAGGACTTCTTCCATGACCCTAGCATGTACCTAGCCTAGCCCTGGTTGCAGCCTTCCAAGCCATGGACCAAATACCCTTGAACCCGAGCCCTTGACATCCCCACACACGCGGTTGGTTCCAGCTTGTTTCTATTATTGTGTGCAGCGATTCGTGCATGAATTTGGACCCTATAACTTGTGTACAACATGACCCTTAATCATTCCTAATCATGGAAGCCCCTTAAGAACATATTAAACATGTTTTTGGATCAAATACATGCTTTAAAAAGCCACATATGATGCATAAACGAAAATATTTGAAAGCATCACTTTTTTTTCATGCAAAAAATATTTAAACAAATACTATGGTGTGATGAAGGGAAGAATATGCATCTCTTTGCGTAATTAACGCACGAATAAACGTTGACGAATCGAAGATCGACGACGAGAACACGATGGCTTGAAAAACTTGAGAAATTTTGATGCTTCCTTCTTCAAAACCCTTGTGTGTGCCGTGTATAATTGGAGTGAAAAGAGTTTGGGATGCTTAGAGGAGTGGGGCATGTGAGTTGTTAGGTTATAGGGTAGGTTTTAGGCTTTAAATAATTAATTGACACACTAACAATGGCTTAGGACCATTAGCAAAGTTAATTAGGCCCAAAAATCCATTAGTGATAAATAAAATTATTTTGTTTAAAAATGTTTGTGAAATTATTAGCTGGGTTGTCAAAACGTTCGAATATTTGTTGAAAATCGTATACCGATGAAAATTACGTCTCGGTGTATAAAATCACCTCAAAACTCCTTATTTTCAAAAATAATAAAAAGCATCGGGCTATTTTAAATAATTAAAAACAATTATTTAAAAAAAATATTTTCTAATTTTTAGCCCCCGATCTCCTGTTCCTAGATCACATCTCGAATAATCTTTAAAATACAGTTTTATGTATTTATGTAGAAAAGTACATTTTAAATGTGTAAACATGCACACTATATTTAATTCATGCAATTAAAATCATTTAATTAAAATACATAAGAAATTTAATAACTTGCATGCATGTAGGTTCACGTGGATCTTAAAATTTTCGGAACGTTACAGAAGAAGATTGTTATGACTACTTTAACTGTGGTAGAGGCCCAGTCATCATATAATATCATCATGGGGCGGCCGACAATGAATGAGTAGCATCCACCTACCACCAGAAGATTAAGTTTCTGGTGGAAGCCCAAGTGGGGGAAAGTCTAGGGAGATCAACCTTCTTTTCGGAAATGCTATGTAGAAGTGGTCCGGGTGGACCAGAAGAAGGCAAGGAGGGAAGATAAGAGAGCGAGTGTGGTTGAAGAGGTGGAAAGGGTAGTAGAGAAGGGAGAATTCCGGTTTGTAGTAGAGAAAGAACAAGAGGTGGTGGAGATCGGGCTAGGCAAGGAGATCCGAGTGGCTCGAGACCTTGACTTATCCACCCGCTCAGTTTAATAAACTGTTTAAAAACTAATGTTAATGTTTTTTCCTGCTCCCAGCAGGAATTGATCGGGATCTCTTCCCTGGTAGCTGAACATCCTCCCGGGATCTCAACCTGTGAAGCAGAAGAAGAGACACTTTGGTCCCGAGAAAGACAAAGTAATTGATGTACAAGTCCGAGATTTGCTGCAAGCCAGCCACATTCAGGAAATACAATTTCCTACCTGGCTCTTGAATGTGGTGTTGGTACCAAAGGCTATCGGGAAGTGGAGGATGTGTGTTGATTTCAGATATCTCAACAAAGCTAGCCCCAAAGACCATTATCCCTTGCCTAGAATTGATCAGTTGGTGGATTCCACCCCTGGATATGAATTGCTCAGTTTTATTGATGCTTACCAGGAGTATCATCAAATTCCCCTAGCCATGAATGATCAAGATAAGGGCAGCTTCATCACCTCGGGAGGCACATTTTGCTAAGTTGTCATGCCTTTCGGGTTGAAGAATGCAGGGGCCACATATCAGCGTCTTATGAAAAAATTATTTGAGAAGCAATTGGGAAGAAATGTAGAGGTGTATGTTGACGATATCGTGGGCAAGTCTAGGGAGGTTTCTGGTTTCATTTCTGATTTAGAAGAGACTTTTGGCACTCTTATGCATTATGTTATTAAGCTCAATCCAGCCAAGTGCATATTTGGCGTAAAGAGTTGTAAAATTTTGGGTTTTGTGGTCAGTGACCTGGGAATCGAGGTGAATTAGGAGAAAGTCAAGGTAGTGATGAACATGCAATCCCCTCGATCTGTCCGAGAAGTGCAGAAGCTGGCCAGGATAATTACTTCACTTTCTCGGTTCATATCCCGATCAGCACATCAAAGTTATCCATTCTTCCATGTCCTTCGGAAGGCGCAGCAGTTTAGGTGGAATGAAAAATGTGAATAGACCTTCCATGATCTTAAGAGTCACCTGGCAGAGCTTCCTGTCTTAGTGAAGCCAGAGCCCGGGGAGAAATTATTTGTCTATCTGTCAACTACTGAGTATGCCGTCAGTTTAGTATTTATAAAAGAAGAAGGCTCTGATCAGAATCCTGTCTATTATGTCAGCCATGCTCTTAGAGGTCTCGAGATCTCGTACAGTGAAGTAGAGAAGATAGCTCTGGCTTTGGTTATGACTGCCCGAAAACTGCGGCCTTCTTTTCTGTCACATCAGATTATTGTGCTTACTAATAGTTCTCTCAGGAGGATTATGACTCATTCAGAAGTATCTGGAAAATGATCAAATGGACAGTGGAATTGGGAGAGTATGATATTGAGTACCGACCTCGGTTTGCCATCAAAGCGCTAGGCCCTGACAGATTTTCCGCTCGAGATGATCCAGCCTGATGAGGAGGAGGTTTGGAGCTTCTCGGATCATTTTGTATTCCGATTCACAGTTAATTACCCGGCAGATAAAGGGCGTTTAGGAGGCTAAGGATGACAGGATGCTTAAATATCTAAATATCATTAAAGCCCAGGCTGAATTCTTTGTGGATTGGAGCATTGAGCAAATTCCCCGGGATGAGAATGGGGAAGCGGATGCTTTGGCCAAAATGGCTGCCTCTTTAAGAAAAGTCAGTACCCGAGAAGTATTGCATGTTATTCGACTAATTCTTTCCACTGATGAGGAGATATTCCCAGCACCAAAGGATTCTTGGATGACATCCCTGATCAAGTTCATTGTCAACAATGAATTACCTGAAGATAAAACTCAAGCTCAAAAGATCAAGAGACAAGCTCCCAGGTTTGTTCTCTAAAATAATATCTTGTACAAGAGATCATTTCAGGGACCTCCATTAAAGTGCTTATATATGGAAGAGGTAGATTATGTCCTCCGAGATTCATGAAGAGTGTTGTGGAGAGCACCTCAGAGGAATAGCATTGTCCCGGAAAGCAATGCTTGCTGGATTTTTGTGGCCCAATATTATCCAAGACTCTGCTCAAGTGGTCCGGGCGTGTGATGGTTTCAACATAATTCTAATTTTCAGCACAACCTGGCCACTCTTATGAAGCCTATGTGGGCATCTTGCCCCTTTGATCAGTGGGCATGGACATTGTTGTTCCCTTTCTAGTTGCCTGGTCTAAAAAGAAATTTCTTTTGGTGGCAGTTGATTGTTTTTCTAAGTGGATAGAAGCCGAGCCCTTGGCAAGGATTACGGAGAAGGAAGTTTTGAAGTTTCTGTGGAAGAATATTGTATGCCGATTTTGAGTTCCCAGGAGACTAATTTCAGATAATGGGATGCAATTTCAGGGAAAAGAGATCACATCTTGGTGCTGGGAAATGAAAATCATTCAGTCTTTCACTTCTGTTGCTTATCCTCAAGAAAATGGTCAAACATAAGTTGTAAACATAATTATTGTGCAAGCCTTGAAAACTAGGCTATATGGAAAAGGGAAAGACTGGGTGGAGGAATTGCTTAGTGTCTCTGGGCATACAGAACTACTCCCCCAGCTCCTACTCGAGAGAATCCTTTCAACTTGGTGTATGGTTCTGAAGTAGTTCTTCCTGTTGAGATCGGACAATCTTCTTCTCGGGTAGAATCTTACCCGGGTGATAATTGATCGAGCAAAACTTGCACTGTGGAATCGTTTATAAAAATATGATTTTGTATGCTCAAAATTAATCGCAAGTGCACGATGTCAAGTAATAGTATAATGTACGTGAGTACGAGTATTGTTCCACTGGAGACTGTGTTTGACAATTATTATTTTCAGTTATTACATCTTTAGCAACGAAAATTGGTTGATTTATTATTACTACTATGATCAAATAAACATGCAAATAAAAAGATTCAATAATTAAATAATGAAATATGATATTAAAAATGGTTGATTAAAATTCAATGAGAAATGAATTTGTTGGGAATTTCGGCTCACCTACCCCTCGTTAATTAATTAATTCATTCGATAATGATTATATTCCTCCGACAAGATTACTTATTCAATTGAACACACTCTCACGAGCTATGCCAACTAATTCTACTCAATGAACTAATTAAATATCTTTAATTATTTATCAAGAGCGAATTGCACTTCGATCTATGAAATCCCTAGTTTTCGACCCTTAGGACTATAACTATCGACGTGTATCCAATTTCATATATCTATGTAAATTGTCATCCACGGATTATACTACTCGTTCCTATCACAAGTTATTCTCTCAAACTCACTCGCAATATAAAATTGTTGTTAAAGTTAGCTACGTTCTAACAACACGATAAAACAATAGTATAATCAAGAATACATCAGAAATCGATATGTGAATTAATTTAAATCAAAGTTCGGGGTAGGATCCCCTTAAATCCCAACAAATATCTTAAGTTTTAGCTACTCGAATTCATATTTAAACTAAACAAAACAATGTTTAAAAGATGAAAACTAAATTAGAAATACTAGAATTGACGAAAAACACGAAGAACGATGCCCAGAAAATTGTCGAATCTGCAATCCAAGCGCGAATTCCTCTCCAAGCTTCGTGGCGGCTCTCCAATAAAGTCTGAATGATCAAAAAAACGTCCAAGGATCCCGACCATATTGCCCATATCCAGAACTAAGGAAAGGAAACGTCCAAAATTTTTTCCAAAAATACAGGCGCGCCCGGGCGGACATAAGTTTCCGCCCGGGCAGATGGTCTTCGCAGATTCTGCATTTCAAGTTTTCCTTGACGCGCCCGGGCGAATATAAGTTTCCACCCGGGCGGATCAGTTTCGCAAATATGATTTGTTCACAGCTCTCAAGCACCAGGGTGGACATAAATATGCGCCCGGGCAGAAGTCCTTCGCGAAAGTTCTCTTTTCTTCAGTTTTGTACGAATCTCTTGCATTTTCACCAACGAGATACATGAGTAACAATAAAACATAATTTATTCTAAAATGTGACAAAATGCATGCAATCCAAACGATAAATGCAACACAATGCGACATAAAATGAATGAAAAACAAGTAAAATCCCCCTTTATCAACCCCCCAATACTAACCTTTTGCTCGCCCTCGAGCAAAACAGGTGACAAGAAAAAAAATGGAACATGACATAAAGTAGCTCGACGGTGAATTTCTAGTCATCAATTAGCCTCAGCGAAACTCAACATATTCCCTTGTCGATCAATGTAAAAGCATAATTCTTCGCACTTCCCTTGGTCTAGACATCGTTTCAAATAAAGCCTGAACGTGTGTGTGTATTGTTAGTCCTAGCATCACCAATGATAGAGGGATCTATTTTCAACCATTGTCAGAGATTTAAATCAGTCTGTTAGTGTAAATCTTACTCTCCTCTATTCCTCTGCACTCAGCATCCATCAGCAACTATTTTTCTCTTTTTTTCTTTTCTTTTTCTGAATAGGAATACAGTAATATAAAGACTATATTAGAACTTTTCATTTCAGATTCAAATACATGTTTTAAATTTTTAGCCAGGAATAGGATTTCATTCATTTATTCGGCTCCCCAACACTTTACATTTCCAACTTTAGCCAGGAATAGGATTTCATTCCTTTATTCGGCTCCCACAACACCTTACATCTCCAACTTTCTCTTTTTTTTTACGCTGCTGATAGATACCTCGATTCAAGAGAATATCGTCAAGTTCAATTTACACCTTCAAACATCTTCGTTCCCCACTTTAGTTTTAAATTTTCACCATCTTATCATGCATGCTTCTAGTTCTAACATTTGTGCAAAGAAAGTTCAACGTTTTAAATAAAACTTCATGTCTTTACCACAGTAGGTGCTAAAGAAGTGCAAGTACACTACAGACAGGGCATGTCTCATCATTTCCTAATCATCCTTGGCTAACCAGTCTACTTCAAACACTGTCGGCTGACACACCAATGCAAAAATGACAAACACTAAATGCCAACAAATAAAACCAACAAATAAAACCAACAAAGAAAAAAAATGACACATAACACAACACCCATCCACCCCCCAATACTAAAGTCGAGCAATGTCCCCAATGCAACAGACGATAGAAAAGAGACAGATAGTGCATAACAAAACTAGATAAATATGACCAAAACATGCAACAGAAATAGAAATAAACAAAAAGATCGAAACAAAATGCAGGAAAAAAAAAAGAAGGGACAGAAGTGACTCCCCTCTCAAAGATCATCCTCCTCGTGTGCCTCTAGGTCAATACCACTGTGGCTTAAGGATAGACGCAGCATGGCATCAGTAGCAGTCTGATACGTCTGACTCACAGCCTACCACTGTAACTGATGGTCCGCAAAGGTAGCAAATTCGTCCATCCGATCCTGGAGAAGGCGACGTCGAGGTCGCGGAGCCGGTGGTGGGGGCTGCCGTGGCACGGGATCGAAAGTAAAACCGTCCCAAATAGGGCCAAACTGCGGGAAAGCCTTCCGCCATACTGCCATTTTCTGTATCCAGCTAGCGTCATCGAGGGCCTTGGTCGGTGGCAACCACTCATCTTCATCCTGAAAAATGATCCCAGCGCCCACACATAGCTCTGTGATAATGTGGGGGAAGAACAATGCCACATTCGGATTATGAATGCTCAGCTGGATCTGCAAATGGATTATCCTGCCCACATTGAGTGGCATGTGAGTGATCAGTGCGTAAAGCAGCAGCCCCCTCTCCCTCTGGACTTCGCTAGTGTGCCCGACTGGCATCAAACGTGTGGCAAGAAATGCATACCACATCGCAGCCGGGACAAGCAAATATTTCTCTGCAAAACAGGTGTGCGAGCCAGGTGTCTTCCAAGGAGACCCCAGATAGCAGATTCTTTGCATCATCAAGTCTAAATTTGGTTATGCTACCCATGCCACATACACCGAGTCATCCACTGCCTGTGTCTCAAGCACCCTATTAATTTCCACCGAACTGAAATCTACCAGTTTTCCCCTCAAAAATGCTTTATTATCGCTCCTCTCCGCCGCATTAGCATAGAATTCTCTCACCACTGGCACCACCGCGGCTTGCGGTTGGCTACAAAATTTTCCCCAGCTTCTATTCTCTATCTGATTAATAATATATATGTATTGCACAAGCTGGAAACCACGTTTGCGAAGCGGAGCTCTATGTATTTTTGCGTGTTCATTGCGCTCCCTAGCGGTATCATTCACAAATGATTGGGAATTACGCGAAGAAGACGAAGAGGCATGACTCACCCGAGCTTTCTTAGGCGCCTATCGTGGTTTATTTGAGAAGCACAAGTAGCCCGGAGTAGGAGGCGTGTCACCGGACGTCCTTAGTGGCCGTCGGCTGCAGCGGCGGCCGAAACTTTCAGAGGTGACCGGAAATTTAAGAGGTGGCCGAAAAATCTCAATTCTTGACCGGGAAAATCACTTCTTGATGTTTGGTGAAGATGGTGACCCAAGAATGTACCTAAAATTGACACAAGAGAAGGGATTTGAGTGAGATTTAAGGAGGAGGGGCAGAAAATCGAAGGGGGGGAGTAGGGTTCGAATGGGGAGAAGAAAAGAGGGGCGCAGATTTTTAAATCTGAATGATCCGCCCGGGCGGATGTAAGTTTCCGCTCGGGCGGATGCTCCACGGCTTTAAAAAATTTTATTTTTGAAAAGGGCGCGCCCGGGCGGATGTAAATGTCCGATCAGGAGGAAACCTCACGGCCTTAAATAAATAAAAAAGGGCGCGCCCGGGCGGTTGCAAATGTCCGCCCCGGCGGAGACCTCACGGTTTTCCCATATTTTTTTTGTGAAAAAGGATTCGCCCGGGCGAAGACCTTACGGCTTTCCCTTTTTTTTAAAATAAAAATAACAGAAACTAAAATCGAATTAAATGCATGATAAGGGAAAACGAGGTAGTTCTCAATTTATAGTCGAGAGCTGGACTGTCGATCAGTTTCTGTTTGGATTGTCTTGGAACCGGGTGATTCCAAGTTGTGGCTCAATTGTGCCACCCATGTAGTGCTTCAGTCGCTGGGCATTGACCGTAAATGTCCCAACCTTTCCATCTTGCAATTCTACAGCCCCCGATGGGTAAACTTTGGAAATCACGAATGGACCAGACCATCGCGACTTTAACTTTCCGGGAAATAGTCGCCATCGGGAGTTGTAGAGCAGGACGTTTTCACCTTCCTTGAATTCCCTCTCGACGATCCGCTTGTCATGAGCCTTCTTCGTTTTCTCCTTGTATGATAGTGCAAGATCATAGGCCAGATTCCGGAATTCCTCCAACTGATCCAGTTGAAGGAGACGTCGTTCACCTGCATCAGTAAAGTTAAAGTTCAATGCTTTTGTTGCCTAATATGCACGATGCTCTAATTCTACATGTAGATGAAAAGCTTTACCAAACAGTAACCTATATGGTGTAGTGCCTATAGGTGTTTTAAAAGCAGTCCTATATGCCCAAAGAGCATCATCTAACCTCACGGACCAATCTTTTTGACTGACGCCTACCACAATCTCCAAAATCCGCTTGATCTCTCGGTTAGACACTTCCACTTGACCACTCGTTTAGGGGTGATATGGGGTAGAGATCTTATGTGTGACACCGTATTTGCTTAAAAGTTTTTCAAATAATTTGTTACAAAAATGGGTGCCACCATCACTAATGATTGCTCTTGGTGTCCCAAACCTGTTAAAAATATTTTTCTTTAAAAATTTCAGGACCACTTGAGCATCATTAGTGGCATACGCTTCTGCCTCTACCCAGTTAGACATATAATCAACCGCAACCAAGATATATTTTTTCGTGAACAAACTGGAAAACGGTCCCATGAAATCTATCCCCCATACATCAAAAACCTCACACTCAAGAATATTATTTAATGGCATTTCATGACGGTTAGAGATGTTACCTGTCCGCTGGCATTTATCACAGGTAAGCACATAAGAACGAGCATCCTTAAAAAGGGTTGGCCAATAAAAGCCACATTCAAGTACCTTGGATGCCGTCTTGGTTGGTCCAAAGTGACCACCTACCTCACGGTCATGGCAATGATTAAGTATTTGACCAAATTCCTCCTTTGCAACAAACCTTCTGATCATAGAATCTGCACAGATCTTAAACAAAAATGGCTCCTCCCAAAAATAATGTTTCACGTCAGAAAAGAATTTCTTACGTTGATGAAACGATAGATTGGGTGGTGGTGTGCCTGTGACAAGAAAATTAGCAAAATTTGCATACCAAGGACAGTGTCTCACCTCAAATAGCTGCTCATCAAGAAACCAATCATTTATAGAATGATCTACACAGTCATCACTAATCAGCTCCAACCTAGACAAGTGATCCGCTACTACATTCTCGACACTCTTCTTATCTTTTATTTCTAAATCAAATTCTTACAACAATAGAATCCACCTAAGTAGGCGTGGCTTTGCATCTTTTTTAGCAAGTAAATATTTCAATGCCGAGTGATCTGTGTAAACAATTACTTTGGACAAAACAAGGTACGAGTGAAATTTGTCAAGCGCAAATACTACTGCAAGTAATTCCTTTTCGGTTGTTGCATAATTCAATTGAGCCTCATCAAAGGTCTTACTTGCGTAGTAAATTGTATCAAATACCTTGTTTTGCCTTTGGCCGAGGATAGCACCAACCGCAGTATCACTAGCATCGCACATGATCTCGAAGGGCAGATCCCAATCTAGTGCCACCAAGACAGGAGATGTTACCAAGCGCTCCTTCAAATATTCGTATGCCCGTAAGCAGTCAGAATTGAAATCAAAAGGCACATCTTTCATAAGTAAGGAAGATAGAGGTTTTGCAATTTTTGAAAAATCTTTGATAAACCGCCTATAAAAACCGGCGTGGCCTAGAAAACTTCTAACTCCCTTTACTGAGGCTGGTTGTGGTAGGTTCTTTATGACTTCTATTTAGCTTTGTCCACCTCAATCCCTTGTTCCGAAACCTTGTGCCCTAAGACAATTCCCTCTTGTACCATAAAATGGCATTTTTCCCAATTCAGCTCTAAATTTGTCTCTTCACATCTCATCAACACCACCTTCAGATTCTGCAAAAAGTTATCAAAAGACGAGCCAAAAATCGAAAAGTCGTCCATAAAGATTTCAAGAAAAGTTTCAATCATATCATGGAATATAGCGGTCATGCAGCGCTGGAAGGTAGCAGGGGCATTACACAAACCAAAGGGCATCCGTCTAAAAGCAAAAGTGCCATAAGGACAAGTGAAAGTGGTTTTCTCTTGGTCCTCAGGCGCAATCATAATTTGGTCATACCCTGAATACCCTTCCAAAAAACAATAAAACTCATGACCCGCTAATCTCTCAAGCATTTGATCGATGAAGGGCAGTGGAAAGTGATCTTTACGGGTGGCGTCATTTAATTTCCTATAATCAATGCACACACGACATCCCGTAACTATCATAGTGGGTATCAATTCGTTTTTTTCATTTGTGATCACAGTGATCCCACCTTTTTTCGGCACACACTGAACAGGACTTATCCATGCACTATCAGATATAGATAGATAATACCTGCATCAAGGAGTTTGATAGTTTCTGCTTTTACTACCTCTTGCATCTTTGGATTTAAACTTCTCTGAGGTTGCACAAGAGGTGAGTACTCGTCTTCCATCAAGATCTTGTGCATGCAGATTGACGGGTTGATCCCTTTGATGTCCGCCACCTTCCACGCAAAAGCACTCTTGTGCGCTTTCAAAACTTCCAACAGTTTGTTCTCCATCACATCTGTCAAAGCAGCAGAAATAATGACAGGTAAAGTGTTATTCTCACCTAAGTATACGTACTTTAGGTGTGGAGGCAATGGTTTAAGCTAAAGCGTCGGTGGGTCCTCCAGGCTTGACTTCTGAGGGATCAAATCTCTTCGATCTCCTAAGTCCTCTAGTCTCATCCTTCATGGCCTCTTCCATGGCTGGTTGGCATTTTGGTATGCCACTATTTCGGCTTTCTCTTCGTCCAATTCATCTTCTCTCAGTTCAGTAGTGAGAGTGACTTCCTAAGGATCTCCAATAGCACCCTGCACATAGTTAGACACAAGAGCATCAAAAGCATCAATTCTATAACAACTATCAGAGTGCAATGTGTGCTTGAGTGCATTAAAAACATCAAACGTAATCTCTTCCTCCCCCACTCTCAATCTCAATTTCCCTTTTTGAACATCAATCAGGGCCATGCCAGTTGCAAGGAACGGTCTCCCCAAAATCAAAGGCATCTCCACATCCTCCTCCATGTCGAGCACCACGAAATCTGCAGGAAAAATAAATTTGTCCACTTTCACTAGCACATCCTCAATCACTCCTCGTGGATACTTGACAGATCTATCAGCTAGTTGTAAAGACATCCTGGTTGAGTTAGGCTCTCCTACTCCGAGTTTCCTGAATACAGATAAAGGCATAAGATTAATACTTGCACCAAGATCACACAAAGCTTTGTGAAAAACAACATCCCCAATCATGCAAGGAATAGAAAAACTCCTTGGGTCTTTTAGTTTTGGTGGGATTTTGTTTTGCATCCAAAGCAGAGCAATTTTCAGTTAAGTTCACCGTCATGTGATCCTCCAACTTCCTCTTATTAGCCAAGATGTCTTTCAGAAATTTAGCATAACTCGGCATTTGCATCAAAGCATCGGCAAAAGGAATATTGATATGCAATTTTTTAAATACCTCAAGAAACTTACCGAATTGTGCATCAAGTTTTGCTTTTTTCAGTGCTGCAGGAAAAGAGGGAGTTATAACAATTTTAGATTGTGCAGTGGGTGCTGATGTAGAGTTAGAAGACTTACCTTTAGATGTCTCAGTTAGTTCATCCGGCACTTGATTTTTTTCTTTTTCTCTTGAATCTAAGATTTTTCCACTCTTTCACTTAATGGCTTTCACTTGCACTTTTGGATTGGTTTCGGTGTTACTTGGCAAAGTGCCTGGTTCTCTACTTGCTATCATCTTCGCTAACTGTCCGATTTGATTATCTAGCCTCTTTATCGATGCATCCTGATTTTGGAGTCTAGTTTGGGTAGATGAGATGAACTTAGACATCATCTGCTCCAAATTGGATTTCTTTTCTCTAGGAGGATCAGATCTGTACATCGGTTGTTTCCCATATGGTTGTCCTCCTTGTGGTTGATTCTGACTGTTTTGACCACCCCATGAGAAGTTGGGATGTTGCCTCCATCCAGGGTTATATGTGTTCGAATACGGATCATTCCTTGGACGGTTTTGGACTCTCACTTGATTCACAGGTGCCCCTTCTGGCACATAAAAGGGATTTCCATCTTGACAGGTACTTAACATAATGTTCTCCTCCGCATTTTTCACAAAATATCTTTTGAAGACGCATAGCCGTGCCACTCATATTCAACCCGTACAGTTTCCTGTTCAAGATATCAAGTTGTGCAGTAATAGCAGAAAGGTCAGTTACCTGGTTAACTCCTGTACTCCTTCGCTGGTTGTTCCTTTCAGATTGAGGATGATAGCTGCTAGCAGCCATCTCCTCCAGTAACTCGTATCCTTCCTCAGCAGTTAGGTTCCCACAAGCAGCAGCATCTATCATAGTACGATTAGGAGTAAGCAAGCCATAGTAAAAGGTTTGAACGACTAACCCAAGTGGAAGTTCGTGATGAGGACATCTTCTTAATAAATCTTTGAAGCGCTCCCATGCCTCATATAAAGTCTCCTGATCGAATTGAGCAAATGTGGTGATGTCTGCCCGCAGCTTCATGGTCTTAGATGGAGGAAAGTATTTTATTAAAAACGCTTTCGCCATGTCCTCCCATGTGGTGATCGAACCTACATGCAAACAATTCAACCATGCTTTAGCTTTATCACGTAGGGAGAAAGGAAATAAACGCAACCTAACAGCATCATCAGAAACTCCATTAAATTTAAAAGTGTCGCAAATTTCAATAAAATCTGCGATGTGTGTGTTTGGGTCATCTACTGCAGATCCTCCAAACTGGACTGTGTTCTGAATCATCTGAATTATAGCTGGTTTGATTTCGAAGTGGTTTGCCCGCACAATAGGCCTCACAATGCTGGGGCGTGCTCCATCCAAAGAAGGTTGGGCATACTCCAGCATCGGTATGCGGCGTGGCATCTCAACATGTATAGCATAATAGTATAATGTAAGTGAGTACGAGTATCGTTCTATTGGAGACTGTGTTTTTCAATTATTATTTTAAGTTATTATCTCTTTAGCAACGAAAATTGGTTGATTGATTATTACTACTATGATCAAATAAACATGCAAATAAAAAGATTCAATAATTAAATAATGAAATATGATATTAAAAATGGTTGATTAAAATTCAATGAGAAATGAATTTGTTGGGAATTTCGGCTCACCTACCCCTCGTTAATTAATTAATTCATTCGATAATGATTATATTCCTCCGACAGGATTTTCTATTCAATTGAACACACTCTCTCGAGCTATGCCAAATTAATTCTACTTAATGAACTAATTAAATGTCTTTAATTATTTATCAAGAGCGAATTGCATGTCGATCTATGAAATCCCCTTGTTTTCGACCCTTAGAACTAATAACTATCGCCGAGTATCCAATTTCATATATCTATGTAATTGTAAATCCACGGATTATACTACTCGTTCCTATCACATGTTATTCTCTCGAACTCACTCGGAATATAAAATTGTTGTTAAAGTTAGCTACGTTCTAACAACACGATAAAACAATAGTATAATCAAGAATACATCGGAAATCGATATGTGAATTAATTTAAATCAAAGTTCGGGGTAGGATCCCCTTAAATCCCAACAAATATCTTAAGTTTTTGCTACTCGAATTCATATTTAAACTAAACAAAACAATGTTTAAAAGATGAAAACTAAATTAGAAATACTAGAATTGATGATAAACACGAAGAACGATGCCCGGAAAATTGTCGAATATGCAATCCAAGCGCGAATTCCTCTCCAAGCATCGTGGCGGCTCTCCAATAAAGTCTGAATGATCCAAAAAACGTCCAAGGATCCCCACCATATTGCCCATATCCAGAACTAAGGAAAGGAATCGTCCAAAATTATTTCCAAAATACAGGCGCGCCCGGGCTAATGGTCTTCGCAGATTCTGCATTTCAAGTTTTCTTTGACGCGCCCGGGCGAATATAAGTTTTCGCCCGGGCGGATCACTTTCGCAAATATGATTTGTTCACAGCTCTCAAGCACCTGGGCGGACATAAATGTGCGCTCGGGCGGAAGTCCTTCGCAAAAGTTCTCTTTTTCTTTAGTTTTGTACGAATCTCCTGCATTTTCACAAACGAGATACATGAGTAACAATAAAACATAATTTATTCTAAAATGTGACAAAATGCATGCTATCTAAACGATAAATGCAACACAATGCGACATAACATGATATGAAAAACAGGTAAAATCCCCCTATATCAGTAATGATCAAAGCAGGGCAATGGAGTTGTTTCTGGTGGAAGAGAAAAGAGAGCAGGCTATGATTCGAATGGAAGCTTATCGAGGCCGGGTTCTGAAATCATATAACAAGCAAGTCCGAATCCGAGACTTTCAAATAGGAGATTTGGTGATGAAAAAAGTCAATCCAGCTGGAGACATTGGTAAATTGGAAGTACGGTGGGAAGGATCTTTTAAGATAATTCGGAAAATTAGCACGGGAGCTTTTTATCTAGAAGATGCTCAAGGACGCTCTCTCAAGCTACCATGGAATGTATTTGATTTGAAAAAATATTACGCTTGAAATATGTAGTTTGAAGATATTATGAAAGTTATTTTCTTCTCAGAAAGTGTATTAATATTATATCTAAACCAAGGAGGTACAAAGCTCCGGTTAATCTATAAGTCCCGGGACATGATCCCTGGTCCAGGGTTCCGTACCTTGGTTATTAATAAGCTTAGGGCTCGGCACCCTGGCTTGGGGCTCCGTCCCTCGACCATTCCAGAGTCTCGGGACATGATCCCCGGCCCAAGGCTCCGTACTTTTGGTATTAATAAGCTCAGGGCTCTGCACCCTCGCTCGTGGCTCCTCACCTCGACCATTCCCAAGTTCCGAGACATTATCCTCGGCTCAGGGCTCCGTACCTTGGTTATTTATAAGCCAGGGCTCTGCACCCTGGCTCGGGGCTCCGCACCTCGACCATTCCCAAGTCCCGAGACATGATCCCCGGCCCAGGGCTCTGTACCTTGTTTATTAATAAGCCCAGTGCTCTGCATCCTAGCTCGGGGCTCTGCACCTCAACCATTTCCAAGTCCCGAGACATGATTCCCGGCACAGGGCTCCGTACCTTGTTTATTAATAAGCCCAGTGCTCTGCATCCTGGCTCGGGGCTCCGCATCTCGATCATTCCCAAGTCCCGGTACATGATCCCAAACCCAGGGCTCCGTACCTTGGTTATTAATAAGACCAGGGCTCTGTACCCTGGCTCGGGGCTCCACACCTCAACAATTCCCAAGTCCTGATACATGATCCCCGGCCCAGGGCTTCCTACTTTGGTTATTATTAAGCCCAGGGCTCTGCACCCTAACTCGGGGCTCCGCACCTCAACCATTCCCAAGTCCCGGGACATGATGCCCGGCCCAGGGCTCCATACCTTTGTTATTAATAAGCACAAGACTTTGCACCCTGGCTCGGGGCTCCGCACCTCGACCATTCCCAAGTCCCTGGACATGATCCCCGGCCCAGGGTTACATACTCTAGTTATTTTAAAAATCCAGGGCTCCGTACCTGACTTAGGGGTTCTACACCTCGATCAATTACTGAATATAGGGATTTTTCAGGACTCAACATCCGGACTACTGATTTGAAGTTACCGGCTATTTTACAACACGTAGAAAATTTTTGTGATTTATCATTCACGAGCAATTCGTGATTAAATTTTTAGATGTCCGGTTATAATGCAAGTGATATTCATTTATATTCACATGGAAACACAGTATATTAAAGAGAAAATGAAATTTCATTAATAAAAGCCCGAAGGCCAGGAGTACAAGAAAATTGAAGGAAATAAAAGAAAACAAATACAAGCCTATTCTAAATCTATGGGGCTGGACTCTGGCTGTCCTTACTCATGGGGGTCCTCCTTCTCCTTCTCTCAATCCTCGGGAAGGGATGATATGGCTCGATTAAAGTCCGGGAAATCTTTCCTACCCTCAGGCATAAGCCCAGCTTCTTCGAAATGTTTCCGACATTTGTCAAAACCGGTCTTGAAGATAGGATAGGCCCAATCTTCAACGACTGCCTTGAATTCGGGAGACTGGAGGAAGGAGGCATGCCACTTGTCCTTATTATACTCAGCAGCATCCAGGGCCCTCTTAGAAGTTTCTACCCGGGACTGCTGAAGCTCTACCTGCTCAGACAGATAATTATTCTACGACTCCAAGACATATAAAGTCCCTTGCAGGGTTTTCTCCCGAACGATGCCTTCGTCAACATCATCGCAAGCCTTAGCCAGATCTGCTTGAGCCGATTCCAAAGCAGTGCAGAGATCGGCCACTTCTTTCTCGTGAGCAGATCTGACCCAATACAGCCCTCATTGAAGCTGCTCATGAAGCTCTTTCAGAGCCCGGGCTTGATTTTTTTTTTGTGGTAGCCACTGCAGGTACCTCTTCAAAGGTAGAGATCAGTATTTGAACAACCTAATCACAAGGAGTTTGTAAAAAAAATAAAATCATTGACTTAGAGGACTTAAGAGAATAAAATGCGGTTTGAGCCCTCGAAGAATTTTGCGGTAGGACGAGAGCTCTTCAAGAAGACCTCCTCAATAGGAATGAGCATCTTCTTAAAGAGTTTTTTTCGGTTGGAGTAGCTCCCTCTAGAAAGATACTAGCCCGGGTAGGCTGTTCAGTTTGAAGGGGCTCGCGGAGGGGCTTGCTGATGGGTTGCTGGCGAGGAGGATTGGTTGATTGAGTTGCTTGGGAGCTGCCCTGGTCTCCCTCATGGTTACTCTCAAGCAGTATCAAGTCCGAGCTTGTTATAGCCTTTCGTTTATTCTGAACGAGAGTAACGTGGTCTTCAGACTCTTCATTGGAATCTGCTCGGGCCCTCTCGTATTCTAGCTGAGTCTCCACTTGGGCAGACTCCTTTGCCCGTGCCGCCTATTCCTCAGCCTGTTTTTTTTTCTCGACAGCTACCCTCCGAGCTGCTAGTTTCTTTTCTTTGGCCGCCTTCTCGGTCACTCATTTCCTGGAAAATGCTTCTTGCATCTCTGAATTGCCTGCACAAAGAGAAGAAAGTGGTCAGTACGATTGCATAATAATAAAGAGCAAGACAAAAATGGAAAAAGGTCAGGGTAGTAAGTTACCAGGTTGAGCACCCGAGCCAGCAACTTCTTCAATAACCCGGTTAATGGGGTCCTCTGGTTGGGCACTCAACCAGTACGCTATTAAATTTTTCTCAGAGATGAGGGCAGAAGAAGAAAATTTCTGACCCTCCACCAACTCTTGGCTTCGGGTGTATGGCTCCTCGAATTTGTAGGACCGAAGAAGAGCAGGCTGAGTAGGAAGAGAAGGGAGGAAACCGGTTAGACAAGAGAAGGGATCCGAGAGTTGAATATAAAAGTAACGTCCTTTCCATCCCCCAACCGGGCACACGAAAGCATTATCAGGGCAGACAGAGAGAAGGCATTATCCCCAAACCGGCACACAAAGAAATAATGGAGAATCCGGGGGTAATAACAAGGTTGTGCATTTTAAAAATGATATAGGCCGAGGCCATGATCCGGAAAGAATTGGGGTTGAGTTGGTTGATGGGTACCCCAAAACACTTGGCCGCTTCAATATAAAATGAGGGAATGGAGAAGGAAAGGCCATTCCTAACCTGCTCTAAGAAGAAAGTGGTGAAGCTAAGAGGAGGGTGGTCAGCCCTGTCAGAAGGACCGAGAATTAGAATTGTAAAGCATGAAGGGATAGAGCCTAGAGCCTAAAGTTCCTCTTCAGCTCCCGAGCACAGAGTGCTTCTCCTTGAAGCAAACCAAGGAGCTCCTGGGTCTCAAGTGAGGGAGAAAGCTCGGGCTTTGCCTTTGCCCTTGCCCTTGCCCTTTTCCTGAGCATGGGAAGGGCCGGAAGAAGAAGGTTTTGATTTTTTGGTTTGTGGTTTTGAAGAAGACTGAGTAAAAGAACATCTCGGGGGAGGAGAAGTGGGAGAATCAGAGCGCATCGTGGTGCACTCATCGCTAGGCGAGCCTCGCGCATTTGCTCGGGTCATGAATGACCCTGTATATTAAATGGATATCTCAAATCAGGGTCAATCTGCAGGATGAATTCTTCTGACGCCGGGCAGGTGGATGCCCGGGACATCTTCTCTCCGGGCTACAAGAAGCCCGGGCTCTCATATAAGCTCCCTGATGATTTCATAACAGTGTCGCACTCGAGTGCGAGAGCTGGTAAAATCTTACCTTGATAAATAGAATCCTACTGACGTTACACGATGGAAAAGCAAGACACATGATAGGAAGTCAACATCTAATATTACAAGTGGCAAGTAGGTACTGAAAACAAGGTACTCGTCACCTTCTTTAGTATAAATAGCAGGTATGTTTTACAGTTCTGGGATTCAGATACTCATGTTTCCAAGCTCTTGGCACCCACGTATATTCATACATATACAGTCTTTTATCCCTTCATCTTCACCTACTGACTTAAGCATCGGAGTGGCTACCCCTCCAGCGCCCATTCACGAGTTCATTTTCTTGTTTGCAGGTTACAGTTGCAGCCATATTGTACAGAATATACCTTCACCCTAAGATATATCTCTTTGTTCGTTTTCCTTAAACACAACTCTCATAATCATCAGGTGAATTGCCCTGACCCATCTCACCAGATTCACCCGGATATCATCATAGATGTACCGATAAAATGACCCAGTCAACTAGCCGATGACACAAAAATTCACTGATAAAATGACTCAATCAACTATCCGATGACACAAAAAGTCAAAAAAAAAAATTCAATATGGCTACAGAGAAAGGATGAAAGTACAACAAGTTTTTCAGACAATGGTATTGAGTCTAGAGAAGATCAAATAAGTGTTGGGATATCGGATTTCTCGTGTCCAAATCATAGCGGAAGTTTAAAATTTTTATTTTGACATACAAAATTTTCTTTGGACACTCGTATGGTTTAAATAAAAAAACATTCATAGGATGTTAAAAGTTATACCTTTAGTGAATTATTTAACTCGGCTCCAACTATTCTGGCACTGACGGATATTGCTCTTGTTGAATTTCCCTATAAACTTTCTTTAAGAACCTTTTTTTAATTCTCCTATCATGTCCACGACTGGAATGATTGTCCCTCTTCTAAATTGCACTAGAAAATTTAGAAGAATTTTTCGTTGGAGATCAAAATTCGAGAGATGACTCAACCCTTAATTTTTTTCAAGGTGGCTGAAATTTTAAGAGGATTTTCGAAAATTTGAGATGGAATGGAGGCTACACTACAAGAAATTTCAGAATTAACAACACACATACGACAACGGTTTTAACTTAAACCGTTGTTAAAAAACTTTTAACAACGGTTTTACTTAAAACCGTTGTCGTAGATCATTTTATAAGCAAAAGACAACGGTTTTTATAAAATCGTTTTTTTTTTTTGGGTCAAAGACAACGGTTTTTAGGGTCAGTGACAATGGTTCTGTAAAACCGTTGTCTTAGAACGTTTATGACAACGGATTCATGAACCGTTGTCTATTAGCGTGTTTTTTTAGACAATCGACAACGTTTTTTAAAAACCGTTGTGGATTAGCGTGAGTTTAGAATAAAACACAACGGTATTTAGCGACGGTTTTCCTACAACCAACGCTAATGTTAGCGACAGTTATAGTAAATCGTCGCTAATTTCAAATTAGTGACGATTTATTTTCAACCGTCGCTAACGTTAGCAACATAATCAAGTAAAACCGTCGCTAATTTGAAATTAACGACGATATATCTATAACCGTCGCTAACATTAGCGACAGTTGTAGGAAAGCCGTCGCTAATTTCAAAAATTCGAACAGAATCAAGTAAAATCGTCGCTAATTTGAAATTAGCCACGATATAGCTATAACCATCGCTAACATTAGCGACAGTTGTAGAAAAGCCGTCGCTAATTTCAAAAATTCGATACCGCCTAAAATTCCCTCCATTTTCACCCACCACTCTCTATAAATACCTGCAAATTCGCTCCATTTTCTTCCACTTCACTTCACAACACTTAAAATTTTTCTCACTTACACGATTATACAAATTCACAACACTTAAAATTTTTATCTCTTACACGATTTTACCACTTCACAACACTTAAAATTTTTATCTCTTACACGATTTTACCACTTCAAAACAATTAAAATTTTTATCTCTCACATGATTTTATCACTTCACGACACTTAAATTTTTTTATCTCTTACACGATTGTACCAATTCACAACACAGATTTATTAATTTATTAAAGTTTTTTTATTTTACCTAAAATATTAGCGACGGAATTCATGTAAAACTGTCGCTAAGAATGCCGTCGCTATATTTAGCGACGGTTATCAGTAAACCGTCGCTAAGTTTAGCGACGGTGTAACAAACAATCGCTAAATAGCGACGGGTTATATATGATTCCGTCGCTAATATCATTTGCGACGATTTTAAACAACCGTCGCAAATTGTAGCTACAACAACGATGAAAAACCGTTGTCTTTGAGCGAACCATTTAACAACAGTGGCTTTAACAACAGTTTTAAAAGGGCATTTTTCTTGTAGTGCTAGGGTTAATCAATTCCTTTACTTAATTGTGTATGCTTGACCGAATTTTCATAAAAATAGATTTAGGTTCCATAATTAACATTAATAGGCTTGATTAATTAATTAGACCAGTCCAACCAGTCCAACTAGTCTAATTAATTAATCAAAGTCTTTTAAGAACTTTAGTCATTTAATATGTTAGACTTGTGTAAGAACTTTAATTATTTAATATGTTGAACTCGTACTCCTACAAGTCAATCAAACATACCTCTCACTATATATTTAGTTTAATATTTAAGAAACTCGACTTTTGAGTTTAATAATCAAATTTTATAAATTCAATTCCTTTAATTTATTCTCTCCAAATTTTAAATATCATAAATTCAACTTCTTGAATTTCTTCTATCAAAATTTAATTATCATAATTTCAACTCCTTGAATTTATTATATCAAAATTTTATATAAATTCAACTCCTTGAATTTATTCTCTCAACGGGAAATAAATGATCATGTGCTTGTGTGACCCTCAATGATTCAGGGATACAGCTAGTTGTAGGTTCACAACTTTTTGTGATTCAGGACAATTTCCTTTATTCGGACTTATCCCTAATTTGCCCACATTACATTCACCAACATTTGATCATGAGAATGTCAGAAACCATTTTCTGATTAAACCCATCGAATCATGGTAAGATCATCTAGTTGCATCGTCCAATGATTCCCTATGTATCACTGATAGTGCCTGCCAGAACCAATAGTTTATGATTAACATACCGTAAGGTCCCTTCATCTCTGTTGGAACATTTTATATTCGCAATCTTACTTGATTTTTATGTTAACAAAACTTGTTATTTTGTTACTAATGATTTTACCTAAGTGTGCAGTTAGCTGAACGTAACTGAAGCTATCAAAGAATGCAAACTAAAAGTGCCAACTGATAATCAAACTAAACCAGTTCAACTGATAAATTATAAACTAGTTCAAGTGATTGTCCAGCTGAAAGGTGGTTCAGCATAATATCTTCAGAAGCCTGGTCAGCTGATAAAGAGCTCAACTTATGAAGAGCCCAGTAGACTAGTTCAACTGAAAGAGTGAAATCAGCTCAAACGACAAGTCAAATGATTTCACCTACCCAACTGAAGATCAGTTCAATGAACAAGTTCAAAACATCAGTTAGATCCAATCAGTGGAAGAACTCGACAAGCTTATTCAATGGGATCCAGATGTGCACAAAGGTACTAAAGCATCTGTACTATCAATAGTACTATAATGGACGTTGCAGCCAAGTTTAAGATAAAATGTTCAAGAATGATTGTCGGAAAAGTAGAGACACAGATTTCAAGGAACACATTCAAGCTGCAATGATTACATGTGATGAGTCTTGATGTACGGTTGCATTACCGCTATAAATATAAACCATGACCATCAACGAAGATAACAAGGAGAGGTGAAAAACAAGAGAGAAAAAAAAGGGCACGCTTAATGCATAACAAATTACAAGAAGCAATCAGCCTAATGAAGAGTACACTTCGAGATATATCAGCTTAGTATAGAAACCTATTTCCCTCAGTGTGTGAGAACACCTTACGGGTTGTTTTCAGATATCAATTCTCACACACACATACACACCACCATTCAAATTCCGAATTGAACAAAAACGTAAAACTTGTGTATGTAGTCTTTGACACACAGTCATTAAACAAGTGTTGGCTGGAAGGTGATGACTTCAGTCTAAACTAGGAGTTCAGTTAGGCAGTGGGTAAGTCCTAATCTGGGTGGGTTTGTACAAGGCTTTGTATAAATCAAAGTCTTCTAGTGGATCCTACTCGAGGTGGTAGACGGGGTGACGTAAGAGAAGTTGAAGTCTCCGAACATCCATAAACATATCTTTTGTATTGACTGTTTAACTGTGTTTTAAACTGATTTGATCAGTTTAGCTGATATCTGTTTATTTAAGTTCATAGTTGAACTGCTAGAAGCCAGAACTGATTCCCCGTATTTCAGTCGATCAGTTCACACAAGCTAAAAGTCTTTTTAAAATCTATCAGTTTTTTTTAATGAATGATTTCTTCGAGTGTTTTCCGCTTGGTTTGAAAACCAAACTCGATCTATTTCATCGTGTATACATTCTTAGAACAAGAGCTATTGCAGCTCATTGAGAATATTGTATTTGATGTACCCTTGTAGGTGCCCGAGCTGATCCATCAATTGGTATCAGAGCTTGTTGTTCTAAGAAGGACATTTGAAAACTGACTAAAATTATCTTATTTTAATATAGTTTTAAAAGCTATTTAAAAGTACTTTATATTATTTTCAAAACTATTTGCAAATATTTATTTAACACTCATTGCTAAGAGTTGAGAGGATTTGCTCTGCAATTAACATTGTGGCCACTTCACTCGACTCTGAGCTTTGGGGCTTTAATCAGCCTACAGGGGTTTGAGTCCTACCTATTGGCTATTCAGCGAAACTGATTCCAAGACAAGGTTTTTGCTGCCAACCTACCAGTTGAGGCTGATCAATAAACGAAGCCCAGCTATGTTGAGATGTTGGATGATTAAAGTGGAGCTTAATCATCAGCAGTATACCGCCACTTAACTTTCTGATAAGATCAAGTAGATGATCAATGCGGTTCAACATCAGCTGAGTTCAGCTTGAGTCAGCCTGACCAGTTTTACAACACAAAGATCATGTCAAATATAGCTAGTTGTTTGTCTGGCACGAAGACTCAAGATCGTTGCAGCTCTTCAAGAGTTCAAGACAACCAGTTGTTGGTATATTCAGTTCTGTCATACATAAACTGATTGATTTTTTTTGTTTAAAATATGATATTTTAATAGCAATTTTCCTTAATAACTGATTATGTACTTTAACGTATAATAAAAGAAAGATTTATTTGAATAAACAAACATCATGTTTATCCAATTATGCTTCTTAGTGATTGAGCTGATACCTCCAGATTTCTTGTCTAAACTGCTTGAATGATTATAGCTACTAAATTTTTGTATAGATAATTATTTTTAAAAGATGAATTTTCAATTCAGTTAGTGAGTGAGAGCTTTATTTCCCTTGTAACATCCCGAAAATTTGAAGATTCACGTGAACCACGTGCATGCAAGTTATTAAATTTGTTTGGTATTTTATTAAATTTTGTTTTAAAGCATTAAATGCATGTTTATTTCATTAATTTGTGTTTAATTCATGATTTATTTAAAGTTCATGCATAATTATTGCATAATAGAATTTATTTCATAAAATTTTAAAAGTTCATGATTTAGGGTTTCTTGATGCATTTCGCACTCGAACGATGATCGAAGATCGGAGAATTTTTCAGGAAAATGATTTTATTACATGATTAATTTTTATTAATTATTATAAGATGTTTTAAAGATATTTTTCAAGAAATGGGCTTTGTTTGGTATATTTATCCGCCAGAGCATAATTTTTAGTGGTACACAAATTTTATCGAATCGGGGGACTTTTTGAGGGTTCGGCTATTATTTTCAAAAACTTCTAACACTAAATATTTTTTGGGAGTATGTTTGGATTTAATGGACATAATTTTAAGCTTATTGGGATTAAATCTATTTTAAACCTTTAATTAGCAATTTAGGGCTCATTAGTTTATTTGTTAACCATTTAATTAATAACTAATTAACCCTAAACCTAATAATATCCACCCACCAGCTGACACCGTTCATTTTTCATAGTGTTCTCTCGGTTTCAGCACAAGTCCCTCAAGAAAATTTCGGCCTTAGCTTGTTCTTGCATCAAAAATTCTCCGGCGCTTCCCCGTTGCTCATTTCTTCGACGTTCTTGCGTAGGAATCATCCTGGCACGCTCGTATCTCCCATTTTCTCTCATACATGCCATATTATACTGAAAATTATGTGTGCGTTCGAAAATTTAAGGATCCTCCTTGTGGTTGTGTTTTTGTTGCAATCTTGTCATGAAACTTGCATGGTTTTGAAGTTTGCTCATGTTTTTAGTATTTTTGTGCAAGGGCTGTTAATTTTGTGATGTCAAGGGGTTGTGCAGGTCGTGGATATTGATGTCTAGTTGCTGAAGTGTCGAGGTTGTCAAGCTCGATCGGGAAATGCTTGGGTCTAGCGGGGTTATGACGTTTGAGGGCTAAATCGATTCCAGCCTTGAATGCCGACCCCTTGGGTCTGTGGTAGGGTTGGGAACTGGCTGGTCACGTCGGGAATATATGTTAAGGAGTTTTGTTCGAAGGTGGGCTCAGCCACGGCTAGGGTGTGAGTTTTAGGGTGTTCGGATGTTGTGAGGTTTGGGGGCTGCAAGACTCAAATTTTTGGGGTCCAGTAAGGTCCTAGGGTGGCTTAGACGAGGTCGAGTCAAGGCTGGTCCGCTTGGTTTTAGGCTAGGGGCGAAAAACGTCGAGGGGTGTTGCACAAAGGGTTCGAGTAGGGCTATTGGGAAATTTTCCAGCAGCTTTCAGGGTCTTGCCAAGGGGTTTAGGGGCTGTATTTTGAGATTTTAGGGCCTTTTAGATGTTTTTAAGGGGTGGTAAAAGATTTGGAAAGATTTGCTTAAGTTTCGAGTCGATTCGGGTAAAAACCGGGACTGTGGTCCAAGTTTTAAAATGAATTTGTCTAGAATGCTTTTAAATATGTGTTGGGATATTTTAAAGAGTTTTGTAAGCTTCGGGTCAATTTTAGAGGTCCAGGGGTGAAACGATAATTTTTGGGTTTCCAGGGATAAAAATGGTCATTTTGCACCCGAGGTGAGATTTTTAGTCATGACAGTGCCTGAGCACAAATTTATGATATTTTAAATGTTTATGCATCATATTTACGATTTTTATGAAATTATGATAAATACGGTACATGAACGGTTTAAAGAAAAAATTATGTATATACATGCTTTTATTTAAGTGCTGAATATGATATGTGACACGTTTTTGAAGGAAGTGATTTAGTTGTGACTAACACAATGACACGATGACATGTAAGGCCGAGACTCAGTGGGCGGGTAATGTTGTCGCTGATGATCCTCGCCGCCGGGTACCGCGGTTACACGTAGATGGATCCATCGAGTGACATGATGATACGAAAGTCAGAGCTAATGAACGAAATTCAAATTAAGAAAATGAACACGTATACGTTGACACGATGATATATGCTATGATTATTATCATGTTTTGACAGGTCACAGTTATGCATATGATTTTACTATAGACATGAAATATATGTTGGTTACTATATTTTTCACTGTTGCTTGTTACGTATATGTATTTGTTATCACGGTACGGGTGTGTTGAGTCTTTAGACTCACTAGGCATGTGTGATGCAGGTGATCATGATATTTAGGGGATTAGAGGTGCTAAACTTTAAGCCGGCGGACCTGGTGGGCGACATGATCCGAGGACCTCATGATTTTCCGCGCATCATGATTTTATGAGCTTTGAGTAGACATGATCGATTTTATACGTTTTTATGTACATGCTCTTGATTTTAAGGATTTTATTGCTTTAATTTACATATGAATGATCGTGAGCCGAGTGGCAATATAAATTAAACTCCAACACTTTTTCAATCGATTGTTTACGATTATTTTAAATGGAATTTTTAGTATGGTTGCATGCATGAAAATTATTTGAATGTCTTTTTAAAACGTGAGCGTTTTAAAAAAAAAATAGCGGCATTTTAAAATTAGTAGACTGTTGAGAACTAAATTCCGGCGTTTGACAAAATATGAACCAACTGAAAATACTAACCAACTGATCGGGTAAACTGAACGCAGCAACTGGACTTAACAACTGAAATCAGCTGATCTAATAAAGAAGACTGATCAGTTGGAAACTGATCAGTTGATATATTCAGCCGTATGCTTAGCACCCTTCAACTGATCAGTTGATATATTCAGCTGTATGCTAAGCACCCTTCAACTGAACATGTCTCGGAAAAGAACATTCAACCGTCAAGAGGCATAGAAGATTGCAACGCCGCACTTCAATCAATACAGCTTAGAAAAACGCATTTCGGCGAAAGCAATTAAGACGCCGCATCACAATAAATGAAGCAAACAATGTCCAATGAATAATCAAGAAGAAATCAACGGATACAAAGATTCAAATTCATCTCAAGTTACCGTTGGAGAAAAGAAGCTTATAAATATCACAGAAGAACAGCTGAAGAAAAGAGTCGAACACCATAAAAAAGCTTGGTGTTACTCTGTCAAAATCTTAGCTCACTCTTACTTGATATATTCGTAGCAGTTAAGGCTACAATTTGAGCACACTAGCAAGTTGTTATAATCGTCGAAATTCGATAGTGCTAAGATCTGTTACGCACTGAGAACATTCTGTTAAACTAAGAGTTTCAGTTTTTTGGCAGTGTTGAGTCCAAACTGAAGTGGGTCAGTACAATTCTTGTATTTGATCAAATTCTTTTAGTGGATATCCTATCCTTGACATAGAAGGGGTGACGTAGGAGTAATTAAATTCTCCGAACATCCAGAAACAACCCTTGCCTACGTTATTTCAGTTTCGTATTCTATCTTTCAGTCAGTTATTTTCCGCAACTACTTTAGTTTAACTGATTGTCATTGACCAACAAGATTCCGAGAATCAGTTTGTCACCAAACTGAACTCAAAATTAGAAAAGACAAGTTTTAACTATGAGTGTTTATTCAACCCCCCCTTCTAAACACTCTTGATACAGTTAATCGATCCTATCAAGTCGTATCAGAGCGGTTGAATCTTGTTCTTGAATACTTTTTATTTAAAAACTTGCCAACATGACTTCATTCAACAAAATTCCCATGTTCTCCAGAGAAGAATTTGATGATTGGAAAATCAGAATGCAGGCTCATTTGGCTGCACAAGATGATGACATGTGGTATGTCATAACTGATGGACCCATGAAGATTCTAAAAACAAATACAGCAGTTGCCATTACAGAAGGAGCACGCCAAAGAATAAAAAAGCCCAGAGATGAATGGACAACTGAAGATAAAAGAAAAGAAAATCTTGATAATGTGGCTAAAGACATTCTGTACAAAACGCTGGACAAAGTAACCTTCAGCAAAATAAAAATGTGTAAGACAGCCAAAGAAATTTGGGAAAAGCTGATCCAGTTGTGTGAAGGAAATGATCAAACCAAAGAAAATAAACTTTCTGTTGCAGTGCAAAAGTTTGATAACATCAAAATGAAAGCAGGAGAATCGATGCACGAGTACGATGAAAGAGTAAGCAGTATCATCAATGAATTAAATGCACTTGGAAAAGTGTATACCAACAAAGAGATTGCACTGAAGGTAATAAAAGGTCTTCCCAAGGAATGGGATGTCAAGACCATGGCAATGAGGGAGTCCAAAGATCTGAACCAAATCGAACTTCATGATCTGTTTGCTGATTTAAAGGCCTATGAATTTGAGCTGCAGACCAGAGAAGGAGAATCATCTATCTCTGCAGCCACAACTGCTCTAGCTGCTGTCAGAACTGAACCAATCAGTTCAGTCGAAAAATCAGCTGATCAGTTGAGTAATGATGCTATGTCATTGTTCATCAAAAAATTTGGAAGGTTCATGAGAAAGAATCAAGGGAACTTCCAGAAGCCATACCAAAGAAACAATTCCAAAGATGAACCAAATGCCTGCTATAACTGTGGCAAATCAGGTCACTACATTGCTGATTGTCCTAAACCTAAGAAGGACAGTCAAGGCTCAACTGATAGAAGAAATAAATCATATGAACAGAAAAGAAGACCCAAGGAAGATAATAAGGTCTTCAGAAAGAAACATGAGGTACTCTTAGCTGAAGAAAACAAATCTAAATGGGCAGAAACTGACAGTGAAGAGTCGGAACCAGAAAGCTCATGCAGTTCTAGTGATGATGAGGAAGTAAAGTGCTTGATGGCTAATGATGCAGCAGAAGAATCATCTAGCCAACAGGTATTTGATTTCAGCTCAACTGATTTCACACGAGAAGAACTCATTCTAACACTACATGACATGGTAAATGAGTATCAAAAGCTTGCATCATCATTTGAAGAAATCAAAGCAAAGCAAACTGATCCCACAGACAATAAAACCAAAACTGATGAATCAGTCGATGGGTTGAGTCTAAAAAGGGAAATTGCTTAGTTAAAAGTAGAAAGAAACAAAAATCAGTCATTAATACAGAAGTTGATGCTTGAAAACTCAAAACAAACTGAGCTTATTCAGTCTTGGAACAAATCATCTACTACACTAAATGAGATGCAGATTTCACAAAAATCAGTTTCTGATAAAACTGGTTTAGGGTACAACACTCAAGGAGAAATGTATCCAAATGATACTCAACCAAAGCTAACAATAGACAAAGGAAAATACATTCACTTTGTCAAATCAGCAGTGGTACAAGAACAAATTGAGCCCAGTAAACTGATTCAGCAACCTACTGAGAATATGAACAAGGCTAGAAGATATGGGATTGGTTATAGTCAAAAATTCTCAACTGATTCACAAAGTCAGTCATCAAAGAGATTTTACAAAAACTATTCGAATGGCTATTCCAATTACTATAACTGCAAGCCAGTTCAGAAGAGATATAGACTGAACAATCAGTTGAATAAAGCTAAAACACATATTGTATCATCCGTACACTACACAAGCACACAAAAGCCGAGAAAAACCATTCCGAATACAGTTACTGGAAAGTCTGTTAGACTAATCCAAGTATGGGTTCCTAAAGGACTAATCAGTTCAGGACCCAAATAGATATGGGTACCAAATTATATTACATGTGTGACTGCAGGTAACAGGTACAAACAAGAACTCAATATGGTATTTGGACAGTGGATGCTCGCGACATATGACAGGAGATGCAAGTGTGCTATCTCAACTGATCAAATATAGTGGTCCAAATATCAGTTTTGGGGACAATTCCAAAGGTAGAACTGTGGGTAAGGGTAAGTTTATCCATGGTAACTTTACTTTTAAAGATGTTCTATTAGTAGAAAACCTGAAGCATAACTTGATCGGCATCAGTCAGTTATGCGACAGTGGATTCTCAGTACATTTTGACAAAAACTCATGTTCAGTCAAAACTTCAACTAATGAAATCATACTAACTAGCAAACGTTGTGAAAACACATATAAAATCAGTTGGAATGATCAAACTTATGCACCAGTTTGTTTTATTGCTTCCAAATCATCTAAAAACTGGTTGTGGCATAAGAGACTAAACCATTTAAACTTTAAAACCATTGCCTATCTGAGTAAACATGAACTTGTAACTGGTTTGCCCAAAATAGACTTTTCAAAAGAAAAACTTTGCTCAGCATGTCAGTATGGTAAACAAGTACGATCTTCTTTTAAAAACAAGGGTTGTAAATCTTCATCCCGATGCTTAGAAATTTTGCACAAGGATCTCTTTGGTCCTATACCAGTCATGAGCTTAGGGAGAATGAAATACACCTTGGTAGTCGTAGATGATTTTTCAAGATTTACTTGGGTTATTTTTCTCAAATCTAAAGACCATACTGCTTCACAACTGATAAAGCTCTTCAAAAGACTTTTAAATGAAAAATCAGTTGGAATTGATCGAATCAGATCAGATCGAGGAACTGAATTCATCAATCAAACTCTTTCAAATTTTCTAGAGAATGTTGGAATTAAGCATGAGCTCTCAGCAGCCATAACTCCTCAGCAAAATGGTGTAGCTGAGAGAAGAAATCGGACCCTTAAAGAAGCTGCTAGAACAATGCTTGCTGATTCTGGTATTTCTCAAAAGTTTTGGGTAGAGGCAGTAAACACTGCGTGTTATACTCAGAACAGATCAATGATTAATAAGAATCATATGAAAACACCATATGAGATCTGGCATGGAAGAAAAAGTATAATTACTTATTTCAAAATATTCGGCTGCAGATGTTTTATCCTTGATAATGGTAAAAATTATTTAAAAGCGTTTGATGCTAAATCTGCAGACGGAATATTTCTTGGATACTCATCAGTTAGTATAGCTTATAGAGTTTTCAACAAGAAAACCCTAAATGTTGAAGAATCAGCTCATGTTGATTTCGATGAAATTGAACTAACTGATAAACCAACTGATCAAGTTGAGCTAGTTGATCGATTTACAGATATCAGTTTGGAAGATGATGACAAAAATGAATGTCACAATAATCAAAACATACTTCAAACACCTGAACCAGAAGTACAGGATAAATCAGATGCACAGGAAGTCGTTGCTAATGATCAGTTGATAGAGCATAATGATAACATTCAAATACTAGTTGACGAAGCACCAACTGAGACTGAAAACTGTGTTCAGTTACCAATTGAAGGAATTGCTGATACAACAAATACTGAGTACAGATGGAAAAAAAAACACATCCACCTGAACTGGTAATAGGAAATCCATCAGATCCAGTAAGAACTCGAAATCAAATGCTAAACTTATTTATCCATTCAGCTTTTGTTTCACAACTAGAATCGAAGAAAACTGATGAAACTCTTGCTGATCCTAACTGGGTAAATGCAATGCAAGAAGAGCTAAATCAGTTTACTCATAACAATGTCTGGAACTTAGTTCCAAGACCGATTTCAAAAACTGTCATAGGTACAAAATGGGTTTTCAGGAACAAACTGAACGAAGATGGTTCAGTTGGACGCAACAAAGCAAGATTAGTAGCACAAGGATACAGACATGAAGAAGGAATTGACTATGATGAGACATATGCTCCAGTTGCAAGACTGGAAGCAATCAGAATGTTTCTTGCTTATGCATCATAAAAGAATTTCAAGATCTTTTAGATGGATGTAAAGAGTGCATTCCTGAACGGTCAACTACAAGAGGAAGTATATGTTGAACAACCCCCAGGTTTTGTAAATCACAATTTTCCTGATCATGTATATCATTGGAACAAAGCCTTCTATGGTCTTAAACAAGCTCCCAGAGCTTGGTATGAAACTCTTTCAAAATTCCTAACTGATCATGATTTTTCTGTTGGATCAGTTGATAAGACCTTGTTCAAATTTACTAAGAATGATCACATTTTATTGGTTTAAATTTATGTTGATGATATCATATTTGGGTCAACTAACCCCAAATTATGCGAGAAATTTGCTAAGCTAATGCAGGATAAGTTTGAAATGAGCATGATGGGTGAACTGGCATTCTTTCTTGGACTACAAGTGAAGCAACTGGAAACTGGCATATTCATTAGTCAGACTAAATAAACAAAGGAGCTGCTGAAGAAATTTGGCATGAAATCATGTTCAGCTGCAAATACTCCCATGAGCTCATCAGTAAAATTGGACACTGATCAAGGGGGAATATCAGTTGAGGCGACATTATATCGAGGTTTAATAGGGTCATTGTTATACCCAACTGCCAGTCACCCTGATATTGTATTTGCTGTGTGTATGTGTGCTAGATTTGAAGCAAATCCTAAGCAGTCACATTTCTCAGCTGCTAAAAGAATTTTGAGATATCTTAAGGGTACACAAAATGTTGGGTTATGGTATTCTAAAGACTCTACTTTCATTTTAGTTGGATATTCAGATGCAGATTATGCAGGATGTAAGCTTGATAATAAAAGTACAAGTGGATCTTGTCAGTTTCTAGGAGACAGGCTGATCTCTTGGTTCAGCAAGAAGTAGACATCTATAGCTACCTCAACAACTGAAGCAGAATACCTTGCTTCTGGTAGTTGCTGTGCACAACTGATCTGGATCCAGCAACAACTGAGACATTATGGAGAAATTACAAATAATTCGCCCATATTTTGTGACAATACGAGTACAATTGCCATCACCTATAATCCAGTTCTTCACTCAAGGACAAAGCATATAGATGTCAGACACCACTTCATTGGAGATCATGCTTTGAAGAAGGACATTAGTCTGGAGTATATATCAACTGAGCAACAAGTAGCTGACATCTTCTCCAAACCATTACCCGAGACTAAGTTTTCTTACTTTCGCAATATTCTTGGTTTAATTGATCTATCTTAAAATTATTACTAATGTTGCTTTACTAATAGAATTATCTGCAGAAAATAAGAACACAACAAATTGAAAATAATACTTTATTAAGAATACCATCGATCCCAGTTTACAGAAGATATCATAGAAAACCAACTGAATCCTGCCATTCTCTAATACAATTATTCAACTCATAAATTTAAATTCTAGAAAATGACCTAGTTGTAGAAATCTTCTCAACCACATGTCATTCCTTCCATAACATTGCTTCTAACAGTCATTTGTCATCAATTAGATCTGTAACATGCCTAACTTCAAAACGATCAATATATTTTCTTGTTGTTGCTGCTTGAGCACGAGTAGGAACAGCACCACTACTACATACCCTCTGCAAATCATGAATCTTGAACCATGTTGACATCACTTTCATCAAGACATATTCTTCCATTATCTTCTTCAATTCTTCTAAATAAGGACTTAATTGCTCATTAACTTGAATATGCGAACTAGTGCATACATCAGAGTTACTTGAATCCAACGTATTGAACTGTTATTGTCTCACATTTTATCATCTTATTTATGGACATATTAAATTTAAATATTGAAGAAATTGAAGAGACTCAAATCAACCAAAGCGTCATTCTCATTTACCGAGGCTTCTTAACTATCAGTTGATCATTATCAACTGATATCAGTTTGACATTTATTACTTAATGCTTAACCAGTCATCAGTTCATCTGTTTATGATCGTAATTCATATATAATAACTAATGAAACTTATTATTTGCAAGAAAAAGAAAAACAAAGTTAAGCCAAAATAAATGTTTCATTCAACCATAAATATTGCTTGGATTACATCATTATATTTCTCTTCTACAACAATTATCCACATCTTCAACCAAGCAGATAAAGGTCCAGTAGATGTCTTGGAAAAGCTGTGAGAACCAGCTATGCGCATAAGGATCTTCAGCTCCTTTCGAAGCATCAGCTGATAGATATGACCATCTGTGAAGATATCCACCCACACAGCTATGTGCAAGTGCTCCCGCACTTTTCTCAACTCTGCCATCAGCTCGGGAGTGGTAGCCTCGCCAGTATTATACAGGAACTCAAGCTTCAGAAGCTTCTCCCTGTAGTGAAGACTCTCATAGAAGACTTTATCTTCTATCACAGCCTTCCTAGTCTCCAAAGAAAATGGCGAAGCACTCGAGCTACTAGCATCTGCCATTCTTTTTACTTTGAATATGTTTTTCAATATGACTGAAACTAACCATGTCACTTCTACTTATAGCCAAGAGTCATGGAAGATGAAGGGTCGTCAAAGCTTCAGCAAACGATAATCTTTCTGACCTTTAAATTTATTTTATATCGTCGCTTTAAATATTTTATGCATCGATTAAGGGGGAATATCAGTTTTGAAGAGGTTAACTGAGAAGACAATTGTTTGTGAACTTTCAACTGAAATGAATCAGTTTCCCAACCGATCGTTCAGCTGGATATTTTACAAATCTTCTCACATAAGTTAACAAATTTAAAACTTATTATATTCCAAATCAACTGACGTGACTGCAGATTCATAACGTGTCCTATTTTAAACTGTTCATCTTTCACAAACGCCCACAACACACGTACACATAGTTTTACTCAAAAATTTTAATGGACTGACACGTGTCCCGAATTTGAACAGTCACGAACAACTGTACTAAGCCCGCTTCAATTCAGTTCTCTTCTTACGCATACAATCAGTTTCTAATAGCATACTAATTCCAGAGCTTATCGTTTACGAATTTCAGATCATTTTATCTGTCGAAATGGCGAATCAAATCCCAGCTCACGTGTTGAACGCTATGGCCATCGATTTTGACTCAGTTTTATCAGTTGAAGAAGTAGAAGTTAAGAACGTTTTTCTGAAGATTGAATCTGCTGGTCTCAGGATGTTTTTGGGACAATCTTCGCAGGAGTTATACCCCAAGGAAGTAAATGAATTCTATCTGAAGGGGTTCGTCACTACTGATGGAAATATCTCTATAACCTTCAATAATCAACTGTTGATCCTATCTGAAGAGGATTTTGGAGAAATTTTCTCTTTGCCAACTGATGGGTACGTCAGTTTTTCTGAAATCAAAACATCTGACATTGAGGAAATGCAATCTTTGCTGTCTGCTGATGGGCGGAAAATCAAAGTTTCCGATTCATAGAAAGAGCTGAAATTCAGAAATTCAATTATTAGCCGACATTGTGGCAAAAGGCATATTGGCTAAGGCTGGCTCTTATGCTGCCCTTACTCTTGAAAAATTCCAAGTGATGACCATCATCATGGGAGAGAAGAAAGCTAACTGGAGGCATATTATTTTCAATATTCTGAAGAATATGCTTCAATCTACCAAACAGTCAAGAGGCTTTGCTATTCCAATCAGTTATCTTCTGAAACTAAAAGGATTGGTAGCTGACAATGCTGGAAAATCATCAAAGTTCAAGGTATTCAATGCCAAGAACATCTTACCGCCAAAGACCAAACTGGACATTTCTCCCAAACAGTTTTTGAAAACCAAAAAGGAGGTTGGAATGCAACCACCTGCTCCAACACCAACCAAGTAGACCAAAACTTTGGCCCAACTGAAGACTGCAAAACGAAAAACTGATTATCAGTGAATCAGATTCGGAGAAAACTCCTTCTCCTAAACTTGTCAAGAGACCAAGAACGCAAAGAACTAAACCAATAACAGCGGTGGAATTTATTCCAACTGAGAGATTGACTCAATCACCAGCCCAACAGCCTATTCTTGCTATCCCTTTGCAAGTTGTTTCACCTGATGATTCAGTTACTAAAGAAATGGCACCCGCTAAGGTAAAAGCCCCTGTGACTCATGTAAATCGACCTACCATTTTGCCTAGGGCCAGATCTAAAGGTGTTATATTGAGGGAACCAGTGGAAACCACTCACTCTGGTTTGGATATTCCTCACATTCTTACTACTGATAAAGGAAAAGGCAAGCTTGTTGAAAAGCCAAGACCATCTAATGCAATCCAAACTCACATTGACCTGGTTTGGGAACAGGTACATGCATTTGCCACATCGAAACTAGAATCTTTTGATAGCTGGAAGAGTTTTAGGACTGAAATTTTTGCCAAAGAGTTGAAGCACAAATCCCAACTGAAAAAGTTTATTAAACTTGAAGCAATTGTGCTGAAAATAGTCAAAGCTGCTACTATTGCTCAGGCATTGGAGGGGCAAAGATATTTCTTTGATCAAATTCGAGTCAAAAAGCTGACAAGAATGGTTCAAAAGCTGAAATCCAACTACAATCTCACAGGTCCAACTGCATATAATGATAGAGCTGTGTTCACCCAACTGGACTCAGATCTTAGTGGCCTACAAAGGGAAATCAGATTTTGGGAACAAGATCAGGAATTGGTTCTTCCTGACAAATCCTCCAATTCAAATGCAGAAAAAGATTCATCCTTTTCCCAACAGAACGAGCCATCTCCACAACCGGCTGCTGAAAAGCCAGTTCAGGATATGCCTCAATCTTCTCAGGTTGAACATCAGCTGTATTCTAAAACTGAACTATCTTTTGCAAGCATTGATGAAATCATTCAGGCTGTAGCTCTAGAAGCTCAGCTAGAAGAAATACATTCTGAATCAGTTGCTCCTTCAACTGAACAACCAGAACAAGAAGTTCAGATACCATCTGAAGAACTAGTTTAACCACTTGCTGCTGAAGAGCCAGTCCCAGATTCAATGCAAGAACAACAAGAAGCACCAGTTCAGCCAGAAATCTCTGCTGAACAAGTCACTCAAACTGATGAACTAGAAAAATCTCCAGGTCTAGCAGTTGCTGAAAATGTGGTGAGTCGATTGCTCACTCAAACAAAGGAGCCAGAACCAAGTGCAGTAAACTTTCAACAAGAGGCACCAAGTGGAAACTGACCAAGCGTTATCTGTTGATCAAAATCCACTTTCACCACCTCAAATTCACGAAGAAATTGCTGCAACAGACATTTTAGCACAGACTGTTTCTGAAACGATATTATCTGATAGGACCATGGTGGTCTTTGATCAAGTCTCACATGAACCAAGAACATCTAATCAGTCACCTCCTCTTCAATCCACAGAAATGGATCTTGTTCTTGAAGAAATCCAGAATATGTAGCACAATATACAGCAGATGATTACTGAAATCAAGAAAATTCAATCCACACAATTCTCTCATACTGTCAAATTGGATTATTCAATTGAACATGACTCCGCAAAACTGAAAGTCATTCAAGCAAACATGGAGTCTCTTACCCGAACTGTACTTGAGATGAAGAATAACAGAGGTCTAGCTCAAAGTCTCTATATAACTCATGATATAATCAGTCAACGAGTTGAGCAATTGGAAACTTCTGTTTCTAATAAAATGGAATTGCTGCAGACTTGTTTACAAACTGCTGTCTCAAGTATCTCCGCAGATGTCAAAATTCTTTCCACTGACGTTCGAAAATTATCTGAGAAGATGGATTTGTTTGAAAAAAAGGGGGAAGAAATCAAGGATCAAAGAGCATCTTGAGAAACAGCAGAAGCAGTTAATCAGATTATTAGATTCAGCTGTTATTAAATCAAGATCCCTTTCAGTTCAAGAAATTCAATCTCTTATTTTATCTACAATGAGTTCAGATGTTCAGTTATTATTTACTTAGTTTTGTCAAACACTATAAAGGGGGAAATTGTTGAGAACTAAATTCCAGCGTTTGACAAAATATGAATCAACTGAAAATAACCAACTGAAAATACGAACCAACTGATCGGGTAAACTGAACTCAGCAACCGGACTTAACAACTGAAATCAGCTGATCTAATAAAGAAGACTGATCAGTTGGAAACTGATCAGTTGATATATTCAGCCGTATGCTTAGCACCCTTCAACTGATCAGTTGATATATTCAGCTGTATGGTAAGCACCCTTCAACTGAACATGTCTCGGAAAAGAACATTCAACCGTCAAGAGGCATAGAAGATTGCAACGCCGCACTTCAATCAATACAGCTTAGAAAAACGCATTTCGGCGAAAGCAATTAAGACGCCGCATCACAATAAATGAAGCAAACAATGTCCAAGGAATAATCAAGAAGAAATCAACGGATACAAAGATTCAAATTCATCTCAAGTTACCTTTGGAGAAAAGAAGCTTATAAATATCAGAGAAGAACAGCTGAAGAAAAGAGTCGAACACCATAAAAAAGCTTGGTGTTACTCTGTCAAAATCTTAGCTCACTCTTACTTGATATATTCGTAGCAGTTAAGGCTACAATTTGAGCACACTAGCAAGTTGTTATAATCGTCGAAATTCGATAGTGCTAAGATCTGTTACGCACTGAGAACATTCTGTTAAACTAAGAGTTTCAGTTTTTTGGCAGTGTTGAGTCCAAACTGAAGTGGGTCAGTACAATTCTTGTATTTGATCAAATTCTTTTAGTGGATATCCTATCCTTGAGATAGAAGGGGTGACGTAGGAGTAATTAAATTCTCCGAACATCCAGAAACAACCCTTGCCTACTTTATTTCAGTTTCGTATTCTATCTTTCAGTTAGTTATTTTCCGCAACTACTTTAGTTTAACTAATTGTCATTGACCAACAAGATTCCGAGAATCAGTTTGTCACCAAACTGAACTCAAAATTAGAAAAGACCAGTTTTAACTGTGAGTGTTTATTCAACCCCCCCTTCTAAACACTCTTGATACGTTAATCGATCCTATCATAGACGTTACAGTTGGTATCAGAGCAAGGGTCTTGTATAGGGTTGTGCCACCGTTAGCTTTTGCAACTCAGTCTTCAAGCCTCAAGTTTGTAAGCTTTTATGTTCTAAATGTTTTAAATGGTTTACTGCTATCACCTGCATGTTTGCATGATATACTTTTTACAGTGATTTACAGTACATGTCTATCTGTCGTAATGTTTTGAGATTAGATGTTTAAAAAATTTGTATGCATGTTACGACATCAAATGAGAAATTATGTGATTTTCATGCATGTTGGCTTTGTGGTGGAATTGGACATTAATAAGAATTTTGCTATTGGGCATTAGGAATAGTTGAAAATGATTTGTCTATATTGATTTTTGATTAGTAAGTACTGATGTTATACTTTTTGGATCATAAGTTAATCTTGAAGATTATAAATGCATTTAGGACTTGTAAATTTTCTAAGAACTTACTGATAGTTCATGATTGCTAGTCGAGTTAATTTTTGAGGTTTCCATTTAAGAATTAATTATTCGAATACCACGACGATCTTTGGAAGTATAAAGCGTAGAATTTATTTAGGATGCATGCTCTACCTAGTTGGATTTAAGTATTGAATTGCATGAATTGAGAATTTTAAGGACCTAATTTTAATGACCAATAATTTGAGGACCTAAGTGCAAAATAAAATCCTAAGGACTATTTTCAAATTTCCAAATTTTTGGATTAATTTATGAGTTTCGAGAATTTTAAGGTTTAATGATGCTGAAATCGATAATGTTATAGGGACAAAAATGCAAATTTCGAAGAGTTGTAGAGCCAAAATGTAATTTTCGATAACTTTGAGGGTCAAATTGCAAATTCTGAAATTTTTAAGGATTAAATTCGAACTTTTGAGGGATATTTGGGTTAAACCAATACTTTTTCGAGGTTATGGGAATTGATTTTGGGTCTAATAAGCTTAGAATTATTGAACTTTATGTTACGAGATACCTATAAAGTGAAATTAGGAACGCCAAGAACTTATGTGTAATTGTGGAATTTTCGAAATTTAGGACAAAGTGAATATTTTTGAGGAAATTAAGAATTGTGGTTGCAATTTCAAGATATTTGGGGAACTAGTTTAGCATTAAGTGATAACCGAATGGTTTAAGTGATAGGAATTTTTGATGATTTAGGCTCGAAGGGATATTTAGAACTTCGAAATATCTGAGTTATAATGTTATAAAGAATGGTAATCAAGGACATTGTAGGATCAATCAACCTTGGGCTTGAAAATTTAAGTGTTAGCGAGATAATGTTGTGGCAATTAAGAATTTAAGTGATGACCATTTAAGGTAAAGTTAATCAGTTAGTTAAGTTATAAGAATAGACATTGAGTTAGCAAATTTTTGGGAATTTAAGCTTGATGTGTCATAAGTTTTAGTCATGATCTTGACAGTTAATATTATACCTTTTTTGGAATTAATTTTTCTAGAAAGTTGGGTATGATCAATGATTAGGTCATTTGATAGATGCATGTAAGAGATGAGTTAAAGACCTTGTCTTGAGAAATTTTGAAAGTCATTAAGGAACTTGGGACTAAGCGGATATGTGTATTAGTGTTATACTATCTAATACTACTTGGGTTGCGTAAGCTTGAATCTTAAGTTTATGAGACAGGTGTTCAAACAAACATCTTGAGTGAAATAAAAAAATGGGAATTAGTTGTGTTGAACACAGGTTACCGATGAACGAATATTAAGATTTTTATCGGGTAAGAAATCTAAAATCCTGATATGGGAATTCTAGAATTCTATGGGCTGTAAGTAAAGTTGGTTTAATAAAGTTAGTCCAACGTTAACATGGGATATTTTAGTAAGTGTTATACGCTAGAGTTAATTAAGAATTGAAGGTACGTAAAAATACGACATTCGTTTAAATGAGGAAAGTCCAAGGTCTTAGGTCTCAACTATATTGTAATTGGGAGGAAAATAATTTAGGCATGTAATTGGTACTAGAATGGTTTTATTATTTAGGTAGAAGATCGGTATCGTACATTTTGGATTTTATGGATTAACGCTACTCGAATTTAAGGTTTGCAACAATTTGATATTTGAGATATGCTCGTAAATAGTATATTATGTAAGTTTGGTGCCGTAAGACAAAGATTCGATTCAAGGACATTAGACTAATATTATTATGGAGTTGATGTAAGGTTTAAATTTTAAGTGTAGTACCAAGGATTGAAGTCGATCAATAAATTTTGGTGCTAATGTTTCTTAGGTTGAACTGCATAAATACAAATGTAATAGGTCGATGAACATTATGGGTATAGTATAAGGAAAATAAGGTCCGATAAGTTTTGACATCCATTTATAGTATGAGGAATTGTGAGATAAATCAAAATTCGAGGTCATAGTATAATAGAACTAAGTCAACTTAAGTCGTTTTAAGTTGCGACTCACAAACGAGTATTTGAGTAGACAATTTAATTAGAATTGAGAAGACATAAGATCGGCATAGCACTTATTCTATCAGAGTGGCGCAACAGAAGCGTGAGTTATAGGGATATTAGAATTAAGAGTCTAAACTTTTTGCTTATCGAGGATAAGCGAATTTTTGCGACGAAATTCAATTTAAGGGGGATAGATTGTAACGTACCGAAAATTTGAAGGTCCACGTGAACCACGTGCATGCAAGTTATTAAATTTCTTTGGTATTTTATTAAATTTTGTTTTAAAGCATTCAATGCATGTTTATTTCATTAATTTTTGTTTTAATTCATGATTTATTTAAAGTTCATTCATAATAGAATTTATTTCATGAAATTTTAAAAGTTCATGCTTTAGGGTTTTTTGATGCATTTCGCGCTCGAACGAGGATCGGAGATCGAAGAATTTTCAGGAAAATGATTTTATTACATGATTAGTTTTTATTAATTATTATAAGATGTTTTAAAGGTATTTTTCAAGAAATGAGCTTTGTTGGGTATTTTTACCTGCCATGGCATAATTTTTAATGGTACGCAAATTTTATCGAATCGGGGGACTTTTTGAGGGTTTGGCTATTATTTTCAAAAACTTTCTACCACGAAATATTTTTCGGGAGTATGTTTGGATTTTGTGGACCTAATTTTAGGCTTATTTGGCTTAAAACTCTTTTAAACCTTTAATTAGCAATTTAGGGCTATTGGGAAATTTTCCAGCAACTTTCAGGGTATGTCCGAAGGGTTAAGGGGCTGGTTTTTGAGATTTTAGGTCTTTTTTATGTTTTTAAGGTGTGGTAAAATATTGGGAAATATTTGGTTAAGTTTCGAGTCGATTCGGGTTAAAACCGGGACCCTGGTCCAAGTTTTAAAACGAATCGGTTAAGTTGTGAAACAGGCTCGAGTTTATGTCTAGAAATGCTTTTAAATATGTGTTGGGATATTTTAAGGAGTTTGCTAAGCTTCGGGTTAATTTTAGAGGTCCAGGGGTGAAACGATTATTTTTGAGTTTCCATGGGTAAAATAGTAATTTTGCACCCGAGGTGAGATTTTGGTCATGACAGCGCCCTGAGCACAAATTTATGATATTTTAAATGTTTATGCATCATGTTTACAATTTTTATGAAATTATGATAAATATGGTGCATGTTTGGTTTAAAGAAAAAATTATGTATATGCATGCTTTTATTTAAGTGCTGAATATGATATGATGACACGTTTCTGAAGGAAGAGATTCAGTTGTGACTAACATGATGACACGATGACACGATGACATGTAAGGGCGAGACTTAGTGGGCAGGTAATGTTGTTGCTGATGATCCTCATTGCCGGGTACCGCGGTTACACATAGATGGATCCATCGACTAACATGATGATACGAAAGTCACAATTATTTAACGGAATTCAAATTAAGAAAATGAACACGTATACGTTGATATGATGATACATGCTATGATTATTATCATGTTTTGACAGGTCATGGTTATGCATATGATTTTACTGCAGGCATGAAATGTATGTTGATTACGATAATTTTCACTGTTGTTTGTTACGTATATGTATTTGTTATTACGGTACTGGCGTGTTGAGTCTTTAGACTCATTAGGCATGTGTTATGCAGGTGATCATTATTTTGAGGGGACTGGAGATGCTGAACTCTGAGCTGGCGGACCTGGAGGGCGACATGACCCAAGGACCTCATGATTTTCCGCACATCATGATTTTATGAGCTTTGAGTAGACATGATCAATTTTATACGTTTTTATGACACGCTGTTGATTTTAAGGATTTTATTGCTTTAATTTACATATGCATGATCGTGGGCCGAGTGGCAATATAAATTAAACTGCAGCACTTTTTCAGTCGATTGTTTACAATTATTTTAAATGCCATTTTTAGTAGGGTTGCATGCATGCTAATTATTTGAATGTCTTTCAAAAACGTGAGCTTTATAAAAAAAATTATCGGCATTTTTATATTAGAAGACGTTACATCCCTCTAACTCAAAAATATTTTAAACTCGTTTTTAACCCAGTTTTAAATTCAGTTATTGAGGAGGAGCTTTCTTATCCCTTGAACTGAAATTTTTTTTAATCTTTTTAAATGTTTTTGATTCTCACAAAGGGGGAGAATCAGTTAAAGTTTAACATTTTAACTTTTTAAAATCGCTTTAGTTGCTCAAGTTTTGTGATTATAAAAAAAAGGAGATTGTTGGAACATTTCATTCTCGCAATCTTACTTTATTTTGATATTAACAAAAATTGTTATTTTGTTATTAATGATTTTACCTAAGTGTGCAATTAGCTGAACATAACTGAAGCTATCGAAAGAATACAAACTGAAAGTGCCAACTGATTAATCGAAATGAACAAGTTCAACTGATAAATCGTAAACCTGTTCAACTCATTGTCCAGCTGAAAGGTGGTTCAGCAGAAGATCTTCAGAAGCCTGGCCAGCTGATGAAGATCTCAACTGATGAAGAGCCCAGCTGACTAGTTCAACTGAAAGAGTGAAATCAGTTCAACTGACGAGTTAACTGATTTCACCGGCCCAACTGAAGAAAAGTTCAACGAAACTAGTTCAGAACATCAGTTAGAACCAATAAGTAGCAGAACTCGACAAGCTAATTCAATGGGATCCAGCTATGCACAAAGGTACTAAATAATTTGTACTCTCAATAGAACAATAATGAACATTGCAGCAAAGCGTTAATACAAATCGTTCCAGAATGGCTGTTGAAAAAGTCGAGACACAAATTTCAAGGAACATATTCAAGCTACAACGATCACATGTGATAAGTCTTGATGTACGATCGCATTACTGCTATAAATATAGACCAAGACCATCAACAAATATAACAACGAGAGGTGAAAAACAAGAAAGAAAAGAAAGGGTAAGCTTATTGTATATCAGCTTACAAGAAGCAATCAGTCAAATCAAGGAGCACATCGAGATATATCAGCTCAGTGTAGAAGCATATTTCCCTCAGTGTGTGAGAACACCTTTCGGGTTGTTTTCAGAGATCAGTTCTCACACACACACACATCACTACTCAAATTATGTCTTGCACAAAGACGTAAAACTCGTGTACGCAGTCTTTGATACATACGTTAAAAAAGTGTTGGCTTGAAGGTGATGCCTTCAGTCTAGACTAGGAGTTCAGTTAGGCGGTGGGTAAGTTCTAAGCTGGGTGGGTTTGTACAAGATGTTGTATAAATCAAAGTCATCTAGTGGATCCTACCCGTGGTGGTAGATGGGGTGACGTCGGAGCAGTTGAAGTCTTCGAACATCCATAAACATATCTTGTGTATTGATTGCTTAACTGTGATTTAAACTGATTTTATCAGTTCAGCTGATATCAGTTCAGTTAAGTTCATAGCTGACCTGATAGAAGCCAGAACTGATTCCCTGTATTTTAGTCGATAAGTTCACACAAGATAAAAGTATTTTTAAAATCTATTCGTTTTTCTTATCGAAGGATTACTTCGAGTGTTTTCCGCTTGGTTTGAAACCAAACTCGATCTAATTCATCAGTGTATACATTCTTAGAACAAGAGCTATTGCAGCTCAGTGAGAATATTGTGTTTGAAGTAACCTCGTAGGTGCCCGAACCGATCCATCAATCATGTCATATATCCCGATCGAATCTGCAACAATTGGTTCATCGAGGGTTGCATATTAGATTTGATAGCTATGTGATACAATCATTGAAAATTCATAGTGTCATTGCATGCACAAGTAGAGAACTCATTCCCTAATGTACATCGCACACTATGGCCAGAGATTTTATGCACTATTATTTCAATAGATCAAATAGGATATCCACACCCGTAGGTGAGCAGTGAATTCCTGACTACAATGCACTGGCTCCTGCATAAGTTTGAATTTCATCCAACATCGCCGCCTTGTGACCTTCATGGAGTCGGTAAACGAGTCAAAGCACACTCCTAGTACGTACAGCCTCATTGTTATCCCGGGTCATAAGGACTAATCATTTAAAATCACAACCACGGACTTTTCCTCTCGATGAATGATAACCACTTGAAAAGTCCGAGAGAAGGTTGTTTGGTACAATCATCGTATGATTACCCATCTGCATGATTAGACATCTTTATGCCATTATCATGAAATACAGTACACAAATTCACATATGCTAGTCTCAATTTCAAGCGACCTTTATCCTTGTTTTAGACGGCTGAATCGACTAAGAACGGATTTAGAATATCCAGTGTTTATAAATAAGTTTCAAGATCAAATTATGATTCATTTGTAATAAAGTATAATCAAGAATTTTATCGATGTTTATTGCATGAGTATACAGATAAAGTAAAATGAAACCATAAAAGATAAATTATATTAAAATAAAGATTTTTTATTACACTTGCCTCAATAAATTCCCTAGCTAAGTGTTGGCTTGTAGGGCATCTACTCTAACAATCTCCAACTTGCCCTAGAGCCAACTACCCATAAACTTTAATCACATAGTTTTTCAAACAATGGTCCTTGCAAAGGCATTGTAAGTGGATCAGCAACGTTATCTACGAAGGCAACTCTATGACCTTGGTTTATTTGCTTGTGCAACGACACCAGTGTTGTCGCAGTACACCGGAACTGGATCAACTCTATCAGGAATAACGCCCAACTCTTGGAAGAAATTCCTCATCCAAACTGCCTCGTTTGCTACATCAGATGCAACAATATATTCAGTTTCAGTGGTAGAATCCACAATGGTGTCTTGCTTGGAACTCTTCCAAAAGACAGCTACACCATTGAGCATGAAAACAAAACCAGAGGTCGATTTTGAATTATCTGTCACTTTGGAAGCTAGAATCAGGGTAGCCTTACAATTTTAAGTCTCCAACCCCATAAACTATGAACAAGTTCTTAGTCCTCCTAACGTAATTAAGAATATCTTTCACAGCCTTCCAATGCATTGGACCAGGGTTTGTATAAGACCAGAGATTTTATCATTTTAATCCGAGATTATTTAATTTATGAATTTTGGAATGTTGAGTTATATTCAATGGGTTTACAATTCCATAGGATTGAAATTGGATTAAAAAGAGTTGTGAGGACCAAATTGCAAATAGTGAAGATTTCAGGGACTAAAGTACAATTAGGGATTTGAGTGGGACACTTGTCATACCATGCGTGCCTAATATATATATATATATATAGATATATTCACATTTCCTTCACAATTCAGAGGCAAGAACCGAGAGGAAAGTTTCAAGAAATCCTTAAGCTTCATTTTCTTAGAAATTTGGTTGTGCAAGTTCCGTCTATAAAAATTTGAATCCGAACATAGTTTTGTGCTCCTCTCATCAACAGCTACAACAGCACGTAAGTTTTATTATGATTTGAAAAAATGATATTTGAGGAATCAAATATGATTGATATATGGTGTTGTTGAGATATTAGACATCGTAGAATCGAAACCGGATTGAAGAACAGATTGTTTATGGAATTGTTATGATTTTTCAGATATTGGATTGAGATTATTATGATTTTTGAGATTATTGATTGTGTTGGCTGTTAGTTATGATTTGTAATTGATATTTATTGTTGTCTCAGTTGACGGGGCTATCGAAATTGTACCGTTATTCCGTCGATATTGAATTAGATTGAATATTGAACAGAGCAGATTTGAGTTGAGTGATAGTTGATATTGTTATTCTCGATATGTCATTTCAGATTGAAATTCACAGCTTGAATTCAGAACTTCCATTTCTTCAGACCGATACTACAAAAAGAAAGGTATAAACCAATGTTAACCGGGAGATCGAATCGAGTTAGATTTGACTTGAGTTTCCCTAAAACCACATATTTATTTGCTATTGTTTTCAGATATTTGAATTCATTGCATTTATATATGCTTGTTCTACTGATTTATAGAAAGCATGGATTAGACGATTGATTTGAGATAGAAAATCTTTGGCAGATGTGCCAAGTTGTGACAGAGTTATTGGCAGAGGTACCAGGTCACTGGATGTTAGGTTTATATCGATGTTGCTTAGAATACAGATCAGCTTCTATTGCAGATATTCGATATAGTGTACCAAAGTCTGGGAATAAGAACGTACCACCATCTAGCTGAGGAGAGTAGGTGAGTTGTTGCGTTCTTATTCAACCGAGATCCCTAGACTAGGCCAGATTGAGTCGAGTCAAAGAATAAGAGTCAGAGCTTGATTTATAGACTTGTATCGATTATGTTTCATAGATTATGTTACATGTTTGTATCGATTTATGTTTCAGATTATGATTCATGCTTTTAATAAATGTTTATGATTGTATACATTGCATGTATACATTGTTTATACTGAGAATTCTATTCTCACCAAAGTTATCCAGCTGTTGTTGTGTTTGTATGTGTGCATGACAACAGGTGGGACAGGATAAGTGTAGAACCCGTAAATCAGTAGACGTATAAGCCATGCATAATTCTAGATTTTTAAATTTAATTGACTTCATTGCATGATTATTTTAAATGCATTTGTTTGAAGTTAATTATTTCATTATTTCAGTTCAGTAGATTGATTTTTAGCATTTCAGTATTTTCAGTGAGGCCGGACCGGAGTTGGAGTTTTGAGATAGAATTTAAGATTTGAGAAATATTTCCAGAAGTTAATTTAGCTAGTAACTAAGTTCATTTAAGTTAGAAAGGAAGGTTTGAAGATTTAATTTAATTATTTGAGGTGATTAAGAAATGAACTCATTTAAGTTATTAAATTAAGGGGTTAGCTCACTAAATTATTTAAAGGATTAGTAAGGCTTTCAAGGATTATTAGTTGACTAGATAATCAACATTTCCCTTTATTTTATCATGCATTTTTCGGCCACCCTTAGTGCTAGAAGATTCATTTTCCAACTCACCAACTTTGACCAATTCTTTGCATGTAATTAGTAGGATAATTCTAGGATTTTTGGGAGCACAATTTAATTAAATAAATGGACATATCCTAGTCTAGAATCAAGCTAAATTTCGGCCACCACCTCCTAGAAGCATCCACCAACTCATTTGATATCAATTCAAAATTCAAATTCAAAAGGGGAGTGGACTTGGTCTTGATATGATTCTATTTTTGTGCACCCTTCTCCTCACCTTCATAACCATCACTCCCCCCTCCACCTCCACCGAAAATAAGACCCCTTTTCAGTAGAAAAAACGTGGATAGCAGCTAGGGAGAAAGGGAGAAAAATCGAGAGCCAAGAAAGGTAGAGAAGCAAGCCACTCCGTCTCCTCCGCGCCGTCTCGTCTCTTCTTTTCGTTTTCTTTCGAAACGAAACCAGGCATGTCTAGATTTCTTTCAAACCTCAATCAAGTCATATTATCATTTATTTTTCAGTACATGATCATGTTTTAGCAAGCAAAAACCGAGATACATGTCAAAATATTTTGGGAACACACATGCAGAATTTCGGCCCTTTCATGACAAGCTTCACGATTTCTTTTGGTTTGTGAGTTTCAGGTATTGGATCGACTCCAGGCTCCCAAGGCGGCTTGTATACATGTAGTAGGATGCATTAGTACCATGTTGGTCCATTCAAACCAGCCCCATGCTTGCTGGAAATTTAGAATGACAGCAAGTCCCTTAGGTGCAGAAAAATGTGGTTCGAAAATTCAGTTTCTTGTCAAGGGGTTGGATCTGATCTTGGCTGCCCCAAGGGCCTATAGCCATGGTTGGATCACTTCCCTAGCATGTCTAAGACGTGACTAAGTTGCCCTTTTGGTGGCTTGGTCCATGGTTCATCGGTTTTTAATCAAAACATCACAACAGCCCCCTCCCCTCTCGGCCCTTCGGTTTTGACAGCACATGTACTTCGAGTTGGTTGGCTTGGTGTGGATCTTGGTTGGCCTATGGCCCTTAGCCACGGTTCATATCATGCTCCTAGATGTCTAGATCGTGCCATGGTCAATCAAATGGCCACTGGAACGACGCAAGACATCGATCATAGCATAAACACTACACACGCATGCACGTTGCTCTCGGTTGGACCCTTCGGTTAAGATTTGGTGTGATGCGGATTGTGGCTGGCCTAGGGCCCTTAGCCATGGTTCAAATCATTCCTTGGGATGTTGGTAAGAGTCTCTGGTCGGTGGTTCACGCCCCTAATGGCCGATAGTCTCGAAACCAATGCAAGTCTTGTAGTGCGCAGCTGCTGTATTTTTTTTGACAGCAAGTATGCTGCTGTTCAGAAGCGTCGTTTGAGTTCTTGGTTGGCTTTTAGCCCATGGCCTTTGACTGGAAAGTGCCTCATTGAGTTGGGAAGGTCATGTTTTTGACCGTTTGTCATTTGGATCATTTTTGAGGTCGTACGAGAATTTACGGTGCAATGTGCCAAATTGACTATCGAAAGAGCGTTTCGTGTTTTGGCCTCCATTCCACCTAGATTTCGACCCTACCATTTTAGGAACATTATTTTATGATTTTTCAGCGTATTTTAATCATGACTATACGTCGGTTCAGTATCGGTTCAGGTTGGCTCGGAGTCATGATTAAATGCGAAGTCATTAGGCGTCATAGTCGCATCTTTTGAACGTAAATTGCATAGTTGGTCATGTTTAAGCTATTGCATATTTTTCATGGCACAGTTAGGTTGCAGCGAGCCTGGGAACGATCCAATCCAATCCAGTTGGTAAAATTACAGGAATTTTCATTATGCCAGTTAATTATTTTACGTGCATTAAATAGAAAATGATTATTTTTGAGATTTATGCGATATGGCTTGTGGTTCATTCACTATGTGGGAGTGTTATTTTATACGGTCGCCAGTGACCGATCAGTTCGGTATGGTACCACCCGGTCGCCAGTGACCGGCCAGCTCAGATCAGTTTCAGCCTCCCCGGTAGCCAGTTACCGATCAGTTCAGCTTAGTGCAGTGGCCACAGGCGTAAAACATAATCTCAACAGAAAATTTTACCAGATATTTCAGTACAGGCTCCAAGGAGCAAATATTTTTACAGTGACTTCCAGTTCAGTTATGCACGTATTATAATTGCTCAGTACAGATTATTTTCCGTATGCCTCAGGACAGGATATTTTATCACATGCATATTTTAAATTCAGATTTTTACTCGTTACCTGCGATTTATGCATGCTGAGTCTTTAGGCTAACTAGACTTGATTGTTGTAGGTACTGATGAGGCCAGGGCCGAGGGCGGGGACCAGTGAGCCAGCTTGGGTCGGCAGTAGTGGCACCCGAGGACCTCAGAGCAGCAGTTGTTATTTTCTTCGCAAACAATTTTTATCAGTTGTTGGATATTTTTAAATCGTTGTTGTTGGCAAAACTTTGATTTTCTTCCGCTGCAATATTTTGAAATATTGAACTTGATTCACCAGTGATTTTATGAATGAGGCCATTTAAGTTCTTTTAAAAAGAAAATTTTTAATTTTCCGCAAATTTTCAAGCAAGTAGTTCGAGGGACTTCGCAGTTGGTATCAGAGCGGAGGTTCTGTATAGGGTTTCACTACTACTGACCGCGAGAAGCTCACGAAGCCACGCCTTTGGTCTGTAAGTTTTTTCTTCAGTTCAGCATTTTGTTCAGCATTTCAGTTATAGCATGAATTATTTTGTCAGCATGCTTCCAGATTTTCAGTATTTCAGAGTTCATTTAAAATAAAGTATGGAATTATGCATGTTAGTTACGTATGGGTTATGTTGGAACAGTATGCCCCCTAGACGCATTTTAGAGCGCAACAGAGAGTTGGAGCCTCGCCGAGAGGACAGAGAGGAGCATAGACCGGAGGGAGACCTACCACCCCCTCCACCGCCACCACCGGACATGAGTGCCCAGATGTTAGCTGGGATGGCACAGTTCTTCGCACAGTTTGCGGGGGGCAATGCCGCAGCCGTAACCGCAGCCGCAGCCAGGCCGACAGGGCCCGAGGCTGTTTATGAGCGATTCATGAAGATGCGCCCGAAGGAATTCTCTGGGACATCTGACCCCATGGTTACCGAGGGATGGATCAAATCCCTCGAGGTGATCTTCGATTTTATGGAGCTGGAGGACGCAGACCGAGTCCGATGTGCCACCTACTTGTTCACTGGAGACGCCCGCTTGTGGTGGGAAGGAGCTTCGGTAGCCCTGACATTGGCTACACTTTCTTGGACCCGCTTTACGGAGGTTTTCTACTCCAAGTATTTTGCTGAGGAGGTTCGCACCAGGCTGACCACCGAGTTCATGAGCCTGAGACAGGGGGATATGTCGGTTACGGAGTTTATCCGTAAGTTCGAGAGGGGCTGTCACTTTGTGCCCCTTATAGCGAATGATGCCAGAGCCAAGCTGATGCACTTCCTGGTGGGTTTACGGCCGATCTTGCGCCGGGATGTTAGGGTATCTGACCCTGCTACTTATGAGGTTGCCGTCTCCAAGGCCTTAGCCGCAGAGCAGGATCTGCGGGATATCGAGAGGGATCGCCAGGGCAAGCGCCCAGTCCAGGCACCGCACCGCCCTCCTCCTCTTCAGCATCAGCAGCAGAATAAGAGGCCTTTTCATGGACCGCCCAGGAACCGAGGCCAGCAGCAGCAGCAGCAGCAGCAGCGGGGACGCCCAGCCCCGAGGACTCAGGAGCACCCAGTCTGTCCCAGGTGCTCACGTCGCCATCCTGGAGCATGTATGGCTGGCTCAGGAAAGTGTTTTAAGTGTGGCAGTCCAGACCACATGTTGCTGCAGTGTCCTCAGAGGAATCTGCCTACCCAAGGCAGAGATTTTGCTCTCCATGCCGCGGAAACCAACCCGGAGACGATGTTGTTGACAGGTACCTTTAAACTTTAAGTTATTCTTCGAATTTCCGCATTTTGGGAATCGGGATTTAGATTTTGAACTTAGAACTGTTATAGGATTGCATGCTCTACTCAGATTTATTTCGGGGAAATTAAGCTAGAGGAACCTAGACCTTTGCGTGTCTATAAGTTTAGATCTTGTAGTGGGATTCAACTTAGAGCTCCGCTCTTTCAGGGAGAATTTTTATATCTGGTTCCGCTACCAAGGCCTTGATAGATTCAGGGGCCACTCACTCATTTATTTCGGAGGTCTTTGCAAACTTTCTCAAGATCCAGACCATTGGGCTAGATACAGCCTTTTCAGTAGTGTTGCCGTCAGGCGAAGAGATGGCAGCCACCAATGTTATCCGAGATATAGACCTTGAGCTGCACGGTAATCTTGTTTATGCGGATCTGATTGTGCTACCGATGCCGGAATTTGACATCATCCTAGGGATGGACTGGCTATTGAGGAACAGAGTGTTGATAGACTTCCAGCGGAGATCCGTTCTTGTCCGACCGCCTGGAATGGAGCAGTTCTTATTTGAGCCGGACAGGTACTTTCCTTTACCGCGCATTATTCCTTATGTTCAGGCTAGGAAGCTCATGCATAGAGGGTGTCGGGCATTTCTAGCAACCTTTTTATCTGTCCCCGAGGAACCCAGCCAGTCAGCCCCAGATGTTCCGATTGTTAGAGATTTCTTAGACGTTTTTCCCGAAGACGTCTCTGGTATGCCACCAGAGAGAGAGGTGGAGTTTTCCGTTGAGCTTATGCCAGGTACGGCTCCGATATCCAAAGCACCGTACCGTCTAGCACCGACAGAGATGGCAGAGCTTAAGAAGCAGATCCAGGAACTTCTCGACAAGGAGTTCATTCGCCCGAGCTTTTCTCCATGGGGCGCGCCAGTCTTATTCGTGAAAAAGAAGGATGGCTCGATGAGGCTTTGCATTGACTACCGGGAGTTGAACAGGGTTACAGTGAAGAATAAATACCCACTGCCGAGGATTGAGGATCTGTTTGACCAGTTGCAGGGAGCTTCGATTTTCTCCAAGATAGATCTGCGTTCCGGTTATCACCAGTTGAGGGTGAAAAATGCTGATGTCTCGAAGACAGCTTTCAGGACTCGTTATGGCCACTACGAGTTCCTAGTGATGCCGTTCGGTCTGACGAATGCGCCAGCGATCTTCATGGATCTAATGAATCGCGTATTTCAGCCGTACCTCGACCAGTTTGTGATAGTGTTCATAGATGACATTCTCGTCTACTCCAAGAGTCGGGAGGAGCACAGCAGGCATTTGACCACAGTGTTGCAGACATTGCAGAAACATAAACTATTCGCAAAGTTCAGTAAGTGCGAATTCTGGTTAGAGAAGGTGGCGTTCTTGGGCCACATTGTTTCTAGCAGTGGTATTGAGGTAGACCCCGCAAAAGTTGTAGCAGTCAGAGATTGGGTTGTGCCTCAGAATGCATCAGAGATCCGCAGTTTTCTTGGGCTAGCAGGATATTACAGGAAATTCATCCAGGGATTCTCCTCTATTGCCGTTCCACTCACAGCACTGACAAAGAAAAATGTGAAGTTTGTGTGGAGCGAGGAGTGTCAGAAGAGCTTCGATACTTTGAAGCAAGCTCTTATTTCAGCACCAGTTTTGGCCATGCCATCAGGGCCCGGCGAGTTTGTCCTTTATACCGATGCTTCGAAGCTTGGTTTAGGTGCAGTTTTGATGCAGCATGGGAGAGTGATAGCGTATGCTTCTCGACAGCTGAAAATTCACGAGAAGAATTACCCTACCCATGATCTGGAGTTAGCGGCCGTAGTTTTTGCTTTGAAGATTTGGAGGCACTATCTGTATGGAGAGAAGTGCCAGATCTTTACCGACCATAAGAGCCTCAAGTATTTCCTTACGCAGAAGGAGCAGAACATGCGTCAGAGACGTTGGTTGGAGCTTGTGAAAGACTACAATTGTGACATTAGCTACCACCCGGGTAAAGCTAATGTAGTTGCGGATGCTTTGAGCAGGAAAGTCGCAGTGATGGCTCATTTGACGATCCAGAAACCTCTTCAGATTGAGATGCAGAGGTTTGATCTTGAGACTTACCCTCGAGGTAGAGTTCCTCGTTTATCTACCTTGACTATCCAGTCCTCTCTTATTGACCGTATTCGCAGCGGTCAGGCAGCAGATGAGCAGTTGGCACAGTGGAAGAAGAGAGATGAAGCTAAGGGCAGTGTTTTGTATTCAGTCAGCAACAGTATTGTGAGATACCGAGATAGGATGTGGGTTCCTAGCAGTGATTCTATCCGAGCAGACATCTTATCAGAGGCTCATACGTCCCCGTACTCTATTCACCCTGGGAGTACGAAGATGTACAAAGATCTGCAGCTATTGTATTGGTGGCCAGGAATGAAGAAGGACATCAGGCGTTTTGTATCCGAGTGCCTGAGTTGCCAGTTAGTGAAGGCCGAGCATCAGAGACCAGCAGGTTTGCTCAAGCCTCTTCCTATTCCCGAGTGGAAGTGGGAGAGCATTACCATGGACTTTGTGACCGGATTGTCGAGGTCAGCCAGAGGATCGAATGCTATCTGGGTGATTGTAGATCGTCTTACCAAATCAGCGCACTTCTTGCCTATTAAGACGACTTTCACCATGGTTCAGTATGCAGAGCTGTATATCCGAGAGATAGTCCGACTCCACGGTATTCCAGTTTCTATCGTATCCGACAGAGATCCCAGATTCACTTCCTCGTTTTGGAAGAGTTTGCATTCGACTTTGGGTACGAAATTGCTGTTTAGCACAGCTTTCCATCCGCAGACAGATGGACAGTCGGAGCGAGTTATTCAGATCTTAGAGGATCTTCTCCGTGCTTGCGTCATTGATTTCTCTGGGAGTTGGGAGTCGAACTTACCATTGGTAGAGTTCACCTATAACAACAGTTTCCAGTCGTCTATAGGTATGGCTCCGTATGAAGCGCTGTATGGTCGCAAGTGTAGATCTCCTGTTCATTGGGATGAAGTAGGAGAGAGAGCAGAGTTGGGTCCAGAGATTGTTCAGCAGGCAGCAGATGTAGTAGTCAGGATCCGTGATAGAATGAGGACTGCTCAGAGCCGACAGAAGAGTTATGCCGATCAGCGGAGGAGAGAGTTAGAGTTTGCAGTGGGCGATCATGTCTTCGTGAAAGTGGCACCTATGAAGGGTGTCATGAGATTTGGCAAGAAAGGGAAGCTCAGTCCGAGATTCATTGGACCGTTTGAGATCCTCGACAGAGTTGGGACGCTAGCGTATCGTGTGGCTCTTCCGCCAAATCTGGCCGGAGTACACAATGTCTTTCACGTCTCCATGCTGAGGAAGTATATGGCAAATCCTTCGCATGTGCTGAATTTCGAGCCGTTGCAGCTTACTCCGAACTTATCTTATGAGGAGAGACCCGTGCAGATCTTAGACAGACAGGAGAAGAAACTTCGGAACAAGTTGGTTAAGCGAGTCAAAGTCAAATGGCTCAACCATTCAGAGGAGGAAGCTACGTGGGAGTCTGAGCCGGAGATGAGAAGTCGATACCCTGAGTTATTCAGTGAGTTCTAATTTCGAGGACGAAATTTATTTAAGGGGGGAAGGATTGTAGAACCCGTAAATCAGTAGACGTATAAGCCATGCATAATTCTAGATTTTTAAATTTAATTGACTTCATTGCATGATTATTTTAAATGCATTTATTTGAAGTTAATTATTTCATTATTTCAGTTCAGTAGATTGATTTTTAGCATTTCAGTATTTTCAGTGAGGCCGGACCGGAGTTGGAGTTTTGAGATAGAATTTAAGATTTGAGAAATATTTCCAGAAGTTAATTTAGCTAGTAACTAAGTTCATTTAAGTTAGAAAGGAAGGTTTGAAGATTTAATTTAATTATTTGAGGTGATTAAGAAATGAACTCATTTAAGTTATTAAATTAAGGGGTTAGCTCACTAAATTATTTAAAGGATTAGTAAGGCTTTCAAGGATTATTAGTTGACTAGATAATCAACATTTCCCTTTATTTTATCATGCATTTTTCGGCCACCCTTAGTGCTAGAAGATTCATTTTCCAACTCACCAACTTTGACCAATTCTTTGCATGTAATTAGTAGGATAATTCTAGGATTTTTGGGAGCACAATTTAATTAAATAAATGGACATATCCTAGTCTAGAATCAAGCTAAATTTCGTCCACCACCTCCTAGAAGCATCCACCAACTCATTTGATATCAATTCAAAATTCAAATTCAAAAGGGGAGTGGACTTGGTCTTGATATGATCCTATTTTTGTGCACCCTTCTCCTCACCTTCATAACCATCACTCCCCCCTCCACCTCCACCGAAAATAAGACCCCTTTTCAGTAGAAAAAACGTGGATAGCAGCTAGGGAGAAAGGGAGAAAAATCGAGAGCCAAGAAAGGTAGAGAAGCAAGCCACTCCGTCTCCTCCGCGCCGTCTCGTCTCTTCTTTTCGTTTTCTTTCGAAACGAAACCAGGCATGTCTAGATTTCTTTCAAACCTCAATCAAGTCATATTATCATTTATTTTTCAGTACATGATCATGTTTTAGCAAGCAAAAACCGAGATACATGTCAAAATATTTTGGGAACACACATGCAGAATTTCGGCCCTTTCATGACAAGCTTCACGATTTCTTTTGGTTTGTGAGTTTCAGGTATTGGATCGACTCCAGGCTCCCAAGGCGGCTTGTATACATGTAGTAGGATGCATTAGGACCATGTTGGTCCATTCAAACCAGCCCCATGCTTGCTGGAAATTCAGAATGACAGCAAGTCCCTTAGGTGCAGAAAAATGTGGTTCGAAAATTCAGTTTCTTGTCAAGGGGTTGGATCTGATCTTGGCTGCCCCAAGGGCCTATAGCCATGGTTGGATCACTTCCCTAGCATGTCTAAGACGTGAATAAGTTGCCCTTTTGGTGGCTTGGTCCATGGTTCATCGGTTTTTAATCAAAACGTCACAACAGCCCCCTCCCCTCTCGGCCCTTCGGTTTTGACAGCACATGTACTTCGAGTTGGTTGGCTTGGTGTGGATCTTGGTTGGCCTATGGCCCTTAGCCACGGTTCATATCATGCTCCTAGATGTCTAGATCGTGCCATGGTCAATCAAATGGCCACTGGAACGACGCAAGACATCGATCATAGCATAAACACTACACACGCATGCACGTTGCTCTCGGTTGGACCCTTCGGTTAAGATTTGGTGTGATGCGGATTGTGGCTGGCCTAGGGCCCTTAGCCATGGTTCAAATCATTCCTTGGGATGTTGGTAAGAGTCTCTGGTCGGTGGTTCACGCCCCTAATGGCCGATAGTCTCGAAACCAATGCAAGTCTTGTAGTGCGCAGCTGCTGTATTTTTTTTGACAGCAAGTATGTTGCTGTTCAGAAGCGTCGTTTGAGTTCTTGGTTGGCTTTTAGCCCATGGCCTTGGACTGGACAGTGCCTCATTGAGTTGGGAAGGTCATGTTTTTGACCGTTCGTCATTTGGATCATTTTTGAGGTCGTACGAGAATTTACGGTGCAATGTGCCAAATTGACTCTCGAAAGAGCGTTTCGTGTTTTGGCCTCCATTCCACCTAGATTTCGACCCTACCATTTTAGGAACATTATTTTATGATTTTTCAGCGTATTTTAATCATGACTATACGTCGGTTCAGTATCGGTTCAGGTTGGCTCGGAGTCATAATTAAATGCGAAGTCATTAGGCGTCATAGTCGCATCTTTTGAACGTAAATTGCATAGTTGGTCATGTTTAAGCTATTGCATATTTTTCATGGCACAGTTAGGTTGCAGCGAGCCTGAGAACGATCCAATCCAATCCAGTTGGTAAAATTACAGGAATTTTCATTATGCCAGTTAATTATTTTACGTGCATTAAATAGAAAATGATTATTTTTGAGATTTATGCGATATGGCTTGTGGTTCATTCACTATGTGGGAGTGTTATTTTATACGGTCGCCAGTGACCGATCAGTTCGGTATGGTACCACCCGGTCGCCAGTGACCGGCCATCTCAGATCAGTTTCAGCCTCCCCGGTAGCCAGTTACCGATCAGTTCAGCTTAGTGCAGTGGCCACAGGCGTAAAACATAATCTCAACAGAAAATTTTACCAGATATTTCAGTACAGGCTCCAAGGAGCAAATATTTTTACAGTGACTTCCAGTTCAGTTATGCACGTATTATAATTGCTCAGTACAGATTATTTTCAGTATGCCTCAGGATAGGATATTTTATCACATGCATATTTTAAATTCAGATTTTTACTCGTTACCTGCGATTTATGCATGCTGAGTCTTTAGGCTCACTAGACTTGATTGTTGTAGGTACTGATGAGGCCAGGGCCGAGGGCGGGGACCAGTGAGCCAGCTTGGGTCGGCAGTAGTGGCACCCGAGGACCTCAGAGCAGCAGTTGTTATTTTCTTCGCAAACAATTTTTATCAGTTGTTGGATATTTTTAAATCGTTGTTGTTGGAAAAACTTTGATTTTCTTCCGCTGCAATATTTTGAAATATTGAACTTGATTCACCAGTGATTTTATGAATGAGGCCATTTAAGTTCTTTTAAAAAGAAAATTTTTAATTTTCCGCAAATTTTCAAGCAAGTAGTTCGAGGGCCTTCACAATCAGGGTCAAGAAGAGAATGAGAGATAATGATTAAAGTGGTGATTTCGGACTTAGACTTAGAACTAGTAGTTTATCAATTGTTATGTGATTGAGATGACACTAGTTTGTTTATGATTGTACTTTGAACAGATTTTGTACTTTAGATCATGATGTAGATATTGCACTGATCGTGTATTTAAATAAAATTGAATATAACTTGTTGTATAGATTTGTACACTTGTTTATACAGGGCCCAATTAAAAAAAAAAATTTAGACCCAGTTTAATTAATTGATCCAATTATTCCCAAAGAACGATTAAGAAGATGATTAGCGTTCGGGTCCCCACAACAGGTGGTATCAGAGCCATAGATCCTTTATAGGGAAATAGAAGCTAGTGAGCGGGTAGATTGAGTTTTCTTTCCTTGCTTTTGATTGCTAGCATGATTTACTGCTTTAATACATGTTTACCTGATTTATCTGATTTGATTGGTAATATGTATTGATTGAGAATGAATCAGAACCGATTCTTGATCAAAGGTAAGATGATCAGAAAAGGACTGAGACAGATTCATCACATGTAATTGCTAACCCTTTTGATAATCAGATATGCTTTCCCGAAGAATCCCAGAACAGGGCAGTACTTCTGTTAATCCAATTGATGTCACAGCAACACCGATGGAAACGTTACTAAAGAGGTTTCAGTCGTTTAAACCGCCAACCCTGAAAGGAACAGAGACTTCTGTTGACTGTGAGAGTTGGTTAGATGATATAGAAATGCTGTTTGATTCCTTGGATTACACTGATGAGCGCTGAGTCAGACTGATTGGGCACCAATTGCATGATGTTGCGAAAAATTGGTGGATCACGACAAAGAGGGCTTTGGAGCATCGAGGTACGACTATTACTTGGAATATTTTTAAGATCGAGTTCTATCAAAGATTCTTTCCAGTGTCGTACAGAAAGGATAAGGGTGCAGAGTTTGCAAATCTGAGACAGGGTCAGCTAAATATTGAAGAGTATGTCGCCAAGTTCTCTACCTTGCTGCGATTTGCTCCACATGTTGCCAAGAATGATGAATCCGTTGCTGATCAGTTCATTAATGGGTTGTATCCATAGTTATTTACATTGGTGAACACTGGGCGACCGAATAATTTTGCTGATGCCTTGAACAGAGCAAAGGGAGCCGAAGCCGGTCTGATTAGACAGAAAGGAGCTTCGTATATTACACAAGCATCGAGACCACAGCAACCGCCCTCAACGCAGTTCCAACAACCCCCTTCCAGATTTGAGAGTGGCTGCAGCAGCAGTGGCAAGAGAGATCAGCTGAAAGCCAGAGGGAAACCGTTTAAGAAGTCAGGGAGCAGTTCATCTAGCTCCAGTGGTTCCCGACAGAGTTATACAGGGGCCTATTGCAGAACTTGTGGTAGAAGACATCCCACAGAACAATGCCGAGGAGTTTTTGGCGTTTGCAACATTTGTAAACAGCCAGGACATTTTGCCAGAGTCTGTCCACAGAGAGATTCTCAGAGATCCCAGGGTGCAGAATCATCTGGATCCGTAGCTCAGACTGGTAGAAGACCATCTGCAGTTCACTCTTTCCAGCCTGCACCATCTACCCAGTTATAGCCGAGGCCTGGAGGAAGCCAGACACTTAGCCAGCCTCCTAGACAGCAGGCCAGAGTTTTTGCTTTGACTGAAGACCAGGCCTAGGACGCACCTGATGATGTTGTTGCAGGTAACTGTTCTCTTTGTGGTTATCCTGCTTATGTATTGATAGATACTGGTGCATCTCATACATTCATATCTGAGCGATTTGCATTGATGCATTCCTTGCCTGTTGAGTCATTATCTACTGTAGTATTTGTCTCTTCACCTTTAGGGAGAGGTCTTATATCCGTGACATCTGTTAGATCTTGTATATTGCGGTATGATAAGCATGAGATTGAGTTAGATTGTATTGTACTTGGGTTGTCTGATTTTGATTGCATTATCGGTATTGATATGCTAACCAAGTACAGAGCTACCGTTGATTGTTTCCATAAGATTGTGAGATTCAGACCTGACATGGCTGATGAGTGGAAATTCTACGGTAAGGGTTCAAGACCTATAATTCCTTTGATTTATGTGTTATCTATGACTCGATTGTTACAGAAAGGAGCAGAGGGATTCCTTGTGTATTCAGTAGACATACTGAAATCGAGCCCAGCATTGGCAGATTTGCCAGTGGTATGTGAGTTCGCTGACGTCTTCCCAGATGAGATTCAAGGCTTGCATCCAGTCAGAGAGATAGACTTCAGCATCGAATTGGTACTAGGTACCGTTCCGATTTCTAGAGCTCCATACAGAATGGCACTGATAGAATTGAAAGAGTTGAAAGATCAGTTGGAAGATTTACTGGCCAAGGGTTACATAAGACCGAGTGTTTCTCCTTGGGGTGCTCCAGTAATGTTTGTGAGAAAGAAAGACGGTTCAATGAGACTTTGCATTGACTACCGGCAACTGAACAAGGCTACGGTAAAGAACAAATATCCCTTGCCTCCCATTGATGATTTGTTTGATCAGTTGCAGGATTTTTCTGTATATTCCAAGATCGATCTGAGATCTGGATATCATTAGCTGAGAGTCAGAGATTCTGATATCTCGAAGACAGCTTTCAGAACCAGGTATGGACACTATGAGTTTATTGTCATGCCATTTGGTCTTACAAATGCTCCAGCTGTATTTATGGGATTGATGAACCGTGTGTTTCAGAAATATCTTGATGAATTTGTGATTATTTTCATTGACGATATTCTGATATATTCGAAAAATATGATTGACCATGCTGAACATTTGAGAATTGTTTTGAGAACATTGAGGGCTGAGAAATTATATGCCAAACTGTCCAAATGTGAGTTTTGGTTGAGACATGTTGTATTTCTGGGTCACATCATATCTGGTGATTGGATTTCTGTTGATCCTAGCAAGGTTGAGGCTGTGATCAGTTGGCCGAAACCGACATCTGTGCCAGAGATACGCAGTTTTATGGGTTTGGCAGGCTACTACCGTCGATTTATTAAAGATTTCTCGAGTATTGCAAAACCTATTACGCAGGTGACTCAGAAGAATGCTCCATTTGGTTGGTCAGAGGAGTGTGAATCCAGTTTTCTAGAGCTGAAGAAGAGATTGACCAGTGCTCCGGTGTTGACGATTCCATCATGTACTGGTATTTAATGGTTTATTGTGACGCTTCTCACAGAGGATTAGGCTGTGTTTTGATGCAGCGAGGGCATGTTATTGCATATGCTTCGAGACAGTTGAAGCCACATGAGACTCGATACCCGATTCATGATCCTGAATTGGCTGCTATCGTGTTTGCATTGAAGATATGGCGACACTATCTATACGGTGAGAAGTTTGAGATATATTCTGATCATAAAAGCTTGAAATATCTGTTTTCACAGTCTGAATTGAATATGAGGCAACAAAGATGGCTTGATTTGTTGAAAGATTTTGATTGTGAAATCAAATATTATCCGGGAAAGTCGAATGCAGGAGATGATGCACTGAGTCGAAAGGTATGTTCTTTATCCTTATCGACTATTGGTGTTTAAAATTTGATTGAAGATTTTTGTCTTTCTGGATTAGTATTTGAGACAGATTGTGAACCTTTGAGATTGTATGCTATTCAAGCTGAACCAGAACTGATTGTTAGAATCAAAGAAACACAGAAAGTGGATCAGAATGTTCAGAACTCGATGTTGATGGTCAGATCAGGTCATCAATCAGAATATCAGGTTCGTGATGATGTACAGTATGTGAATAATCGTATTGTTGCGCCGGATGTTTCAGAGTTGAGACAGCAGATATTGACAGAAGCGCACAACAGTCGATTTAGCATTCATCCTGATGGCAGTAAAATGTATAACGATTTGAAAAAACAGTTTTGGTGGAAACAAATGAAATCAGATGTCACAGATTTTGTATCTAAATGTTTGAATTGCCAACAGGTGAAAGCAGAGAGAAAGAAACCAGGAGGTCTACTGCAGAGCTTATCGATTCCAGAATGGAAATGAGATCACCTTTCCATGGATTTTGTGACACAATTACCGCGATCCTCCCGAGGTTGTGATGCGATTTGGGTCGTTATTGAAAGATTGACCAAATCAGCATGTTTTATTCCGTACAGAATGACGTACAGATATGACCAGATGGCAGAGATTTATTTCAGAGAAGTGGTCAGATTGCATGGTGTGCCGAAGTCGATTGTATCAGATCGTGATCCTCGATTTACTTCACATTTTTGGCACAGTTTGCAGCAGGCTCTGGGTACTACATTGCATTTGAGTACTGCATATCATCCTCAGACAGACGGTCAATCAGAGAGGACTATCCAGACATTGGAGGATATGCTTAGAGCTGTAGTGCTAGATTTTGGCACTAGTTGGCAAGATTTTTTGCCACTTTGTGAATTTTCTTATAACAACAGCTATCAGACGAGTATAGAGATGGCACCGTTTGAAGCGTTGTATGGCAAGAAGTGAAGATCCCCTCTCTATTGGGATGATATCTCTGAGGTACCTGAGTTTGGACCCGATATGATTAGAGATATGACTGAGAAAGTGAAGCTGATTCAGAAGAGAATGAAGACAGCTCAGAACAGACAGGCCAAATATGCAAATATTCGACGCCGACCTTTAGAGTTTGAGCAAGGAGACAAAGTATTTTTGAAGATTTCTCCTTTCAGAGGCATTATCAGATTTGGCAAACGAGGGAAGTTGTCTCCTCGATACATTGGTCCTTATGAGATTCTGGAGAAAATTGGTACTCGTGCTTATCGACTTGCTCTTCCGCCTTCTCTATCTGTAATACATGATGTCTTTTATGTATCTATGCTGCAGAAATATCTCCCAGATGATTCTCATATTATTCAGCCAGACGAAGCCGAACTTGATGAAAGTCTGAGTTATGTTGAGAAACCTATTCAGATTCTTGATCGTAAAGAAAAGCAGCTCAGAACGAAGACTATTCCGCTTGTGAAAGTCTAGTGGAGTCGTCATGGCATTGAGGAAGCTACCTGGGAGACTGAATCAGATATGAGACAGGAATTCCAAGAGTTATTTTACTGATCTGAGTCTTTTATTTTAGCTTCTATTATATCTTCTTATCTTATGTGATTTGATTACCTGCTATTTCGAGGACGAAATCATGTCTCAGAAGGGAAGAATTGTAAGGCCCGAGATTTTATCATTTTCATCCGAGATTATTTAATTTATGAATTTTGAAATGTGGAGTTATATTCCATGTGTTTACAATTCCATAGGATTGAAATTGGATTAAAAGGAGTTGTGAGGACCAAATTGCAAATAGTGAAGATTTCAGGGGCTAAAGTGCAATTAGGGATTTGAGTGGGACACTTGTCATACCATGCGTGCCTAATATATATATATATTCACATTTCGTTCACAATTCAGAGGCAAGAACCGAGAGGAAATTTTCAAGAAATCCTTAAGCTTCATTTTCATAGAAATTTGGTTGTGCAAGATCCGTCTATCAGAATTTGAATCCGAACACAGTTTTGTGCTCCTCTCGTCAACAGCTACAACAGGATGTAAGTTTTATTATGTTTTATTATGATTTGAAAATATGATATTTGAGGAATCAGATATGATTGATATATGGTGTTGTTGAGATATTAGACATCGTAGAATCGAAAGTGGAATGAAGAACATATTTTTTATGGAATTGTTATGATTTTTCAGATATTGGATTGAGATTATTCGGATTTTTTGAGATTACGGATTGTATTGGCTATTAGTTATGATTTGTAATTGATATTTATTGCTGTCTGAGTTGACGGGGCTATCGAAATTGTACCGTTATTCCGTCGATATTGAATTAGATTGAATATTGAACAGAGCAGATTTGAGTTGAGTGGTAGTTGATATTGTTATTCTCGATATGTCATTTCAGATTGATATCCACAGCTTGAATTCAGAACTTCCATTTCTTCAGACCGATACTACAAAAAGAAAGGTATAAACCAATGATAACCGGGAGATCGACTCGAATTAGATTTGAATTGAGTTTCCATAAAACCACATACTTATTTGCTATTGTTTTCAGATATTTGAATTCATTGCTTTTATATATTCTTGTTTTACTGATTTATAGAAAGCATGGATTAGACGATTGATTTGAGATAGACAATCTTTGGCAGATGTGCCAAGTCGTGACAGAGTTATTGGCACAGGTGCCAGGACACTAGACATTTGGTTTATATCGATGTTGCTTAGAATGCAGATCAGACTCTATAGCAGATATTCGATATAGTGCACCAAAGTTTGGGAATAAGAACGTACCACCATCTAGCTGAGGAGAGTAGGTGAGTTGTTGCGTTCTTATTCAACCGAGATCCCTAGACTAGAGCAGAATGAATCGAGTCAAAGAATAAGAGTCAGAGCTTGATTTACAGACTTGTATTGATTATGTTTCATAGATTATGTTACATGTTTGTATCGATTTATGTTTCAGATTATGATTCATGCTTTTAATAAATGTTTATGATTTTATACATTGCATGTATACATTGTTTATACTGAGAATTCTATTCTCACCGGAGTTATTTGGCTGTTGTTGTGTTTGTATGTGTGCATGACAACAGGTGGGACTGGATCAGGGTCAAGAAGAGAATGAGAGATAATGATTAAAGTGGTGATTCCGGACTTAGACGTAGAACTAGTATTTTATCACTGGTTATGTGATTGAGATGACACTAGTTTGTTTATGATTGTACTTTGAACAAATTTTGTACTTTAGATCATGATGTAGATATTTCACTGATCGTGTATTTAAATAAAATGGAATATAACTGGTTGTATAGATTTGTACACTTGTTTATACAGGGTCCCAATTAAAAAAAATTTAGACCCAGTTTAATTAATTGATCCAATTATTCCCAAAGAACGATTAAGAAGATGATTAGCGTTCGGGTCCCCACAGTTTGCCTGATATCCGCTTGTATCACTGAGAGCGTAAGCAACATCAGGACATGTTGATATCATACCATACATGATACTACCAATGGATGACGCATATGTAATACGTGTTATCATCTCTATCTCTTCATCAGTCTTGGGGCATATTGCTTTAGATAGAGTAACACCATGACACATTGGTAAATATCATCTCTTGGACTCTTCCATAGAGAATCTTTTCAGAATGGTATCGATATAAGTCGCTTGGGTGAGCCCCATCATACTTTTTGATCTATCTCTATATATTTGTATTCCCAATACATAGGGTGATTCACTTATGTCTTTCATGGAGAATTTACTTGTTAACCATATTTTAGTTGATTGCAGTAATCCTACATCATTACCAATGAGTAAGATAACATCAACATAAAGTATTAGGAATATCACTGCAATCCCACTAACTTTCTTGTACACACATGGTTCCTCAGGATTATTGACAAAACCAAATTCCTTGATAGTGTTGTCGAATATGAGGTTCCAATTTCTGGACGCCTGCTTGAGACCATATATTGATCTCTAAAGTTTTCATACCTTATGTTCACTTCCTACTGATGTGTATCCCTCAGGTTGAGACATAAAAATATCTTCTATAATGTCTCCATTGAGGAATGTCGTCTTTACATCCATTTGACATATCTCATAGTCATACCATGTTGCGATGACTAGTAGTATTCTATTGGATTTAAACCTAGCTATTGGTGAAAAAGTTACCTCATAGTCAATTCCTTGCCTTTGAGTATAAAATTTTGCTACCAGTCTTGCTTTGAAGGTCAATATCTTCCCATACACCCCAAGCTTTCTTTTGTAGATCCATTTGCATCATATGAGAACGATTCCCTCAGGTGGGTCCACTAATGTCCAGACTTGGTTTGAATACATAGAGTCCACTCAGACTGCATGGCTTCAAGCCATTTGATGAAACACTATCAGATATTTCTTCTTTAAAGTTCATTGTGCAAGGTCCAAAATTAAGACGACGTAACTCAACTGCATGCAAATCTAGGAAATATAAAAAAAGACTAATTAAATGTTTTTAATTGCTTAATTTATTATGTGACATACATGATTATATGTTAAAAAGGAATTTGTTTTCATTATGCATAAAACAGTATTTTTAAGGATTATTCAAGTTGCGATCGAGGAACGGAGATCGAGGGCTGAAAACGTAAAATGGTTTTAGTAAATAATTGTTCTGAATTATCTACAAGATGGTTGTTTGGTTTTTCATATTTTTGAAAATTAGGAGTTTTGAGATGATTTTATACGTCGGGACGTAAATTTTATTGGTATTGGTTTTTCAACAAAAAAATACGAACGTAATGGCAACCTGGCTAATAAATTCACAAACTTATTTTAACAAAATAATTTTTATGATTTAATTAAAGACTAATGGACCTAATTAAACTCTTAATGGGCCTAAGCCTAATTAGTAATTAATTTAAACAATATAATAAGCAAAACCCCACTCCAAACCCTTGAATCTTTCACGCCACTTTTTGAAATCCACCAGCATAATCACGACACACACACACACCAAAGTTGAGGGCAAAATTCAAAGCTCTCAAGGGTTTGTCAAGCCTAGGCCTCTTCATCGCCGTTCTTCAATCGCCAACGTTTTCTCAGGCGTTTTAAAACGCAAAATCACGTCATACATCTCCTTTTCTCATCTATCACATTCTTTTAAATATCGTGTGCATGAAAATCATGAAGTTTTGTGATTATTTTCGTTTTATTGTGCATACATGTATTGAATTCATGAATTTTGATCCAAAAAACTTGTCCTATGCGTGAATAAGGGGCTGCCATGATGTAAGTTATGATCAAGTATGGTTTGCACATGTTTTAGAGTCCCACACACACCCCCTAAACACCACAAATCGAAGGAGACAAGCAACAAAAGCTGGAACGAGTGGTACTGTCATGGGGTTTGGGTGATCGGGTTTTCCTTTGGTTGGGGGTTGGCATGGTCTTGGCTTGGGTCAGGGCTCGGCCAGTGTCTGTCATGGGTTAGGGGGAGAGTCCTAGCCATGCTAGGACTCGAGTTAAGGGCTGGGGAAGGAGTCCTAGCCATGCTAGGACTCCCACCCGAGAATGTGCAAGGAGCTGCGCATGTGCAGCAGCGCGCAATGCAAGGGGCTCGGCCTGGGGGGTGCGGGCTTGGCTAGGGCGACTCACTAGGGTCCTAGGTTGGTGCATGGCATGCTGGTTCATGGGTTGGGTCGAAGGGTAGAGCCCTAGGCTCACAAACTTAGAGTCCTATTGTACTAGGAGTCACGGCCAAGACTTGCAGCTGGAGTGGGGGCTTCGTCTTCGAGCTAGGGCCTGGTTCAAGGGGTCACGTGGGTCCTGGAGGGTCCATAGAAGGGTTAGGAAGGGGTTGGCTCAAGGTGGCTCGGCAAAATCGAGACATGGCTCGGGTGGGACTTTTATAGGTCATATTAGGGTTTTAAAAGCTAAAATAAATTGAAACATGGCTCACGGGGGTCGAGTCATGGTTCACGAGAGCCAAATAATTATTAAAAGTCTAAGTTTTAGATTTAGGAATTTTATTCTAAAGTTTGGGATTTTCGGGATTAAAACGCCTTCAAAACGATTAATTAAAGATAAATTAAAAGGTCTAGTATTTAAGCTAAATAAAATTACGAAAATTTTAATTTAGGCTTAAATAATTATTTGGGACATGTTAGAGTCAATGACATCAAGGAAAAATAAAAAATGTAAAATGTCACGCCCAGGGGTAAAACGATCTTTTTACACCAAAAAAAATTAGTAAAGTTCATGGCAGTGCTCTAAATGCTGTTTTTATTATATTATGATTATTTTTAAATGTTTATGAAATTTTACATGATTAAATTATGATTTTTAAATGTCTATTGGATTTTTATTATTTAATGTTGACATTTAAAATATATGTTGCATGCTTGGTAAAAAAAATGATATGTCATGCATGATTTTATAAAGTGATTAGAATGTAAAACGTTGAAGGAAGTGAAGTAATTGTGACTATTGAGATTATGAGGATTTGAGGTAAGAACGGGAATGTCGTGAGGAAAAAGGCCCCAAAGGGAGCCCATTTATGGGAAAAGGTCCGAGAGGGAGTCCGACAATCGTATTTCTATTCGAATGAAGATAGGCCAGGGCCCAGTTGACCGGTGAGAGTGTTGCTGGTGTCCCCCGCCGCCCAGTACTGCGGTTTCATGTAGATGGATCCATCGAATTTTTGAGGTTTGAGGAAAGTCAATATTAACGATCTGAATTCAATAAAGGACAATTAATATGTTTATGAGGACAATTAATAGGTTTATGATCATGATAAAAGGTTTTATGTTATGTTGAAGAAAAGGAAAAGGTTATGGGTTATGTTATGCATGTCATGAAAATTTTATTTTTACGTATAAGTATGTTTCACTAGTTGTTTGTTATTTTTGTATGTATTATTTTTTATAAAGATTATGATGTGTTAAGTCTTTAGACTCACTAGATGTGATGGATGCATGTGAGTTTGAGGGATGTTTCTTGATGGTTGATTTGGCTGGAGTGAAGGTGCACACAACCCGAGGACCAGCGCTTCTACTTTTCCGCATTTATGATTTACGTTAAGGATTTTACGACTATTTATTTATTCTTTTAAGGGATTTTTGAGATGTTTAGTATGAGCTATACTATTCAAATTTATTGCTTTTTAGGTTTGGTAAATATTTGAAGATTTCATTTTTATGGCTATTTCATTTGATTTTAAATACTAGTTGGTTGATGTTTTATTTTAAAATGGGAAAAATATTTTCATGTAGTATGGGTGATCGGCCGAATTAAGCTAAGTTTTAAAAAAAATTGTAGTACTTTTTAAGTAATAAAAAGAGCAGACGTTTCATATTGGATCACTTCCAACACAAGGATGAGCATGGCCTTGTTCATGAAGAAGCGTATATCTAGCAGGTAGTCTAATAATCCTATCAGACCTTTTAGGTGCGTGTACTTCAACTACTGGCTGTTGGGGAACATGATAAACTTCTACTGTTAAGGGAGTATCTTAACTTTCTTCAAGTTCTATCATCTCGAACTTTCTATCTAAAAGAAATTTCTTCTCTAAGAAGGTGACATTTCTTGAAACAAACCCATTTGCTTAATTGGGATGATGGAAATAGTATCCAACATAATTCTTTAAATACCCCCCAAAATAGAACAAAATGATCGACTATACAATTTCTCTCCCACTGTCTGCTTTACATAAGTAGGACATCCCCATATTCTTAAGTAAGAATATTTGAGAGTTTTTCCCATCTATAACTCATATGGTGTTTTATCCACTGCTTTTGTATGGAAATTATTCAACAACATTGCCGCAGTTTCAAGCGCAAAGCCCCAAAACAATGTAGGCAATTCAGTGAATCCCATCATAGATCAATCCATTTCCATCACAGTTCGATTGCGATGTTCAGAAACACCATTCAATTGTCGTGTTGCTGGTGGAGTCCACTGCGACAGAATCCCATTCTCTTTTAGATAATCCTGGATTGTGTACTCAAGTATTCTCCACCTCGATCAGATCGAAGTGTCTTAATACTTCTTTCTAGTTATTTTTCTACTTCTGATCTGAATTCTTTGAACTTTTCAAATGCTTTGGATTTGTGTCTCATCAAATAGATATACCCATACCTCGAGTAGTCATTAGTAAATGTAATGAAGTAGGTTTGCCCATATTTTGTGCTAACACTTCGCGAGCCACAAAAAACGTTTGTGTGGATCAAATCAACTAGACCATGTGCACGTACCACATTTCCTTTAAACGGAGCCTTGGTCATTTTTTCTTTTAGATAGGGACTCACAAGTAGGTAGAGAATTTATGTCTGACAAGTCAAACATGCCTTCTCCCACTAGTTTGTGCATCCTTCTTTGGGAATTGTGACCTATTATAGTGTACTATATTTGTGCGGGATTTGGACCATCTAACTTTCTTTTGTTTGTTGTTGTTTTCTTTTGTGTTTGGATATTGTTCAATGGAATATCTTTCAATTTAAATTATAGAGATCCTTCATTAATTCGTCGGTTCCTATCAAACATTCATTCTTGTAAATATTGCAAACACCTTTAGCAAAAACACAAGAATAATCATCTCTATCAAGCATAGAAATAGAAATAATGTCTTTAACCAATTCAGGAATGTATAAAACGTCTCTCAAAAGTAATTTCAAATTATTGTTCAAAATCAAAGTAATGTCTCCAATAGCAGTTGCAGCAACCCTTGCTCTTTTCCCTTAATATTAGAAATGTCTCGCCATCTCTAAGTCTTCTTCTTCTTGCCATCACTTGCAAATCATTGCATAGATGAGAACCACATCCGGTATCCAAAACCCAAGAAGAGGAATTTATTGAGACATTTACTTCTATGTAGAACATACCATGGCCAGAACGCTTCTGGGCAAGATACTCCGTGCAGTTACGCCTCCAATGTTCAGGCTTATTGTAGTGGAAACATACATCTTCTGACTTGTCGGGCTTTGAGGGCCCTGAAGTCGGTGTCTTGTAAGGCTTCTTGTTGGGCTTTTTCTTCTTTGGTGGGGCAGAACGCTTCTTGCCTTTATTTTGGACTCCAATTTTCGTGCGAGACAATGAGCCCACTAGAAGAACATATTTTTCTTTCTTGATTGTGGCCTCATAAGTAGTAAGCCTGTTGACCAACTCTTCATGGGTGGTCTCAAGCTTATTCATATTAAAATTAACCACCAATCCATCGAACGAGGGGGGGGGGGAGTGAAAGCAAGAGAATATCAGTCGAGTGCTCACTAGGAATAACCACTTCTAGTCCCACGAAATTCTCGATGAGCCAAATCATCCTAACACCATCATGCTCATGAACCAAATTCTCATCTCGCAAATGTGTAGTCATGAGTTCCTTAACTGTAGCATGTCTCTCTGAGTGAGTTTGTACATCATAAAATTCTTTCAGATGAAGGTGAATGTCAGTAGCATTCACCATCTCCTCAAAAATCCTTTGAAGTTCATTCGACATAGAAGCCATGTAGCTCTTAGCTTGAAGATCATGGTCCTACCATTTCTCAAGCTTAGCCAACTCAGTCTCACTGACGTCCGAAAGTGCTTCCCTTGGTGGCTTCTTATCAAGCACATACGCAATCTTCTCTGAGTTCAGAATAATTTTTAAATATCGAAACCAGTCATTATAGTTAGGGCCAGTCAACTTGTTTTGATCGAGAATGATTGAAAGCGGGTTATGAGTCGTCATTGTAAATATACTGAAAACAAAAACAGATAATGGTTATTGATTATTTTAAAATAATTTTAAGATATAAAATATGGATTTTTATTTTATAAATTTTCATCCCACTATTTTGGTATTTCCATCACCCTCTGACGAAAAAGCAAAATCGTATTTCCTTAGTGGACACGTAGAGCCCAATTAGACAATTATGATCCCGAATAATATCAGCCAATTATAATTTATAAAAGGTAGAATCTAATTGCATCACTATGCAACCTCTCCGTGTTTCGCCTCATGTTTAATAAGGAGCCAATAATATGACGCATTTTATTTTCACGTGTCAAACCGACCCATCAATATGGAATTGTAGTGGACGGTCGCCACGAGTTCCCTAATAATATGAGCCAAAGTCATGGGAGTTCCACTCAATTCACATCATATGTCCAGTGGAAGTCATAGCTTTCCGGCTTCTAGGTCTCCCTAATAATATGAGCCAGACTCTGTTCGCGTGTAGCGTTCAACAACGGTTGATGGAAGGAAAGAATAAATTAACTTCCTAAATTTTACTTTTGCGGTTTGATGTAAATTTTGAATCTTATTCAGAATGAGAGATTTTGATTTTAAAATTGTCTCATCGTTTTAATTTAAAATCGCGTTCCATGTTTGTATGTTTTCCGGATTCATGCAACTATATTATTTAATAATATACATTCGTACATACTACTATATAAATCACACACACACACACACATATATATATATATATCATGATATGACATTCAACAATAAATAATGAAGATCAATCACCAACACTATTAGATCCATGTGAGCCAGACATGGATCCAGGCCCAAAACCTAGGTAAATGAGGGGAAGCAAATGAAACTTATTACTAGAGCTACCAATATTTTACACGTCTTCATCTTGTGCATCATGCCCACCATCTTCCAGTCTTGATCTCCCACTATTTCTAATAATTATATTTAAATAGCCATGGCACACAAGGGATACATCTCATGGGGTTGGGAACGCGCCATAAACCAGACCCACTTTAATAATATCAAATATTAACAAAACGAATAAAATAGTAAAATATCCTAACATACACCTAACACATTGCTCAAGTCTCTCGATCATCCTTCATGCATTTAATATCACATATTACATCAATTAATTAAACATATTTAATTAATTGATTAAATCATGCATCTAATAATATTATCACTAACCACCACAATTATTAAAGAATTAATAAATAAATAAAACACGTTTTATTTTATTTCTAACTTATTCAATAATAATTGATTTTTAAAAACATATTTTTATCAAAAATAATTAAAATTATATTCTAATTATTTACCTTGCAAGAAAATTATAAATTTAGCAAAATTTGATTTTAAGGAAAAATAGAATAATTTTAAAAAAATATCAATTTTATCCAAAATTTTGTAAAATCAAAAAATCCCACTCGAGGCCCGAACAATTCAAGCCCACGACCAAGTATGGTATCCGAGACATTCCCGGGCAGCCGCCCGCGCTGCCCACTCTACGAAGGTTGCGCGTCTCGCGCACTGTGCTCATCCATGCACGCACCTGCGCCTACGGTCTACCAGGAAACAGTTCTGGGCAGATTCGATTTTTTTTTTTGTTTTCTGATAAAAATAAAATTTTTATGATGCATCAATTTTCTGAAAAATTTTCTTGCGTGGTTAGAAATATTATTCAACATGATTTTAAATCTTACGATAAAGAGAACCTGACTCTGATATCATTGTTGGGATATCGGTTTTCTCGTGTCCAAATTGCAGCAGAAGTTTAAAATTTTTATTCTGACATTCAAAATTTTCTTTGAACACTCGAATGGTTTAAATAAAAAAACATTCATAGGGAGTTAGAAGTTATGTCTTTAATGAATTTCACTCGACTCCAACTATTCTGATATTGGCGGATATAGCTTTGGTTGAATTTCCCTACGAACTTTTTTCAAGAACATTTCTTTATTCCTCCTATCTAGTTCACGACTGGAATGATTGTTCCTCTTCTAGATTGCACTACAAAATTTATAAGAGTTTTTCGTTGGAGATCAAAATTCAAGAGAGGGCTCAATCTTTAATTTTCTTTCAAGGTGGCCAAAATTTTGAGAGAAAATTTAAGAGGATTTTCGAAAACTTAATTACCTCATTTACTTAGTTGTGTATTATTGACCTAATTTTCATAGAAATAAATTTAGGTTCCATAATTAACATTAATGGTCTTGATTAATTAATTGGACTAGTCAATCAAAGTTCATTAAGAGTTTTAATTATTTAATATGTTGGACTTGTACTCCTACAAGTCCATCAAACATACCTCTCACTATATATTTAATTTAATATTTAAGAAACTCAACTTTTGAGTTTAATAAATTAAATTCTCAAATTTTAAAAATTCAACTCCTTGAATTTATTCTCGCCAAATTTTAAATATCATAAATTCAACTTCTTGAATTTACTATCTCATTAATTTAATTCATTGAATTTATTCTCTCAAAATTTAATTATCATAAATTCAACTCATTTTAATTTACTATATCATAATTTTATATAAATTCAACTCTTTGAACTTATTCTCTCAATGAGAACAAATGATCAAGTGCTTGTGTGACCCTCAATGGTTCAGCGATATAGCTAGCCGTGGATTCACAACTCTTTGTGATTCAGGACAATTTCCTTTATTCGGACTTACCCTAATTTGCCCTCATTCCATGCACCAACATTTGATCATGAGAATGTAAGAAACCATTTTCTGATTAAACTCAGAGAATCATGGTAAGATAGTCTAGTAGCATCGCCCCATGATTCCCTAGTTGTCACTGATAGTGCCTGCAAGAACCAATCGGTTAAGATTAACGTACAGTATGGTCCAGATTACAAACTCTTTTCAATAAGATGTAATGAAGTAAATAGCTTGTGACTCTATAAAGAAACAGCAGCACAAGATGATCTTAGAAGATCATATATCTGCTATAAAGAGTGTGCTGATTTTCTGTATATTGAGTTTGAAGATAAAGAGTAGTTCTTGATTTCTCAAAACAACGTTGGAATGATAGACATAGAAATGGGTTGCTCTTTAATAACAATCTTCGTCATCTATATTAGATTGATCTTTTAATAGATAGAAATCTTGAATCCAACGTCTATAAACAAAACAACTTCTTTGACTCTGAGTGAATCAGCTTTATCACCGGAAAAAACTCCTGCAGAAAGCTGCAGAATAATCAGTCTTTGTTTTACACCAAAATTTTTAAGGCGTGTTAAATGTCTTCGTATAACATTAATGGTGCAGTTAATACTAGTACTATGTAAAGTAACGGTTACATTTAAGACTAGTAACGGTCAAACGAAAGACGTTAAGTTCTGTTCTGCTTTAGCTACGTTCTGCTTCTGCTACGAAATACTCGATAAGTACTGCTTCTATTTTAGTGATACGTTATGCTTCTGTTATTTATATTATCCTCTGTTTTTACTATCACCACCTACTGGTTTTGACTCTCATCACCACAATTAAAGTATGTCTAACAATTTTCCCCTTTGTGGTCATGCCAAAACCTAGATGTTAGTAAAGATAAAGATTAATAGTTATAACGAAAAGAAGATAGAGTTCATAACAAGATAATCGATAAGCAAATAAACAATAAAACTAAAAGAGCTTAATTGGTGCCAATGTCTCTGAAAATAATTTCCTCATTCTGAGGATCTTGATCTATGAAAGATGACTCAACATGAGGTCTGCTATCTCCATTTTTGCCCCCTGTTCTGCTTTCTGATTCATTCCTTTTGGCATCACTAGCCTGAATTCGAGTGAGCAAATCATCCACCCGGCTAGTAAGGGTATGAATTCCATCATTTAGCATCTCCAAATACGGTGCTTGGTTGGAAACTCGTTCAGTAAGAGCATGAAGAGATTGAGATTGGGACTAAATCTTGGCATCAATAAGTTCGAGCTTCGAACACATAGCTGCAACGTTGTTGGGTACTGGGAGAATAGAGGAATCATGGTCGAAGACAGTTTTGGTTATCTCAGCCTAACCAAGCAAAATGTTACTTTGATTTGTGAAAACAGATGTCCTGAAGATATTGATTTCAACATTCAGCTTGGCCATAGATTCTGGAGTGCGAGCGACATCCTTAGAGATGCAGTCACGGAAGAATTTAGTAGCACTTACTTCACCAGCATGTTCACGAGACAAATGTTTTACTAGCTCTAAGAGATTGTTAAGATTTCTTTGCAAAACATCTATCTCAAATTCAAGAGAAAATTCTTCTTCTGAGGATGGAGATTTCTCTTGAAGACGCTGCTTGATGACAATCAATGCAGTAGAGGGGACAGCTTCTGGTTGAGTAGTAGATGGAGCTGTTGCCGGTGCTGCAGCAAGTTCTTTCAAGAGCAGTAGGTTGTTCAAGTGCTGCACCATCTTCTGGTTTGTGCGTATCAATAGATGTTTCGGTGGTTTCCAGGGGCTCAGCAACTGGATTTGGTTCAGTTTCCGGCCTATGAATAGAATATCAGTGAAGACCAATAGAGAATTGTAGAATAACAAGAGTGTGTGAAGATACGATGAAAAAGGGCACGCATATTGCATATCATCTTACAAGAAGCAATTAGCCCAGAGGGAACACTTCATCGTGTTATCAGCTTAGATTAGATTCACAATTCCCTCAGTGTGTTAGAACACTTTCGTGTTGAACTCAGAGATCAGTTCTCACACACACACCACCATTCAACATAGTCTTGCACAAAGACAATAAACTTGTGCATGTAGTCTTTGACACACAGACGTAAAACAAGTATTGGCTAGAAGGTATTTCCTTCAGTCTAGACTAGGAGTTTAGTTAGGCAGTTGGTAAGTCCTAAGCTGGGGGGTTATTACACTTGTTGTAATTAATCAAAGTCTTCTATTGGATATTACCCGAGGTAGTAAAAGAGGTGACATATGAGTAGTTGAAGTCTCCGAATATCCATAAACATATCTTGTGTATTTAATTGTTACCTACTGTTCTCAAACTGATTTGATCTGTTTTCACCATAACTAAACTGATATATGTCACAACTGATTCCATATATTTTAAGTTAATCAGTTACACATGATATAAATAATATCAGTGTTTCCTAATGAAGGATTACTTCTAGTGTTTCCGCTTGGTTTGTAACCAAACTCGATTTAATTCATGGGTGTATACATTATTAGAACACGAGCTATTGTAACTCATTGATTTATTGTGTTCAAAGCACCTCAAGGTGCTCAGCACACGATCCTTCAATATTGTTTCAAAATTGATTGAAGCAATTGCATGTAGAACTAATGATTATAAAGTTGTTAAAAAATTTTTGAAAGAGAATATTTTTAGCCAACTTGGAATATCTAAAGCAATAACTCGTGATGGGGAAGTCATTTTATAAATAAATCATTTTCTTCTTTGTTAAGAAAACTATTGCATTACGGATAATGTTTCTACCCTATATTGTGATAACCCGAACGCTAATCATTTTCTTAATCGTAATTGGATAATTGGATCAATGTAAATAATCTAGGTCTAAATTTTTTTTTTTTAACATGCGGAATGTAATGGGATTCAATCTGATATACATATCAGTATTAAAGTACAAATCTTGTACTATATATATATACAATCATTCAACTAAGGTTTAACAACTAAATGTCAAGTGCCCAAACCCTATCTCTAATCCAAGTCCGTAGTCTCCACTCTAGTCACGATCTATCTTCATTTCCTCGACCCTGATCCTGTCCCACCTGTTGCCATGCACACATACAAACACGACAACAGCCGGATAACTCCGGTGAGATTTATATATCCCAGTATAAACAATGTAAACATGCAGTCATATAAAAGCATATATAAAAGCATGAAACACATATCAATAACAAGTATAAAATCTGAACAATATGTATCAATACAAACTCTGAATCACACTCTGTGACTCCTAAACTCTGACTCGACTCATCCTAATCTAGGGATCCCGATCTGAATAAGAACGCAACGTTCTCCCATCTACTTTACCCCAGCTAGATGGTGGTGCGTTCTTAGTCCCAGACTTTGGCTGTCTATATTGAAGATCTGCAATAGGAGTCGGTCTTCTCCTCAGTATATAAATATATATCCCAAAAGTCCAGTGACTTGGCAGGTTCTGCCATGGCGGTTCTACCAAAGACTAGGCGAATCTGCCCAACTCTAACTCATGCTTTGCTACAATTCAATAGTGTAAGCATATCAATATCAAGCATTGCAAATATCAAATTCAATAATCATTCAGTATGTGATTTTGGGAAACTCAAGTCAAATCTACTCGAGTTGTGCAATCCCGAATCAACATTTATTTATACCTTTCTTTCTATCAATCTGACTCTGTCGAAGTCCCGAACTCAAATATTTCAATACTCAATCTGACAATGAAAATAACGAGGAATACCATATCAATGCCCCACTCAATCAATACTGGATATAATCAGAACTAATCAAATTCTGTTTCAACGTCATAACTGCACAATCTCAATATACCCAGCAATACAAATCAATAGATATCAATTCCCAACATCTCATAATCGATACAATACAAATCTGATATGAAATCTCAATCAAACCAACTCCAAAAATCATAGCAATTCTATACGGTATCCGTTCTTCAATCCGGTTTCGATTATACGATGTCTAACATATCAGAAACACCATATATGAATCATATCTGATTCCTTCACCATCATATTTTCAAATCATATCATAACATAAGAAAACTTACGTCCATTTGAAGCCTGCGTCGATAGGAACTCAGTACTGAAGTCGGATTAAAAATCAGAGGGACGGATCGAAATATAAAGGCGTAAGAATTCATCAATTCTTTCCCATGCTTCCCTTTCTTTGTTTCTTCCTTTTTCTTTCTAAGGAATGAATTTTGGTATGTTTATATATATCCAGCATGTTTTAAGATAGGCGGCTCATTTCTTTGCGCAGCACGTCTCGCGCATATGCGCGACCCTCCTCGGCGCATATACGCGAGACAATACGTCTCGGCGCTTCTGTCTCACGGTAGCTCGCGCATATGCGCGTCCCTCTTCCGCGCATATGAGCGAGGTCCTCTGGAATTTTACTTGGCTTCTCGGATGACTCGCGCATATGCGCGCACCACTTCCGCGCATATGCGCGAGGTTCTCTGGACATGGTGTTTGCCAATACACCTCCTCGCGCATATGCGCGCCCTATCTCGCGCAAATGCGCGAGGTCCTCTGCCTTCCTTGCGCATGTGCGTGCATCATGTCGCCCATGTGCGCGAGAGGCACTGTCCTCGCACATTCGGCCTCACATGCTGAATCAAATCGTGTCCCGATTAATCCTCTCCTAATCATATCATTTCACAATAAATCATTTCGCAGATTAACAAATAAAATTCCGAGCATTACATTTCTCTCCCCTTAAGATATGATTTCGTCCTCGAAATGACCGGCAATCAATCATATCAATAAGAAGGCATGTAATATAAGCTGAAATAAAAACTCACTCATTGAAATAATGCTGGGAACTCCTGTCTCATATCTGATTCAGTCTCCCAAGTAGCTTCTTCAGTCCCTTGACGAGTCCATTGAACTTTCACAAGAGGAATAGTCTTCGTTCTAAGTTGCTTTTCCTTACGATCGATAATCTGGATCGGTTTTTCGACATAACTTAGACTTTCATCAAGTTATGCCTTGTCTGGCTAAATAACGTGAGAATCATCAGGGAGATACTTCCGCAGCAAAGATACATGAAAGACGTCATGTATTCCTAAAAATGAAGGCGGTAATGCGAGTCGATAGGCACGGTCTCCTATCTTTTCGAGAATCTCATATGGACCAACGTATCATGGAGACAACTTTCCTCTCTTGCCAAATCTGACAACTCCTCTGAAAGGTGAAATCTTCAAAAATACTCTGTCTCCTGCCTCAAATACCAACGGTCTTCGTCGCACATTGGCATATTTGGCCTGTGTGTCTTGAGCTGCCTTCATCTTTTTCTGAATCAGCTTCACTTTATCAGTCATATCTCTGATAATATCAGGTCCAATCTCAGGTACCTCAGAGATATCGTCCCAATACAAAGGAGATATGTATTTCTTCCCGTACAACGCCTCGAAAGGAGCCATCTCAATACTCGTCTGATAGCTGTTGTTGTACGAGAACTCACAAAGTGGCAATGCATTTTGCCAATTAGTGCTAAAATCAAGCACTATGGCTCTCAGCATATCTTACAGTGTCTGGATAGTCCGCTCTGACTGTCCGTCGGTCTGTGGATGATATGCGGTACTCAGATGTAACTTCGTACCTAGAGCCTGCTGTAAACTCTGCCAGAAGTGGGAAGTAAACCGAGGATCACGGTCTGAAACAATCGACTTCGGCACTCCGTGCAATCTGACCACCTCTCTGACATATATCTCTGCCATCTGGTCATGTCGGTACGTCATCTTGTATAGGAATAAAGCATCCAGATTTGGTCAATCGATCAATCACGACCCAAATCGCATCGCAACCTCTGGAGGATCTTGGTAACTGCGTCACAAAATCCATGGAAATGTGATCCCATTTCCATTCAGGAATAGACAAACTCTTTAACAATCCTCCTGGTTCTTTCTTTCTACTTTCACCTGTTGGCAATTCAGACACTTGGCTACAAATTCAGTAACATCAGATTTCATCTGTTTCCACCAATACTGTGTCTTCAAATCATCATACATTTTCCTGCCCCCACGATGAATGCTAAAACGACTGCTGTGCGCTTCTGTCAATAACTGTTGTCTCAAATCTGAAACATTCGGCACAACAATACGATTACTCACAAACAAAACGCTATCAGGAACCTGATATTCCGATTGATGTCCAGCTCTGACCGTAGCAATCGAATTCTGTATATTCTGATCAACTTTCTGTGCCTCTTTGATTCTCAATATCAATTCTGGTTCAGCTCAAATCGCCCGTAATCTCAGAGGCTGACAATCTGTTTCAAATGCTAATCCAGACAAATAGAAATCTTCTATCAAATTCCAAACACCAATCATCGATAAGGATAAGGAACATACCTTTCGACTTATTGCATCTGCTGCTACGTTGGATTTCCCCGGCTAGTATTTGATTTCACAATCGAAGTTTTTAAGCAAATCAAGCCATCATCGTTGCCTCATTTTCAACTCGGATTGTGAAAACAGATACTTCAAGCTTTTATGATCAGAATAGATCTCAAACTTTTCACCATAAAGGTAGTGTCGCCATATCTTCAAAGCAAAGACAATGGCAGCCAATTCAAGATCATGAATTGGGTAACGAGTCTCATGTGGTTTCAGCTGTCTTGAGGCATAAGCAATCACATGTCCTTACTGCATCAGAATACAACCCAATCCTCGATGAGAAGCATCACAATAAACCACAAAGTCACCAGTACCCGATGGAATCGTCAAGATCGGAGCACTGGTCAATCTTTTCTTTAATTCAAGAAAACTGGTCTCACATTCTTCAGACCAAACAAATAGAGCATTCTTCTGAGTCAACTGAGTAATAGGCTTGGAAATACTCGAAAAATCTTTAATAAATCGACGGTAATATCCTGCCAAACCCATAAAACTGCGAATCTCGGGTACTGAAGTCGGTCTCGGCCAAGAATTCACGGCTTCAACCTTGCTGGGATCAACTGATATACCGTCTCCGGATATAATATGCCCCAGAAATACAACCTGTCTCAACCAAAACTCGCATTTCGACAGTTTGGCATACAATTTCTTAGCCCTCAAAATTTTCAACACAGTTCTCAGATGATCAGCATGCTCAATCATATTCTTCGAATATATCAAATGTCATCAATGAATATAATAACAAAATCATCAAGATACCTCTGAAAGACACGATTCATCAACCCCATAAATACAGCCGGTGCATTTGTTAAACCGAATGGTATGACAATAAACTCATAATGTCCATACCTGGTTCTAAATGCGGTCTTTGAAATATCAGAATCTCTGACTCTCAGCTGATGGTATCAAGATCTCATATCGATCTTGGAATATACAGATGAACCCTGCAACTGATCAAACAAATCATCAATGCGAGGCAATGGATATTTATTCTTTACCGTTGCTTTGTTCAGTTGCCGGTAATCGATACAGAGTCTCATCGAACCGTCTTTCTTCCTTACAAACAGTACTGGAGCACCCCAAGGAGACACACTCGGTCTAATATACCCCTTGGCCAGTAAATCCTCCAACTGTTCTTTCAACTCAATCGGTGCCATTCTGTACGGAGCCCTCGAAATCGGAACTTTACCTGGCATCAACTTAATACTAAAGTCTATCTCTCGAATCGGAGGCAATCCAGCAATCTCATCTGGGAAGACATCAACAAACTCACATACCACTGGCAAATCCGCCAATGATGGACTCGATTTCAGTAAATCAACTGAATAGACAAGGATTCCTTCTACTTCTTTCTGTAACAATCGAGTCATAGACAATACGGATATCAAAGGAATTCTAGATCGAGAACCCTTACCGTAGAATTTACACTCGTCAGCCATATCTGGTCTGAATCTCACAATCTTGTGGAAACAATCAACAATAGCTCTGTACTTGGTCAGCATATCAATACCGATAATACAGTCAAAATCAGACAATCCAAGTACGATGCAATCTAACTCAATCTCATGCCCGTCATACTGTAGTATACAATGTTTCACAGAATTTACTGATATCAAACATGTCCCCAACGGAGAAGATACAGACATTACAGCAGATAAAGACTCTACAGGCAATGCATGACTCAATGCAAATTTCTCAGAAATAAATGTATGAGAAGCACCGGTATCAATCAATACATAAGCAGGCTAACCAAAAATAAAACAGTTACCTGCAACAACATCATCTGGTGCCTCTTGAGCCTGCTCCTCTGTCAAAACGAATATTATGGCCTGCTGTCTAGGAGGCTGGCTCACTGTCTGGATACCTTCGGGCTTCTGCTGTGACTGAGCTGGGGCTGGCTGGAACGAATGAACAGCAGCGGATCGTCTATCAGTCTGCGCCACTGATCCAGATGATTCGGCTCCCTGGGATATTTGGGAACCTCTCTGTGGACACACCCTAGCAAAGTGTCCCTGTTGTTTGCAGATGTTGCAACTACCAGTCACTCCCTAGCATTGCTCGGTTGGATGTCTCCCTCCGCAAGTTCTGCAGTACACTTCAGTATAGCTCTGGCTCTGTCGAGAACCACCAGAGCTAGATGAACTGCTCCCTGCCTTCTTGAATTGCTTTCCTCTAGCTTTCAAGAAGTCCTTCTTTCCACTAGTGCTACTGCCACCCTCAAATATGGGAGGTGGTTGCTGTGGTCTCGGTGCTGGAGGAACATAGGAAGCTCTTTTCTGTCTCATCAGACAGGCTGCTGCTCCTTTGGCTCTGTTCAGGGCGTCAGTAAAGTTATTCGGTCGCCCTGTGTTCACCAATGTAAAAATCTCGGGGTTCAAGCCATTGATGAATTGATCAGCAGTAGCTTCCTCGCTTTCAGCAACATGTGGAGCAAATCGTAACAAAATAGAGAACTTAGTCACATATTCCTCAATATTCAATTGACTCTGCCTCAAGTTTGCAAATTCTGCTCCCTTATCCTTCCTGTACGAGACCGGAAAGAATCTCTGATAAAACTCAGTTCTAAATACATTCCAGGTAATAGTCATACCTCGATGCTCCAAGGCCCGCTTTGTTGTAATCCACCAGTTCTTTGCAACATCATGCAACTGGTGCCCTATTAGTTTCACTCTCCGTTCATCTGGGTAATCCAACGAATCAAACAGCATTTCTATGTCATCTAACCAACTCTCACAATCGACAGAAGTCTCTGTTCCTTTCAGGATTGGCGGTTTAAATGACTGAAACCTCTTCAACAGTGTTTCTATCGGTGTTGTTGTAACATCCACTGGAGGATTCGAAGTACTACCCTGTTCTGGTATTCTTCGGGGAGACATATCTGATTATCAAAAGGGTTAGCAACCAAATGCAACAAATTTGTTTCAGTCCTCCTCCGGATCATCTTACTACTGATCAAGAATCGGTTCTGATTCATTCTCAATAATACACGTGACCAATCAATCAGATAGTCAAGTTAACATGTATCATATAAAGCAGTAAAGCATGCTAGCATTCAAAATCAAGGAAAGAAAACTCAATCTACCCCGCTCACTAGCTCCTATCTCAGTCTAAAGGATCTATCGCTCTGATACCACCTGTTGTGGGGACTCGGACAGCTAATCATCTTCTTAATCGTTATTGGGATAATTGGATCAATGTAAATAATCTGGGTCTAATTTTTTCTTTTTTTAACATGCGGAATGTAATGGGATTCAATCTAATATACATATCAGTATTAAAGTACAAATCTTGTACTATATATATATACAATCATTCAACTAAGGTTTAACAACTAAATTTAAAGTGTGCAAACCCTATCTCTAATCCAAATCCGTAGCCTCCACTCTAGTCACGATCTATCTTCATTTCCTCGATCCTGATCCTGTCCCACATGTTGCCATGCACACATACAAACACGACAACAGCCGGATAACTCCGGTGAGATATATATATCCCAGTATAAACAATGTAAACATGCAGTCATATAAAAGAATATATAAAAGCATGAAACACATATCAATAACAAGTATCAAATCTGAACAATATGTATCAATACAAACTCTGAATCACACTCTATGACTCCTAAACTCTGACTCGACTCATCCTAATCTAGGGATCTCGATCTGAATAAGAACTCAACGTTCTCCCATCTACTTTACCCCAGCTAGATGGTGGTATGTTCTTAGTCCCAGACTTTGGCAGTCTATATTGAAGATCTGCAATAGGAGTTGGTCTTCTCCTTAGTCTATCAATATATATCCCAAAAGTCCAGTGACTTGGCGGTTCTACCAAAGACTCGGCGGATCTGCCCAACTCTAACTCATGCTTTGCTACAATTCAATAGAGTAAGCATATCAATATCAAGCATTGCAAATATCAAATACAATAATCATTCGGTATGTGATTTTGAAAAACTCAAGTCAAATCTACTCGAGTTGTACAATCCCGAATCAATATTTATTTATACTTTTCTTTCTGTCAATCTGACTCTGTCTAAGTCCCGAACTCAAATCTGTCAATACTCAATCTGACAATGACAATAACGAGGAATACCATATCAATACCCCATTCAATCAATACTGGATATAATCAGAACTAATCAAATTCTGTTTCAACGTCATAACTGCACAATCTCAATATACCGAGCAATACAAATCAATAGATATCAATTCCCAACGTCTCATAATCAATACAATACAAATCTGATATCAAATCTCAATCAAATAAACTCCGAAAATCATAGCAATTCTATATAGGTATCCGTTCTTCAATCCGGTTTCGATTATACGATGTCTAACATATCAGAAACACCATATATGAATCATATCTGATTCCTTCAACATCATATTTTCTAATCATATCAGAACATAAGAAAACTTATGTCCAGTTGAAGCCTGCGTCGATAGGAACTCAGTACTAAAGTCGGATTCAAAATCAGACGGACGGATCGAAATATAAGGGCGTAAGAATTCTTCAATTCTTTCTCGTTCTTCCCTTTCTTTGTTTCTTCCTTTTTCTTTCTGAGGAATGAATTTTGATATGTTTATATAAATCCTGCATGTTTTTAAGCTAGGTGGTTCATTTCTTTGCGCAGCACGTCTCGCGCATATGCGCGACCCTCCTCGGCGCATATGCGCGAGACAATACGTCTCGGCGCGTCTGTCTCACGGTAGCTCGCGCATATGCTCGTCCCTCTTCCGTGCATATGCGCGAGGTCCTCTGGAATTTTACTTGGCTTCTCGGATGACTCGCGCATATGCGCACACCACTTCCGCGCATATGCACGAGGTTCTCTGGACATGGTGTTTGCCAATACACCTCCTCGCGCATATGCGCGCCCTATCTCACGCATATGCGCGAGGTCCTCTGCCTTCCTCGCTCATGTGCGTGAGAGGCACTGTCCTCGCACATTCGGCCTCACATGCTGAATCAAATCGTGTCCCGATTAATCCTCTCCTAATCATATCAATTCACAATAAATCATTTCGCAGATTAACAGATAAAAATTCCGGGCATTACATATATCATCCTCAAAGTAATGGTCAAGTTGAATTTACAAATAGAGAAATAAAACAAATTTTAGAAAAAACAGTTAATCCAAATAGAAAAGATTGGTCTTTAAGATTAACCGATGCATTATGGGCATATAGAACTGCATTTAAAACATCATTAGGGGTGTCACCATATAGGCTAGTTTTTTGTTAGCATTGTCATTTACCGGTTGAACTTGAACATAAAACCTATTTGGCAAAGGCTTAAGATTTTTATAGAAAATGAACTTCTTAATGATGAGTTTATGCCTTTATATGATCCAATATAGTTGTTTGATATTTTCATTTTGTTTTTGCATATTCTAGTTCATTTTCCGGTTAAGTGGCGGATAACGGTGCTCCGTGACTGTTTAAGTCAAGTTCTTCAATTTCCCCAAAATAATTGAAATATAAATAATAATAATAATAATAATAATAATAATAATAATATGGATGCTTGTATTGTGAATCTTCGTAAATATTTTGCTTGTTTGCCTGATAATGTGTTGAAAAAAATTTATAAAGCTAGATGTGAGCGACTAAGGTTGAGATATCATATGACATACCGAATGATCTCTGTTTGATAGTTGAAGCAAAAGTTCGACTGATTGGGGAAGCAAGTGAAATAATAATAAGACGTGTCAGGATTTGGTAAAAGCACTATGCCAAAAAGCGACGAGCTATTTGTATAGGTGGATGTCATAAATGTGTAATGTGGAATAGTAAGGAAAAATGCAAAAATGTTGGAATGACATCAATGAATAGACAAGATAAAATTTTATTCATTAAGAATGGTTTAAGTGAAGAGTCTTTGGATATTTTCTAGATGTTTTTGATATTTCTAGATGTTCTTGATACGCATTCTAGTGGATACATGCAAAATGAACTTCTTAAACTGTGGTGGCGATTTCAACATGAGAAATATCAATATCAACGGTGGAATCAGCCTTACAAAGATCCTACTGTTGCAAAGTATATCTATTTAGATAAGTAAATATATATTGTATAATGTGTATATATATATACACATATACATACAATAAAGTCTTGCGAATCTGATGTTAAAAGACCATATTTTTCAATTTATAAGAAAATTGAATGGGAAGCATATCATCGACTCATAGAAGACGTTGAAGCCGTTACTGAACGTAAAATCAGAAGAAGATGTGAGCCACAATCACAACTACGCTGTATATATATGTTTTAATTTTATCTCATTTTTATTTTATTTTAATAATAATAATAATAATTTCCTGTTCAAATATTGACTTTTGGCATGTTACGCTTATAAGTTCATATGTTGTGATCTAACAATTACAGAAAAAATATTTATCAACATGTCAATGTCCACAGTAAGTAAAATTAAAAATATTTGTTTATTTTGTGTATCTAGTGCAGGAAAAGATTCAATTTATGAAGAATTAGCAGAAAATCTTGGAATAATACTTTGCTAAAAAATTCATTTAATATATGGTGGTGGTGAAGTTGGTCTCATGGGAAAACATTGTAAAAGAAGCGCATACAGGTGGAAGTGAAGTCTTATGCATTATTTCGATTACTTTAGCCAATCTTACAGACCAACAATATGAGATGAAATGAAAGTGGACAACGTGTATGAACAAATTACTCAAATGATTGAACATTCATATGCCTTCATTGCTTTGCTAGGAGGTTTCGGTACTTTGGAAGAAATAATTCATACTGTTTGTTGGGCACAATTAAATATCCACCATAAGCCAATTGTTTTGTTAAATGTTAACAATTGTTATGATAAACTGTTACCATTTCTTGATGATGTTGTGGAAGATAGATTTATTTCAATAGCTTCACGAATGATGTTATTTTCTGCTACAAGTGAAGGTGAACTTATTGATTTAGTACAATGATTTATTCATAAAACAAATCCAATCTTATCTCAACTTAATTGGCCAACATCCAAGAGTAAGAAAAGAAAATTTATGTATTGCTAAACTTGTGATTGAACGGTATATTTTAATGTTTTTTTAATGTATGAATAATCTATTCTTCTTCTTCTCTTAGTTTTTTTATTATATGATAACAAAAAAATATATACATATATAGTAATAATAATAATAATAATAATTTTTAGTTTCAATGTTGAGTAATGTGTGAGTAAAATGCACGTGAGACGCATTAGTTAATAATTATTGGAAATTCACAATACGCTAGATTTTAATTTTCATTATATTCAAAATTTTGATTATAAGAAAAAATATTTTTTTCATGTGTACCACTATAAAATGTATAAGAGATGTGTTTAACATGTATAATTGAAAGAATTATCTTTGTAAAAGTATAATATATACTCACACATCTTTTGTGGGTAACTAGTGAGAAAATTAGAAAACAGTTAATAAACTTTTATTGATTATTAAAAAATAGTTAATTACAAGAATATAACTCCCCTAAAAAATATTTATTTAAAAAAAGTAAATAAATAACGGGCTGAAAAGTATTTTGTTCATTGTAATTTTTCTAGATTTTATTGATGTACTATTAATATGTTATAAAAAAAATTATAAGATTTTTCTGTGTTGGATAAGTTTCAAAGGTAGTCGAAGGTATTCGATTTATGTTATTTTAAAATTTTTCAGTCACGTTAAAAGAAAAAAAGAAAAGAAAATGGGGATTTTATTTTTTGTAAATTTTTCTATTTTGTTTTCAATATTAGTTTATTTAATTGTCTGCTTTAATACATAGCTTTTTTTCAATGAGAGTTAATATTCATTCCAAATCCATGAGTGAAAATCAGCTATTCATTAAATATTGTGATCTGAAAGAATATGGAGTTGAGGCTTTTACGATAATATTCTTGATATCATACATGTTATGGTAGGTGGTGTAAATTATCTTTTTGACTAGAGTATTATAAAAAATTCAGAAATTAATATATATATATATATATATTGTTACTTTATATATTATGTGAAAAAATACTAATAATAATAACACATCTAATTAGGTATTATTATATTAAAAAAATTATATATATATATTTAAATTGGTATATGATTTTGTTCTTAAAATGAACATGTTTGTATATTTGAATATATAAAATAAATAAAGAATCTAGCTTATGATTTTCCGATAAATATTATTACTAAGGGACTAGTAATAAGATAGTGTGGGGGTGTGACTTAAAATTAATAATTTATTATATGTTAAAAATTGTATTATTAAATTTAAGTTTCATTAAAATTATAAAATTATGTTATTTTATTATTATTTGTTTATATTTAAATGTCTTACTAAATATATTTTATTTTCATATTTTTTACATGTTGGTAAAATAATGATAATTCAAACTAAAAAAAAATTAAATTGAGGTGATTCAAACATATTTGGAATATTTATGGAATTATTTAAAAATTTGCAGAAGACATACAGGCCTAAAAAATTCATTAAGATGATCAAATTGTGCAAATATCAAAAGGATGACATTTTTACTTTTAGTATGACCAGCTTATAGTAAACAAATCATAACTATTTCAATATTTAACCAAATGAAGTGAACCAAAATGCCAAATTCATTTACAGACAATTCCCTACATGTTTGTTGTTTTGAGCAAAGTCAAAGTCGGAGATTAAAGTCGTGGATCATAGTTTTCAAAGAAGGGCCGTGAAATTGAAGTTGGAAGAGATAAAAACTACTATTACAACTACATGGTACTAATAGAGACCTTGTGTTAGCTTGATGAGTATCATATCTCATTGTAAAATAAAATGTGTGTTTTAGTGTGAAAATAAAAGTTTTAAGTTCTAATATATTTTCTTTCATTTTCCCAACTATGAGTGATGATTTTAGTATTGATCAACATTAAGTTCATGGCAAGCTAAATCTAATATGTTAAGGTCAATAGGATGAATTCTTAGTGAAGTAAGATTTTTTATATTTTGTATATTCTTTCTATATTTCTTTTTATTTATCTAAATTCTTTTTATTGTATGTATAAAAAAGAATTATTTGTTGTTATCAATTTAAATTCAATGTTTGGTACCATTGAAGTGGTTATCTTGATTTGTTGTTTAATTTTGATACAATAAATATTTAATCAATTATTATTATTATTATATATATAGTTAAAACATATATTTCATTTAGACGATAGCGTGTCTCTGCCGGTTGTTCTAAATGCAATATTATGATTTAATACTAACATCTAACAATTTATCATTTATTTTATTGCAACTAACATTTATTTATTTCAACAAAAAGTTTGTTTCATCTTCACATCCCTCCCTTCTTATTGAAAGTTTCTTCCTCTAAACTTGAATTTGCTTGATTTTCGAAAAGGTATGGATACAGGGTGCGTATCTTCTCCTCTACCTCCCATCTTGATTCCTGTTCAATATGGTTAGACCATTGTACTTTTACGTACATGATGGTTTGGTGCCGTAGTACTTGCTCTTTGGTGTGCACTATACGGATAGTGACTTCTTCATATTGCAGATTGTCGTTCAAGTTGTCATCGATTAAAAATGGTGCAAATTCGAGAATATGGCCCGATTCGGGTACGTATCTTCTTTGTTGCGAATCATGTAAAACATTGTGGATTCTTGACATGTTCGGCGACAAGGCTAATCGATAAGCTAGGGTTCCGACTCTTTCAAGAATTTCGAAGGGTCCGACGTACCTTGGGTTTAATTTTCAAGATTTGCTAAAGCGGACTACTCCCTTCATAGGTGAAAACTTGACATAAGCCTTCTCTCCACTTCAAACTATAACGGTCTTCTTTTCAAGTCAGACCAGCTCTTTTGTCTGTCTTGTGCCACTTTTAGTTTTTTCCTGATGATGGCTACCTTCTCGATCATGATTTGTACTAGTTCAGGCCCGGTGATGGTTTTTTTCCCGATTTCGTCCCAATACAGTGGCGATCTACATTTTCGTCCATAGAGCGCTTCATAAGGGGCCATCTCTATGCTATTTTGGTAGTTTTTATTGTATGCGAACTCTATTAGGGGTATATGTTAACTCCAATTTTCTTTAAAACCTAGAGCACCCGCCCTTAACATATCCTATAAATTTTGAATCCTCCTTTCAGTTTGGCTGTTTATTTCCGGGTGATAGGCCATGCCGAGGGTGAATTTGGTTCCCATGGATTCTTGGAAGCTCTTCCAGAATCGAGACACAAATCTTGGGTCCCTGTCGGTTAATAAACTTGCTGGGACACCGTGCAATCTTACTATGTTTTCCATATGCAAGGTGGCTAGTTTATCCAGGTAATAGCTCATTCGTACCGGTAAAAAGTGTGTCGATTTGGTTAGTCGATCGATGATAACCTAGATCACATCATGATATTGTCTTGCCTTTGGTAATACTATCACAAAGTCTATGAAAATGTGCTCCCACATCCATGTTGGGATCTCTAGTGGTTGTAGAACTCCTCCAGGTCGCTGTTGTTCAGCTTTGACCTATCGACAGATTTGTCATTTAGCGACAAAGTCAGCTACATCTTTCTTCATTCCATTCCATTCCACAAGTAATTCTTTTTCAAGTCTCGGTACATTTTGGTGCTTCCTGGGTGAACTGAAAATTTTGACTTGTGTGCCTCAGACATTACTTCTTGTCGAATCTCATCGAGGTCTGGTATACAAAAACGTCCTTTCATCCACAAGACGCCTTTCTCATCAGCTAGAAATTCTTGGGCTTTTTCTTCTTGAAGTTGTTTCTTAATTTTTTCTATGGAAGGATCGTGTTTTTGTTTTAGCTTGATGGTTTCTTGAAGGTAAGGTTGAGCTGAAAGAGCCGATAAGTTTTCTCTTCCTATATCTCTTTGGCTTAGAGGATCTGTTACCTTGTTTGCTTTACCCGGATGGCAGTTGATTGTTAAGTCATAAATGATATGAATCCTCGTACGAAGAAAAGCAAACACGATTAAAGATAAATCGCGCCCTCAATTCACTAACGAACAAAGATCGTTGTTACGATGTCCCGATCTTTTGATTCAAGCAATTACGTGATTTTCACCCCTAAACTATGCGGTTTAGTAAAAAAGAATCACAATGAAACAACCAATACTCAAACAAACCTTCAAAGAACTCGTCTTGGACAATCCGCGTAAGAAACGATCGACAAACGCCACAAAGTTAAAACTTTGATATGTTTGATTTTGAAACTAAGCTAAAAGCTTTTGGTTGTTTGAGAGAAACTCAATTCAATATTCAATAATCTGAAATTATGTTGCAAAATTCGTCCAAATATTGATTACAAATTCAAAAGATATCAAAAGATAAGCTACCAAATTATCTAGTGCTAAAAATAAAGAAAGAATATTTTTTTCCGCAACTGTACCGCCCGGGCGGTAACTTGTGTCCGCCCAGACGCGATACTCTCGCACATTTTATTTTTGGGCCGCAGGTGTCGCACTCGGGTGGTAATTTGTGTCCACCTGGGCGCTAGGCTCTCGCAAATTTTATATTTGCGACGCAGGTGTGGCGCTTGGGCGGAAGTTTATACCCGCCCGGGCGCGATGCTCTCGGGATTCTTCAACATTTAGTGCTTGAATAATGCCCATATGACTCCCAAACTCACTCCCATGCATCAAGAACCATTCGGCACTTTGCTCCTCGCTCGTAAGCCCTTCTCGACTGCTCATGATTCCCTGTAGTGCCTCCTTGAATTTTTTTAGTCGTCCTCTCGTGATTGGTCCCTCCGGCAACTCCAAAAGATCCCATGCTTTCCTTGGGGCTTGACCAACTGTGTTCGCATCATCCTCCCCTTCTTGAAAATGTTTTGTCTTCAAATCTTTGCTACCTACACAAAAACGAAACAAGTTAGTAATAAAAAAGATTATATGACTAACAAGCTTACCTTTAAACTCAAGTTTGTAGGTGCTATCGCCCATGTGCTCCATCAATGCTTTGAATCATAACTCCGTGGTTGCCTTAACTATCGATTTGTCAACTTCAACATGAACCAAATAATAAGAGACATCAAATGATAAAATATCATTAACTATCACAAATATTAGATTCCTTCCTTTCTTAGACCTAGTTAATATAGAAATAAAATATATACACGTGTACGACCATAGTTCACTAGGAATAAGAATTATCTCATGCAATGAATATAAAATGAAAAATTTATTCTCTTTAAACATATATTCATCATGAACAAAGTAATTATCATGTCCAACCATGCACCTTTCAACATCACCACCAAAAATATATAACTCATGCAAAAAGGACATGCCACGAGTACTATCCATGCAATATCTCATCCAATTATGAGAATCTAAGCCTAATGCATATAACACATTGTAACAAAAAAATCCCACCAACTTAGTAACCCGAAAGAAATCAAAGTTCGTAGTAGGCACATGCATTTCATCAATAGTCTCGAATCCATAACAATCAAGGAATAAGGATAAACAGACACCCGGTCCCTTTACCACCTAAACTTGCAACCCACTCTATAAATTCTTGAAAACAAAAAAACACAAAATTAAGGTAAAGAAGAAAGTCATACCTCATATTAGTTGTGTTGTCAACTATTCTTACCTCACGATGATTGCTCTCAACATCATATGGGTCACCCCATTGCATTTTTATACCATCAACATTTGCTCGCCTCCTCATTACGACTTCATCATAATCCTGCAAAGGCGAAATAATAATGCTCGGGATTGAACCGGCTATATCATCACAATGAAAATAAACCACTTTGTACAAAGGTACATGAAAGAATTTATACAAAAGCAAAAAACTCTCAAATTCACTATTTTGGGCCATTAAAATATTTTTTTTTTCTTTGCTTTGGTATTTTTTACTTTTTTTTTCACCTCTTCATTTTCTTATCTTTTTCTTTCTATGGTCATCTCACTCTTTTTTCGACCATATCTTTTTCTTTTTCTAAGGTCATCTCACTTTTTTGAACGCTCTTTTTTTCAGCCTCATCTCTTTTTCTTTTCTTTAATTGGTCCTCCAATATTTGTTTTGGGGACAAGGGAAGTAATACAATCGGCTCTTTGTTTAGAACAAATGAGTACCTATTCTTGAAACCATCATGTGTCACTTTCCTATCGTATTGCCAAAGTCTACCCAACAAGATATGACAAGCATGCATTGGCACCACATCACATAGTACCTCATCAACATACTTACCAATAGAAAAGGGCACCAAAACTTGCTTGTTTACTTTCACTTCTGCACAGTCATTCAACCATTGAAGCCTATATGGTTGAGGGTGCTTTAACGTAGGCAAATCCAATTTTTCTACCATCTCACTACTAGCCACTTTGGTGCAACTTCCTTCATCTATAATAACATTGCAAACCTTTTCGTTTACGAAGCATCTAGTATGGAACAAGTTCCCCCTTTGATTGGTCTCCTCCTCCTCGGCTGGGGCACTCATGATACGCCTAATCACCAATGCTTCACCTACAACCGCTTCATATCCCTCAACTGGATCCTACAACTCAGGCATGTTATCATCATCACCATCACTTTGAGATTCATAATCTCCATAAGTATTCATTATCATTACCCTCTTGTTAGGACATTGGCTAGCGATATAGCCAACTCTTTGACACCAAAAACACTTGATATCTCTAGAACAATTAATAGGAGTTTCAGATTTACCTTGCACCCCTTGTTTAGGTGTCTCTTGCTTAACTTCCGCTTTCGGATTGACCACCACCGTGCCGTCTTCACGTGTAATGTTGGATTGCCAAGACGTTGATGCACTCCCCACTTGGGTGTCGCGGCCAACTCCTCTCCTCTTTATTTGTTGCTCCGCCTTTATGGCCATTTGCATCATCTCGTCTAGATCCAAGTAGTGCCTAAACTCCACTTGATCTTGAATTTCCCTATTCAAGCCACAAAGAAAACGCGACATCGTTGCCTCAATATCCTCCTCTATATTGGTCCTGATCATGACTACTTCTAACTCCTTATAGTAGTCCTCAACACTCCTCGTACACTGCTTCAAGTTTTGCAACTTTTAGAACATCTCACTATAGTAGTGATTGGGCTTAAACTTCTTCCTCATGACCCTCTTCATCTCATCCCAAGTTTCAATGGGTCTCTCATTATACCTCCTCCTAGTGGTCACTAATTGATCCCACCAAATGAGAGCATAGTCTAGAAATTCAACCACCGCCAACTTAACCTTCTTTTGTTTCGAGTAGTGGTGACATTCAAACAAGAACTCTACCCTCTTTTCCCATTCTAGGTATGCTCTGGGTCAGATTTCCCATGGAATGATGGGATTTTCATCTTGATACTACCCATGTTATTATCCTCCCTATTCCCATCATTGTACCTACCCCGTTCGACTTCCATTTTCCTCTCCCAAATCCTCTACCTCGTCCGTTCCTACCCCAATTCTCATTTTTTCTCTCCTCGTCGCTTCCCACATCATATTCCTCATCTTCTCCTCTACCCAAATCTTTAGACTTAGATTTATTCCCACTAGTACTAACTTCAAGCCTATCCAACCTCTCATGCAAAGGCTTCAACTCGATCCTCATCATCCTACTAAAATGACCAAACAACGCCTCCATTTGAACCTTAGACAACCCTTGGTTCGAACTATCTTCTACCTCCCTCTCCATTTACTTTTGGAATTTTACCTGCAAGAAACTGTTATTAGAAATAATAGATATTCCTCACCCAAATGCTCACGGTCACTCCAAAGAAAAGTCTCTCGTCACTCCTCTCTATTTTTTTTGCTCACAACAAACATTCACCGTTCACTCCAAAGAAAATTCACTCGCACTCAAGTATTTTCACTCAAATTCGAGAGTTCCCTCAAGGTGCTCAAGCTTCGTATTTGGATATATCGAACAATCAAGTTCAACTTGTGAAGAATTGTGATCGACTCACTTGGGCTGCGTAGACAAGAAATTTGAAAATTATAACTTTTTTTTGACTACGATAGATAATTGAATATTACTCTCCAAAGAAAATAGAACAAAATACTAAAACAAACTAATGTTGAATTTTCGGAATTTTTGTATTTTTTTTTTTGCAAGGGTGAGTACTACTCGAAAATCCCAATGAAAAAAATTACCAGAATTCAGAAACTGACGAAGAACGATATACCGATGCAGATCTGACAAACAAACGAAAGGATAATTGCAGATCTGAAAATTTAAGAACGAAAGATACTTACTTGAATTCAACGAACCAAAGCTCTGACACCAAATGATATGAATCCTCGTACGAAAAAAAGCAAACACGATTAAAGATGAATCCCGCCCTCAATTCACTAACGAACAAAGATCGTTGTTACGATGTCCCGATCTTTTGAGTCAAGCAATTACGTGATTTTCACCCCTAAACTACGCGGTTTAGTAACAAAGAATCACAATGAAACAACAGATACTAAAACGAACCTTCAAAGAACTCGTTTTTGAAAATCCGCGTAAGAAACGAACGACAAATGCCACAAAGTTAAAACTTTGATAAGTTTGATTTTGAAACTAAGCTAAAAGCTTTTGGTTGTTTGAGAGAAACTCAAGAACAAACTCAATTCAATATTCAATAATCTGAAATTATGTTGCAAAATTCGTCCAAATATTGATTACAAATTCAAAAGATATCAAAAGATAAGCTACCAAATTATCTAGTGCTAAAAATAAGGAAAGAATATTTTTTCCCGCAACTGTACCCGCCTGGGAGGTAACTTGTGTCCGCCCAGGTGCTAGACTCTCGTACGTTTTATTTTTGGGGCCGCAGGTGTCGCGCTCGGGCGGTAATTTGTGTCCGCCCGGACGTGAGCCTCTCGCAAATTTTATATTTGCGACGCAGGTGTCGCGCTCGGGCGGTAGTTTATACCCGCCCGGGAGCGATGCTATCAGGATTCTTCAATATTTAGTGCTTGAATAATACTCCTATGACTCCCAAACTCACGCATCAAGAACCATTCGGCACTTTGCTCCTCGCTCGTAATCCCTTCTCGACTGCTCATGATTCCCTATAGTGCCTCCTTGAATTTCTTTAGTCGTCCTCTCGTGATTGGTCCCTCCGGCAACTCTAAAGGATCCCATGCTTTCCTTGGGACTTGACCAACCGTGTTCGCATCAATAAACCTTTAAGAGTTTAATCCACTGCTTCTGTCTCATTTTTAATTCTTTTTTAGTGAATAAATATTTGACGCTTTGGTGATCGGTGAATATCTCGCATTTAGCAGCATATAGATAATGTCTCCATATTTTTAGTGCAAATACAATTGCTGCCAACTCGAGATCATGAGTTGGGTAATTTTTCTCATAAGGTTTTAATTGCCTTGATGGGTATGCAATTACTTCACCTTCCTGCATAAGCACACATCTCAATCCTCCCTTTGATGCATCACTATATATTGTAATGTTCTTTCCATCATCGGGAAGTACTTGCACTAGTATGGATGCAATTTCCGTTTAAAAATCTGAAATATCTTCTCGCATTCTTCACTCCAACTGAATCTAAAGTTTTTCTATGTGAGTTTAATGAGTGGTATGGCTATTGAAGAAAATCCTTCAACAAATTTCCTATAATAACCAGCTAAACCCGAAAATCTTCGAATCTCGGTTATTGTCTTTGGTCGAGGCCAGTCCACAATTGCTTTTACTTTCTTAGGGTCTACTTAAACGCCTATTTTAGAGATTATGTGACCCAAAAGGCGACATTTGTTAGCCAAAATTCACATTTCTTAATTTTGGCATACAATTCTTTTTCTCTGAGTGTCTGTAGAGTGAGACGAAGATGTTCCTCATGATCTTCCTTATTTTGAGAGTACACAAGGATGTTGTCTGTGAATACATTCACAAACCTACCTCGAGAGTGAGACGAAGATGTTCCTCATGATCTTCCTTATTTTAAGAGTACACAAGGATGTTGTATGTGAATACAACCACAAACCTGCCGAGTTATGGTTTGAAGACTCTATTCACGAGGTCCATGAATGCTGCTGGGACGTTGGTCAGTCCAAACGGCATTACTATAAACTCGTAATATCCATATATTGTCCTAAAGACTGTTTGAGGAGTATACTCGGCTTTCACCTTCAGTTGATGGTATCCTGACCTTAGATCGAGTTTAGAAAAGACCTTGACTCCTTTGATCGAAAAGATCATCTATCCTTGGGAGATGGTATATATTCTAAATTATGATCTTGTTCAACTCTCTATAGTCGATACGTAGCCTCATTTCCCGTCTTTAGTCGAATCTGCTTTATATCCAATAGCCCTTGGAGTTGATCCTCTAGCTCCTTTAACTCTGCTGGGGCCATTCGGTATGATGCTTTTTAGATTGGTGCAGCCCAGGAGTCAAGTTGATCTCAAACTTTACTTCACAGTAAGGAATCATGCCAGACAATTCTTCAGGGAAAACGTCTGGAAACTCTTAAATAACTGGAATATCCTTTATCTTTAGAGTAACTTCGTCCTTTACCTCAATGATCATTGCAAGGTGAATCTCTTTGCCGCATTTCATGGCCTTCCAAGTTTGTGATGCAGATAGAAGAGATTTTTTCTCTTTAGATTTACCATGATATATGATCTCCTCCTGGTTTGGAGCCTGCATTTTGACGCTCTTCTTCTTCCATGTTTTCCATGACAAGGTATAGGTAGTTATTTTGTTCTTCCATTATATCCATAGCGCAATGAAGCTTGGTGATGTAACATTCTTGCTTTCTAGAAAGGTCTTCGTGCTGATGACGAGTACAGTTAGTTAGATCCTTTTCAGTCTCAATCCTTTCTATCAACTCTCGGTTTAGGGCAACTAGTCGCACCACGTGAGATGAGTTACGTGGGGTTAGGGCAAGTTAGCTCTCTGCTTGATCAAGGTGATTGTTATACTTAATTTAATTATGGTGATGAGAGTCAAAACCAGCAGATCGTGATAGCTAAAATATGAAGACAGTATAAAAGCAGAAGCCCTCGTATCGCTTTAACAAAATCAGTACTTTTCGAGTAGTTAACGACTTAGAAAACCAGAAGCAGAACATAGCTTTAAAGGCAAAACTTAGTTTAAGCAGAAGTAACTTAACGTCTTTTGTTTGAATCGATACATTCTTAAATGTTACCGTTACTTTACCTAGTACTAGTATTAATTGCACCATTAATGTTGTACAAAGACATTTAACGCTCCTTACTAATTTTGGTATGAAACAAGACTGATTACTCTGAATCTTTATGCAAGGACCCTTTTTAGGTATTAAAGTTGATCCTACTCAGAAGTCACAGAAGCCGTTTTTACTTATAGACGTTGGATTCAATGCTTTCTATATATAAGGGTCAATCCTTTATAGAAATTAAGGTTATTATCATTATCAACGCAACGATTATTCCAACGTTAGTTTGAGCTATAATCAAATATTACTTATCTTCAAGCTCAACATATAGAAAAGCAACACATTCTTTTTAGTTGATATCTGATCTTTTGAGATGATTTTGTGCTGCTGTTTCTTCACCTCTTCACAAGCTATACACTTTACTACATCTTTTTGAGAAGAGTCTGTAATCTGAAAAGTGTCTTTTCAGAACTTTGCTATATTAATTACATTGTGTAGTGTGAAACTAAGAGTTTCAGTAAGTGAAGGATAAGTCCTACTGAAGTGGGTGTGTACAAGTGTTGTACTGTAGATGTGGGGACCTGGACGCTAATTCATTTCTTAATTCGTCTGTGGGAATAATTAAATCAGTTATAATAAAGAGGGTCTAAATTTTTTTTTTTTTTTACATACCAGTGTCAAATGCGGAATGTAATGGAATTCATTCGAATATATACATCGAAAACAAAGTACAAGTCTAGTACCATATACAATCATTTAAAACTAAGGTTTAACAACTACAAATCAAGTGTTCAAACCCTATCTAAAATCCAAGTCCGTAGTCTCCACTCTACTCACGATCTCTCTTCATCTTCTCGACCCTGATCCTGTCCAACCTGTTGCCATGCACACATACAAACACGACAACAGCCGGATGACTCCGGTGAGAAATACATCCCAGTATAAATCAACGATACATGCAATCATATAATCAATATAAAGCATGCAACAGATATCAGTCATATGTATCAAAATCTGATAACATAATTCAATATAAATATGTTAATCAACTTCTGACTCAATATCTCAGACTAGACTCATTCCTAGTCTAGGGATCCCGGTTTCCAGATGTTGTCATACTATATCGAATTTCAGTAAAAGAAGTAAATCCACCTCTAATCAAACATCGATATAAACCAAACATCCAGTGTCTTGACCTATCCGTCACAGACTTTGGCAACCTCCGCCAATCACTATTCGGTGACAATGTGCAATGGGTCAGTGACGATTCCAGCACCATTTGACCCTTCTGTCACAAGACCAATCATCTAATACATGCTTCCTATAAATCAATAGAACAAGCCTATTAGTCCAAATCAATGTATACAATAACAATCAGTATGTGGTTTAGGGAAACTCAAGTATTTCACACTTGAGTCATTCTCCCGGTTCGACATTGACTTATACCTTTCTTTAATAGTAGTTCTGACAACGTTCAAGTATGGAATTCGAAGTCTGTCAATATTCAATCTGGCAATGACAATATCAAGAAGTACAATATCAATATACTACTCAAATCAATACCGAATCTGATCAATCTGAATTTAATTCAAAATCAACAGCATAACAGAACAATCTGAATATTCCCGTCAATACAATATCAACAGACATCAATTACCACACTCATAATCAATAACAAAACCCAAATCTGATATAAATCTCAATCCGATCACTCTGAAAATCATAACAGTTTCATACGGTATCCGTTCTTCAATCTGGTTTCGATTATACGATGTCTATTATGTAAAGAACACCATATATGAATCATATTTGATTCTGGCAGTATCATAATTTCAAAACATATCAGAACTTAGTAAAACTTACGTCCAGTTGTAGCGTGCGTCGATAGGAATACAGTACTGAAGTCGGATTCAAAATCTAACGGACAGATTTCTCGCAATTCAAATTCTAATATCAAGAACTTGAAGTTTTCTCCTTGGCCTCGATTTCTTTCTCCTTCAACTCTGAGGAATGAAATTGTTATAAGTATATATATATCCTGCATGTTACGGACCAAATGGCTTCATCTTTGAGCAACACGTCTCGCGCATATGCGCGACCCTCCTCGGCGCATATGCGCGAGACACTAAGTCTCGGCGCGTGTCTACACGGCAGCTCGCGCATATGCGCGCCCCATCTCCGCGCATGTGCGCGAGGTTCTCTGGAATTGGCCCTAGGCTTCTCGCACTGCTCACGCATATGCGCGCCCTCACTCCGCGCATATGCGCGAGGTCTTCTGCCCATTTCGCGCATGTGCGCGCATCATGTCGCGCATGTGCGTCAATGGTACTGTCCTCGCACCTCACTTCTTGTATTTACTCATCTTTCCCCGGTCCGATCCTTTCTATCTATAATCACGTCAATGATAAATCAATAATCACAGATTAATAGATAAAAATCCTGAGCATTACATTTCTCCCCCCAAAGATACGATTTCGTCCCCGAAATCACAGGCAATCAAATCATGTCGGAAGGAAATGTATAACATAATACTGAATAGAAATCTCACATCAATGAAATAACCCTGGGAATCTCTGTCTCATGTCTGACTCAGTCTCCAAAGTAGCTTCTTCGACGCCATGACGACTCCACTGCACCTTCACAAGAGGAATTGTCTTCGTTCTAAGCTGTTTTTCCTTTCGATCGAGAATCTGAATCGGCCTTTCAACATAGCTCAATGTCTCGTCAAGTTCGGCCTCGTCTGACTGATTAACATGGGAAGCATCAGGCAGGTATTTCCGCAATAACGATACATGAAAGACATCATGTATCCCAGATAAAGAAGGAGGTAAAGCGAGTCGATAGGCACGATCTCCTATCTTCTCGAGAATCTGATACGGCCCAATATATCGTGGAGACAGCTTCCCTTTCTTGCCAAATCTGACAACTCCTCTGAAAGGTGAAATCTTCAAAAACACTTGGTCTCCTAGCTCAAATACCAATGGTCTACGTCGAACATTGGTATATTTGGCTTTTCTGTCTTGAGCTGCCTTCATTCTCTTCTGAATCAGCTTTACTTTCTCAGTCATATCTCTGATCATGTCATGTCCAATCTCAGGAACTTCAGAGATATCGTCCTAATAAAGAGAGGATCTGCACTTCTTCACGTACAACGCCTCAAAAGGAGCCATCTCAATACTCGTCTGACAGCATTTGTTGTACGAAAACTCACAAAGTGGCAATGAATCCTGCCAACTAGTGCTAAAATCAAGCACTACAGCTCTCAGCATATCCTCCAGTGTCTTGATAGTCCGCTCTGACTGTCCGTCGGTCTGGGATGATATGCGGTACTCAGATGTAACTTCGTACCTAGAGCTTGCTGCAAACTCCGCCAGAAGTGCAAAGTAAACCGAGGATCACGGTCCGATACAATCGACTTCGGCACTACATGCAGTATGACCACTTCTCTGACATAAATATCAGCCATCTGGTCATATCTGTACGTCATCTTGTATGGAATAAAACACGCTGATTTGGTCAATCTGTCAATCACGACCCAAATCGCATCACAACCTCTGGACGAAACGCGGTAACTGCATCACAAAATCCATGGAAATGTGATCCCATTTCCATTCAGGAATGGATAAACTGTGCAGTAGACCTCCTGATTTCTTTCTCTCGGCTTTCACCTGTTGGCAATTCAGACATTTGGATACAAATGTAGCAACATCAGCTTTCATCTGTTTCCAACAGTATTGTGTCTTCAAATCATTGTACATCTTCTTGCCACCAGGATGAATGCTAAAACGACTGCTGTGCGCTTCTGTAAGTATCCGCTGTCTCAAATCTGAAACATTCGGCACAACAATACGATTATTCACATACAAAACATTGTTATGAACCTGATAATCCGATTGATGTCCAGCTCTGACCATAACAATCGAATTCTGTACATTCTGATCAACTTTATGTGCTTCTTTGATTCTCAATATCAGTTCTGGTTTGACTTGAACAACATAAAGTCTCAACGGTCTTTAATCTGTCTCAAATACCAATCCAGACAAACATCAATCTTCTATCAAATTCGAAACACCAATCATCGATAAGGATAAAGAACATACCGTTCGAATCAATGCATCCGCTGCTGCATTGGACTTCCCCGGATAGTACTTGATTTCACAATCAAAGTCTTTAAGCAAATCAAGCCATCTTCGTTGTCTCATATTCAACTCTGACTGTCAAAACAAATATTTTAGACTTTTATGATCAGAATAAATCTCAAACTTCTCACCGTAAAGGTAGTGTCGCCATATCTTCAAAGCAAATACAATGGAATCCAATTCAAGATCATGAATTGGGTAACGAGTCTCATGTGGCTTCAGCTGTCTCGAGGCATAAGCAATAACATGTCTTTGCTGCATCAGAACACAACCCAATCCTCGGTGATATGCATCACAATAAACCACAAAATCACCAGTACCTGAAGGAATAGTCAATATCGGTGCACTGGTCAGTCTTTTCTTCAGCTCAAGAAAACTGGTCTCACATTCTTCAGACCAAACAAATGGAGCATTCTTCTGAGTCAACTGAGTAATAGGCTTGGCAATACTCGAGAAATCTTTAATAAATCGACGGTAATATCCTGCCAAACCCATAAAACTACGAATCTCGGGTACTGATGTCGGTCTCGGCCAAGAAATCACGGCTTCAACCTTGCTGGGATCAACTGATATACCATCTCCGGATATGATGTGACCCAGAAATACAACCTTTGTCAACCAAAACTCGCATTTCGACAGTTTAGCATATAATTTCTCAGCCCTCAGAATTTTCAATACAGTTCTCAAATGCTCGGCATGATCAATCATTTTTTTCGAATATATCAAAATATCATCAATGAAAATAATCACAAACTCATCAAGATATCTCTGAAACACACGGTTCATCAGACCCATAAATACAGATGGAGCATTAGTCAAACCGAACGGCATGACAATAAACTCATAATGTCCATACCTGGTTCTGAATGCTGTCTTCGAGATATCAGAATCCCTGACTCTCAGCTGATGATATCCAGATCTCAGATCGATCTTGGAATATACTGAAGAACCCTGCAACTGATCAAACAAATTATCAATACGAGGCAAGAGATATTTATTCTTTACCGTTGCTTGGTTTAGTTGCCGGTAGTCGATACAGAGTCTCATAGAACAGTCTTTCTTTCGAACAAACAATACTGGAGCACCCCAAGGAGACATGCTCGGTCTGATATACCCCTTGGCCAGTAAATCCTCTAACTGTTCTTTCAACTCTTTCAACTCAATCGGTGCCATTCTGTACGGAGCCCTCGAAATCGGAACTGCCCGGGCATCAACTCAATACTGAAGTCTATCTCTTGAATCGGAGGCAAACCTGGAATCTTATCTGGGAAGACATCAGCAAACTCACACACCACTGGCAAATCAGCCAATGATGGACTCGATTTCAGTAAATCGACTGAATAGACAAGGAATCCCTCCGCTCCTTTCTGCAACAATCGAGTCATAAACAATACGGATATCAAAGGAATTCTAGATCGAGAACCCTTACCGTAAAATTTCCAGTCGTCGGCCATATCCGGTCTGAATCTCACAATCTTGTGGAAATAATCAACAGTAGCTCTGTACTTGGTCAACATATCGATACCGATAATACAGTCAAAATCAGACAACCCAAGCACAATACAGTCTAACTCAATCGCATGCCCATCATACTGTAGCATACAATGTTTCACAGACTTCACTGATATCAAACATGTCCCCAAAGGAGAAGAGACAGACATTACAAGCAGATAATGACTCAATAGGCAACGAATGCATCAATGCAAACAGCTCAGATATAAATGTATGCGATGCACCAGTATCTATCAATACATATGCAGGATAACATTCCAGGTAGTAGTCGTACCTCGATGCTCCAATGCTCTCTTCGTCGTAATCCACCAATTCTTTGCGACGTCATGCAATTGGTGCCCAATCAGTTTCACTCTCCGTTCATCGGTGTAATCCAAGGACTCAAACAGCATCTCAATGTCATCTAGCCAACTCTCACAATCCACTGAAGTCTCAGTACCCTTCACAGTCGGTCGATGGAACGACCGAAATCTCTTCAGCAACGTTTCCATCGGTGTTGCTGTCACATCCATTGGAGGATTCGAAGTGCTACCCTGTTCTGATATTTTTCGAGGAGGCATATCTGATTACCAAAAGGGTTAGCAACCAAATACAACAAATCTGTTTCAGTCCTCCTCCGATCATCTTACTGCTGATCAAGAATCGGTTCTGATTCATTCTAAATAACACATGTTTCCAAACCAAGTCAGATAAACAAATAAACATGCATTATAAAGCAGTAGAACATGCTAGCAACCAAAAGCAGGAAATAAAACTCAATCTACCCCGCTCCCTAGCTTCTATCTCAATCTAAATGATCTATCGCTCTGATACCACCTGTTGTGGGGACCCGGACGCTAATTCATTTCTTAATCGTATGTGGGAATAATTAAATCAATTATAATAAACAGGGTCTAAATTTTTTTTTTTAACATACCAGTGTCAAATGCGGAATGTAATAGAATTCATTCGAATATATACATCGAAAACAAAGTAAAAGTTTTGTACCATATACAACCATTTAAAACTAAGGTTTAACAACTACATATCAAGTGTTCAAACCCTATCTAAAATCCAAGTCCGTAGTCTCCACTCTACTCACGATCTCTCTTCATCTCCTCGACCCTGATCCTGTCCCACTTGTTGCCATGCACACATACAAACACGACAACAGCCGGATAACTCCGGTGAAAAATACATCTCAGTATAAATCAACGATACATGCAATCATATAATCAATATAATGCATGCAACAGATATCAGTCATATGTATCAAAATCTGAAAACAAATTCAATATAAATCTGTTAATCAACTTCTGACTCAATATCTCAGACTAGACTCATTCTTAGTCTAAGGATCCCGGTTTCCAGATGTTGTCATACTATATCGAATTTCAGTAAAAGAAGTAAATCCACCTCTAATCAAACATCGATATAAACCAAACATCCAGTGTCATGACCTATCCATCACAGACTTTGGCAACCTCCGCCAATCACTATTCGGTGACAATGTGCAATGGGTCAATTACGATTCCATCACCATTTGACCCTTCTGTCACAAGACCAATCATCTAATACATGCTTCCTATAAATCAATAGAACAAGCCTATTAGTCCAAATCAATGTAAACAATAACAATCAGTATGTGGTTTAGGGAAACTCAAGTATTTCACAATCGAGTCATTCTTCCGGTTCGACATTGACTTATACCTTTCTTTAATAGTAGTTCTGACAACGTTCAAGTCTGGAATTCGAAGTCTGTCAATATTCAATCTGGCAATGACAATATCAAGAAGTACAATATCAATATACTACTCAAATCAATACCGAATCTGATCAATCTGAATTTAATTCAAAATCAATAGCATAACAGAACAATCTGAATATTCCCGTCAATACAATATCAACAACATCAATTACCACACTCATAATCAATAACAACACCCAAATCTGATATAAATCTCAATCCGATCACTCTGAAAATCATAACAGTTTCATACGGTATCCGTTCTTCAATCTGGTTTCGATTATACGATGTCTATTATATCAAGAACACCATATATGAATCATATCCGATTCTGGTAGTATCATAATTTCAAAACATATCAAAACTTAGTAAAACTTACGTCCAGTTGTAGCATGCGTCGATAGGAACACAGTACTAAAGTAGGATTCAAAATCTAACGGACGGATTTCTCGCAATTCAAATTCTAATATCAGAAACTTGAAGTTTTCTCCTCGGCCTCGATTTCTTTCTCCCTCAACTCTGAGGAATGAAATTGTTATAACAATATATATATCCTGCATGTTACGGACCAAATGGCTTCATCTTTGAGCAACACGTCTCGCGCATATGCGCGACCCTCCTCGGCGCATATGCGCGAGACACTAAGTCTCGGCGCGTGTCTACACGGCAGCTCGCCCATATGCGCGCCCCATCTCCGCGCATGTGCGCGAGGTTCTCTGGAATTGGCCCTAGGCTTCTCGCACTGCTCACGCATATGCGCGTCCTCACTCTGCGCATATGCGCGAGGTCTTCTGCCCATTTTGCGCATGTGCGCGCGTCATGTCGCGCATGTGCGTCAATGGTACTGTCCTCGCACCTCACTTCTTGTATTTACTCATCTTTCCCCGGTCCGATCCTTTCTATCTATAATCATGTCAATTATAAATCAATAATCACAGATACCTTCTAGTGATACCAAAGTCTTTTAGTGATACCTTCTGGAAACAGAAGAAGGGGAGACGTAGAAGATTTTACCTTCGAACTTCAAGAAACAAACACTGTTCTAATGTCTACTTTTTATTGTTTTCACTCTCATTTCATCAGAACGTTTCCGCACTTATTATTGTGATATTTTGAGTATTTATTCGAACAAGATAAGTTATAATCTCTAACAGGATTCTAGCACCCTTTGCAAAAACGTTCAACAAAGGAACGATTTTATTCACCCCCCTCTAAACTCGATATTGATCCCCAACACGTGGTATCAGAGCAGATCATTCTTGTTCTAAGGAATCTACAACAGATATGGCACATTTCAGTAAAGTTTCTATGTTCTCTAAAGAAGATTTTGATGACTGAAAGATCAGGATGCCAGCCCATCTTGCAGCTCAAGACAATGACATGTAGTTTGTTATCACAAATGGTCCAATGAAGATTCTAAAGCCAAATATGGCTATTGCTGTTACTGAGGGGCACCACAGATAGTTGAGAAGCACAGATGAGAATGGACAAGTGAGGACAAAAAGAAAGCTAATCTTGACAATGTTGCGAAGGACATTCTTTTCAAAACTCTCGACAAGAATACCTTCAGTAAGATCAAGATGTGTTCTACAGCAAAAGAGATTTGGGAGAAACTCATCCAAATCTGTGAAAAAAATGAACAGACCAAGGAGAACAAGTAATTTGTAGCAATGCAAAAATTTGAAAATGTCAAAATGGAAGTTGGAGAAACTCTGAGCGAGTTTGATGAACGTTTCAGCAGCTTGGTAAATGAGATAGCAGCTCTGGGAAAGGAATATGGCAACAGAGAAATAGCACTCAAAGTAATGAGAGCTTTACCCAGGGAATGTGATGTAAAAACTATGGCTATGAGAGTATCAAAAGATCTTAACAAGTTAGAACTACATGACTTGTTTGCAGACTTAAAAGCCTATGAGTTTGAACGGGAAGTGAGAAGTGGAGAAGAGCCCTCATCGAATTCACCTACCAAGGCTCTTACTGCTACTCCTACTGCTGTAGTTGTTCCAAGTGAATCACCTGCTACTGCCATTGAAACCACATCTGAAGAGACTGCTGAACAGATCAGCGATGATGCAATGTCCTTATTTGTGAAGAAATTCTCCAGATTCATGAAGAAAAATCACCGAGCATACCAAAATCCCAACAGAAATTTCAAGAAGGATTCACCATCTGGTGACATGGCGTGCTTTAACTGTGGAAAAATCGGACACTTTATTGCTGATTCTCCGAAGCCGAAGAAGGATGATCAGAAGAAGAAAGAGGACAAGCGAAATGAAAAAGTTCAGAAGAGACCGCAAATCAATGATTGCTGAAGAAAGTAAATCAAAGTGGGCAGATTCTAGCTCTGAGTCTTCTGACTCAGATAGTCACTCCAGTGATAGTGATGAAGAAGAAGTCAAATGTCTCATGGAAAACACTGAATCAACCTCGACATCTGGAGAGGTATTTGACTTTGACTCTGGTGAATTTACATGAACTGGTTTGGTTAAAGCACTGTATGACATGGTGGAAGAGTACTCAAGACTTTCTCAATCATTCAAGGAAGTTAAAACTGAAAATCAAAACTTAAAAGATCAAATCACTAAGCTTACTTTCTTGCAAGAAAACAGCTGTAGTGATCTAAAAGTTTAGATAAGTAAGTTGAAAACTTAGAATGACAGAGTAAATGTAGATTACCAGACAATGAGGTATGAGAATCAGGATCTATCGGTTCTGATAAATGCATGGAATAAGTCTTCTGTTTCTTTAGAGAAGATGCAAGAATTACAGAAGCAATTTGAAGACAGGAGTGACCTCGGATTAAATAATAATGAAATCACTTCTGAAACAATTACTAAGCCAGAATTGGATACAACCAAAGGGAAATACATTAATTTGGTTAAATCCAGTGTGGTATATGAACCAGTGGTACCAACAGTTCGAGTTGAAAGGTTTTTAGATCAGACAAACAGAATGAAGCATTATGGTCTGGGTTATGTTGAACCTAATGGAAAAGTCCACCAGAGTGCTGGATCCAGTAGAGGATTCAACTCAGGAGGACAACCCTCTATGAAGGTTAGAAACTACCAGTACTATAATTCTAGACCTGTTCAGAAGAGATACAGACCAGAAGACAAAAACAGAAGGGAAGAACAACATCCTAAAATGCATTCTGTTAGAAATAACAGACCTTCTGTTGCACACACCTCTATGGATACTCGAAGTACAAGGTCACCTAGAATTATACAAATGTGGGTTCCTAAAGGACTGACAAGGCTTGGACCCAAATAGATTGGGTACCAGTTACTAAAACTTGTGCTTGCAGGAACAGGAGAGGAAAGCCAAGATCAGCAGCTCTATATGGTATCTGGACAACGGATGTTCCAGACATATGACAGGACAAAAGAGTCTACTTTCAGAAATGATGAGTTGTACTGGACCAAAGATAAATTTTGGTGACAACTCAAAAGGTAAAACCGTGGGTAAGTGTAAGATTATCCATGGTAATATTACTATAAATGACGTGCTCTTGGTTGAAAATCTCTGTTACAATTTAATCGACATTAGCCAACTGTGTGATAATGGTTACTCAGTAGCTTTTCAGAAGCACACTTGCAAAGTTAAAGATGCCAATGAATCTATAGTCTTAACCAGAAAAAGAGAAGGAAACACTTACAAAGTATCTTGGAACGAAGATCATGTTAATATTCCTACATGTTTATTTGTCTCCCTTAGTGATAAACAAATGCCATGGCACAAGAGATTGAATCACCTTAACTTCAAATCTATCAATAATCTCAAGAAGCAGAACATATTTGATGGTTTACCTGATATTAATTTCGTTAAGAATCATGTTTGTTCTGCATGTCAACTTGGCAAACAAGTAAGATCTAGCTTTAAGAATTAATGTAGTAAATAAACATCAAGGTGTTTGGAATTATTGCATATGGAATCATTTGGTCCAATCCCTATCATGAGCTTAGAGGAAATGAAATATAATCTTGTTGTTGTTGATGAATTTCTAGATTTACTTTGGTGATATTTCTTGCTAGAAAAGATCAAACGAATTGCCTCCTGATCAAGCTTCTGAAAAAGATTCAAAATGAAAAATCATTTTCTGTCATCAAAATCAGAAGTGATCGGGGCACTGAGTTTACTAACAAAATTCTTGAGTTGTATTTGGATGAACATGGTATACATCATGAATATTCAGCTACCTGAACGCCTCAACAAAATGGAGTAGCTGAGAGGAAAAACATAACTCTTAAAGAAGATGCTAGAACAATGCTAGCAGATGCTCAGCGCTTCTGGGCAGAAGAAATTAATACAGCGTGTTACACACAAAACAGAACCATGATCAACAAAAGGCACAATTAGACCCCATATGAGATATGGAAAGGGAGTAAGCCTAATGTATCATATTTTCATGTATTTGGTTGCAGATGTTTTGTGCATAATAATGGCAAAAATTATTTATCTGCATTTGATTAAAAATCTAATGCTAGACTATTTCATGGATATTCAGCAGTAAGCAAAGCATTCAGAATTTTCAATGATAGAACTCTCAATGTTGAAGAATCTATTCATGTTGTTTTTGATGAAGATAGCAGTGCTCTTGGAATTTCTAACGTGTCTAATCTAAGTAACAGTTTAGACAGGATTCATCTGAAATTGGATAGTGAAGATGATGCAGAACCAAGTGTCAAAGATGCTCAAAATCCAGAACCAGATATTCCTCTAGTAGAACCAGTTGTTCAGACATATGACATATCAGAACCAGAAGTTGACATTCCAGAACCTGCTATTGCTTTAGCGAAGCATGATCCGAATTCATCAAACCAGGAAGAAATTTCTTTAAACCCTTTTGTCTGTAGAAAATCGCACCCCCATATTTGGTTATTGGTAATCCAGCAGCTCCATTAAGAACCAGAAGGAAAATGATTACTGAATATATGCATGCTGCTTTTATCTCTCAGGATGAATCAAAGAAGATTTAATAAGCTCTTCTAGATCCCAGTTGGATTGAAGCTATGCAAGAAGAGTTGAATCAATTTAAAAGAAATGAATTGTGGTTTCTTGTACCTAGACAATCTCATCAAGAAGTTCTTGGAACTTGGTGGGTATTTAGAATCAAGCTAAATGAAGAAGGTACTGTTGTCAGATATAAAGCAAGACTGGTGGCTCAAGGTTTCAAACAAGAACAAGGAATAGACTATGATGAGACCTATGCACCAGTAGCAAGGCTTGAAGCAATCAGAATATTCTTATCCTTTGCTGCCTTTAAGAACTTCAAAGTTTATTAGATGGATGTGAAAAGTGTCTTTCTAAATGGTCTACTGCAAGAAGAAGTCTACGTTGAACAACCCCCAGGTTTTATTGATCATTTCTTACCGCATCATGTTTTAAATTACACATAGCCTTGTATAGTCTGAAACAGGCACCTAAAGTTTGGTATGAAACTCTCTCACAATTTCTTGTCAATCATGATTTTACAATCGGCAAAGTATACAAGACTTTGTTCACATTAGTTAAGAATAAACATATTTTGTTAGTACAGATTTATGTTGATAACATTATCTTTGGGTCAACTAACCCCAAATTGTGTGCAAAGTTTGCTAAACTAATGCAGGAACAATTCATAATGAGCATGATGGGAGAATTGACATTATTCCTAGGACTGCAGATCAAGCAACTTGATACAGGAATATTCATAAATCAGGCTAAGTACACTAAGGAAATACTGAAAAAGTTTGGCATGGAAACATGCTCTGCTGCTTCCATACTAGTGAGCTTATCTACTAAACTTGATAAAGATGAAAATAGAATTTCAGTAGAGGTAACTCAGTATCGTGGTCTTATTGGCTCCTAGTTATAACTTACTACTAGTAGACATGATATTATGTTTGCTGTTTGTATTTGTGCAAGATTTCAATCTAACCCTAAGCAATCGTATTATATTGCTGCTAAACGAATAATGAAATATCTAAAGGCTACTCAAAATGTCGGCCTATGGTATCCCAATGATTCTTCTTTCAATCTTATTTGATATTCAGATGCTGATTATGCAGGTTGCAAACTGGATAGAAAAAGCACCAGTAGTTTTTGTCAAGCAGACTTCCATAGCCACGTCTACTGCGGAAGCGGAATACCTTGCTGCTGGAAGTTGCTTCTCTCAATTACTTTGGAAACAACAACTTAAGGATTATGGAGTTCAAGCCTCTGAATCACCTATATTCTGTGACAATACCAGTGCTATAGCATTTACACACAATCCAGTACTTCATTCTAGAACGAAGCACATTGACATCAGACATTATTTTATTAGAGATCATGTGCAAAAGAAGGATATTCGTATGGAATATGTCCATACTGATCAGCAAGTAGCAGATATCTTTACTAAGCCTCTGCCTGATAATAAGTTTTCTTATTTTCATAATGTTCTTGGTTTAATTGATTTATCTTAACTACTGTTTACTATTTTCTTTTATGCAGTAAGTAAAAACAGCAGATAAATAAGAGATATGACAAATGGAATATTTCATTCATAAAACCAGATGCATTACATTGTCTAAGCTAGTACAATTGTTGATATCAGCAGTACTGAGAAGTTACAGAGGATAACCTAATTAGAACTTGCTGGAATCATCCCCCTCTCTTTGCATGGTCATGGTTTGTGAAAGGGATGATTCCACAGCTTAGTCCTTCTATAATATTGAATAATCTAACTGATTATTCAAATTACAGGTCAAAGGAATTTCTTCCAAGTCTTCATCTCTTGGAGAATGGTTCTTTCAAACATCTTCTTACGAGACGCCGGAAGTTGCCTCTGGAACTCCTCTGCTGCATCCAACTCAAGAGAAGACTCCGAGAGAATGGTTGCACTATCCATTTGATTTGATTTGTTTTATACGTAAATGACTTAGTTTGTGTGTTTGCAGGTATTTATTGTAACTCCCGAAAACTCGATCACACTAACCACATGCATGCATGAAAAGTTATTTTAATTTATTTAAATGAGTGGGCTAAGAGCATGTTTAAATATTGGTATGATTTAATGATTAGTTGATCGAATGTTATGAATGTGAACTTTGTACAGTCTAATACGCGATGTACGGAAAAAGGCAAGAGAACCGGGGACGATTTTGATAATGTTTCTATTTTTAGAAACTTGAGACTTAGTAATCCAAATTAGGAAAGCGGCAAATTTATTTATAGTAAGGGACAAACTTAATCGGTAGCAAAATTTCGCGAGAAAATAAGAAGTTTCGGGTTTACGAAACTAGAAACGAGTGGCACCAAATATTTTTAAATATTGTTGGGACTTTTTAGTGGATTAAATATGTATTTAATTAACACCTTAATGGGCCTAGTTTGTTGGTGGTTAATTAATTAATTATAGGACCCATTATGAATAATTAAGCCCAATTAACAACTTAATGGTTTATTTAAATAAAACCTACCCAACCCCCTCCCCATAACTCGCATCTCTCACACCACCAGCACACAAAAACACACACTAGAGTCCTAGGGGTGGCTGTAACCTAGAGGAAGCAAGGGAAGGAAGAAAGTTTCGCGTCCCGTTCATCTCTTGTCGCGCCGTCTCTCGTATCTATTAAGAAATAAGGATCAAGGCATGTTTTCAAACCCTTTGTCAAGCACCATTCTATCTATAATATTGCATGAATCTGATTTTTGTGTGAAAAACTTGTAAGGATTATGGTTTTAAGTTTTCTAAATGTGTATCTCATGTTTCCATAAAAGATTGTTGATGTTTATTGAAAAGTGTTGATGGAAGGATGCAAACAAAGGTAAACGAGGGCTGGTTTAGATGTTTAAGAGGAGGTTTTAAGGGATAAAAGTCACAACAAAAATTCGCAAGGGGGCTGTCCTATCCTGCATGCAAAACGCGTGCAGGCCGTGAAGGGTAAGGGTGTGGCTTTGGTGTTCCAACGGCCATGGGGACCTATCCACGGTCTAGAGGTATGTTTTAGAGTCCTAGGAAGGTCTAAGATAGGTCTGTTTAAGGCTTGGATGGGCTGGTTTAGTTCTGGAACCGAAACTCCAAAATTTGCACTTGTTGGGGATGTTTTGGTGTGTCACGGTTCTATGGGCTAAAGGGATGTGTAAAGGTCTGGTACAGGAGCTATGGACGTGCATTAGGCTCCTGGTGAGGGGCTGGGGAGAGCCAAGAGTCGAAAAAAAGTGGTTAGGACAGCTGTTTTACGTGAGAGAACAGCTACTGTGCAAGAGACGCGCACGGAAGGCTGCTGTTGCGATGGGTCTAGGGCGTGAGGCGTCGGGTCTGTGATGGAAAGGCCCTGTTCATGGTATTATTTAGTATCTATGGAAGGGTTCTAGGGCCTGGTTTGAGGTCGTTTTGAGCCGTGGTCCGTTCGGGGTCGTAAATTGTCCGAACGTGTCAAAATAGGAGCAAAGTGACCCTAGGTTAAATTCTAAATCCTTGTTTCGGTTTTGGCTTGGGTTTGGGGACTTCCAGCACTTACATTGAGTCTTAGGATGTTAATAAAGGTCTGGTCTCGGGTTGGTTCGAGTCGAGAGGGTAGTTTGGTCATTTGTTTTACCGAAAACGCGAAAATGGTGGTAAACAATCCATCCGCTAAGCGAATTGAGCCGTTTTTGAAACGTAGGACCTAAGATTTAATTTCCATCAAACTATTGGATATTTTTGGGTATTTATAAAGTTTTAAAATCGAGTTGTCTCCTTGAGCCAAAGTCTAGGCTCGTCCGAATACGTATAGCGTTGAAACGTGTGTGGTCGGTTCGAGGAAAGTCGAGGGTGGTTTGCAACTTCCTAAAACAATTCCAAATCATGTTAAATGTTATTTTTAGAAGTTTTAAAGTATGTGCATGATGTATGCTATTTTTAGAAGTTTTAACGTATATGCATTTATTTGCTATTGTTAGCAATTTCGATGTATACGAATGATATGAGCCATTTTTGGGAATATTAAAGAATATGGAAAGTCATGAATGTTTTATGAAATTAAAAGGTAAAGGGAAATATTTTTCAGGAATGTGAATTGATCGTGACGAAAGGTAGTAAGAGATCCGTTGAAAACGTGAACGGTGAACTTGCAATGACGAAAGGGAGTGAACCGTCGAAAATGTGGGCGGGAATCTCAATGATAACGGATCCGTTGAAAACGTGAATGGTGAATTTATGTTTATGATAGTCGGTGGGATCATCGAAAACGTGGACACTGAACCCGGTGGCCTAGTACTATGGTTTAGAGATTGATCAATCGAATAAAAGGTGTCACTTTCGAGGAGCAGACTTCGCATATAAAGGATAATTTTGAAAGGAAAAGGTTCATATTTATGCATGATTTCAAAACTTGCATATTTTCGAAGGTTTCATGATTGCATATAAAAATCTATTTTTAGTAAAAGTAATTTTTATGTATGTGATTGTATAGTTATGTACTTGCTATATGAGGTTTGAGCATGCTGAGTCATTAGACTCACTAGGTTTGAATGGTTACAGGTAATGATGATGTTGAATCTTGAGGTGCGGACTATCGAGTTATCCGGAGGGCGCAGTTCATACCCGAGGACCTGGAAATTCCTCATATGTTAAAGACTTTTGATGATTTTATGGATTATGGCTTTTACTTATAGACTGTTAGGGTGCTAGAATTATTCAGCAAAATTTTAAACTTTTAATTCTTATTTTACTTATTCTGGATGAATGATTATGGATGACATTGAGTTTTGTTTATTTTATGATGAAATAATTATGCATGACTTATAAAAAAAACTAGTGTAAATTAAAATGAATTAGAGGTTAGAGTCGTTTCATTTATAGAGCCTCGGAAAAGCTAAAGAGTCACTCGACTGTTCACCTCATGCACGAATATCAAGAGTCATCTATCATTCATTCAGATCTCGAATCTTCGTATTTAATAATTGTTTATTCGCATTAATTTAGGGGGAATATTATTGACTGATATTTTCGTGCCTTGTCAAAAACAGAATGAGATGTGTCTTTTTGATAAAAAAAAATGTTTCCACTGGTTTTTATCAATATGTTGGATATACTTCTGTGCCTTATAACTTCAAGTAGACATTATCATAAAACGACAAACTCTCTTCTGATTTCTTTTAGTAACCACTTGGACAGCCCGCCTCTTTTATTGTATTTCAAAACTTTGGCGTACCTGACACTCATCTTTTAACTTTTCAAAAACCCAACCGTAAACATATTGACACTGTCCTTATGTTTTCACTGACGGCTATACATTTTGTATATTAACCGCCCATTCTCTTACATTTCACTTTTACGATTTCAGACTATTGCATACTAGCTACTGCTTTCTCTCGCATTCATCTCTACTACAAAATCTACTTCGAATTCATCTTATTTGCAGAAATGGCTGGAGCTTGTACATTGAACGCTTATCAAGTGAAATTTGCCTCGGTTCTGACCATCAAAGATGAGAATCTCGTCAAGATGTTCAAGGCCATTGAAAAATCTGGTCTTAGGAGGTTTTTGGAAGCACCTGCTATCATCTACAAAACTACCCTTTTGGATTTATATGCTAAAGCCACCGTTGAGGATGGGAAGATCATTTACTCCTAGGGAGATGAATCCATATCCATCGATGCTACACTGCTGAGATCGACTTTATTTCTTCCACTCTCAGGTACTTCTGATTTTTCAACTATTTCTAAGGAGGAGATGTCCACTGCCCTCATTACTTTCTCATCTTCTGGAGAGGAACTCTCTCCCTCTTGCTTCAAGAAGCTTCTGAAAATGGAATACCAAGTGCTTGCCGATATCGTGGAAAAGGCACTTCTGGTCAAAGCTGGTACGTTTGATAAGCTGACCAAAGAAAAATTTCAAGTGATGGTAGCTATCATCTCTGACATTAAAGTGGACTGGAGTCGGTTTTTGTTCAGAATAATGAAGGATATGATTGTAAGGAAGGTTACTAGTTTCACTGTTCAGATCAGCATGATGTTGAAGGATGCTGGTTTTTCACTTACTTCTGAACTGGATGCTTCTTTTGTCACAATAGCCGATGCTGATAATGTACTTGCTCTAAGGCCTAAGCCAACTGTGGCTGAATTTGTTGCCCTGAAAAAAAAGATCAGCGACATTCAGACTGAGGCTCAGAGACCTCAAAAGAAAATCAAGAGGAAAAGAGTGGTTGTCTCTACTGATTCAGAAAAAACCATATCTGAAGAGTCTGCTTGTCACACCCTTATGCTATACTAGACATGACTAATGATGCTTATACTTGTAATTAAAATAGGGTTTGACTGATATATCTATATTAATGAAGCAATTCAAAACCAGGGGCATCAATTTGACGGTTTATAAAAATTTTGGCATGATGTCCCCATATTTTGTCTATACCAACAACTCAAGCAATAATAATAATAGATAATGCATTAACCCTCAAGCAACAATAACAATATATATATATAATCATATCCTTATACACTAACATATTATGTATCATTATACACATAATAACACACATTGTAAAACATGTTCAAACCCAAACATAAAATCCATTGTAATACATATGCGGAAGCTGTACTATAAAAAGTCCCGGTTCTTGTCGAGGTAGGGCACGTCACAAGAATCCATTGGCAAACTGGCATCCTATGCATCTTCACTACCTGATCCTGTAATACATGAGCTACGTGAGTTTATAAAACTCAATAAGTTGGCACTTGTACGTATCAATATACATCGAAGGAACATATATATCAAGTCGTGACAACAATGAATCTTTAAACCATGTCATATCATAGCATATATTCATGTTCATTTTCGTACTTGAGCCTCATTAGTTGACCTGTACTACTGTGCTTGCTTTATTATATAGCTACTACTGTGTTGGACGTCAGGGAGCAACCTTTGGAAACCCCACGCCCCATGAACATATATTGGCCAATAGCTTTGGTGGACTTAAAATCACCCATTATGTCAACAAGCTTTATATCATGTAAAATCAGTCCTTTTCCTTTCATGTTCATGTTCATGTTCATAACATAACACTCATCATCAATATTCATGAGTTTCTTACATATTTAATACATAACAATGGAATATGGTGCTATGTTTTCATCAATAAGATACTAACAATGTACATATAGCAATAATCAATGGGAAGTATTTGAAATCATAATACTCTTCTCTAGCAATAACACGGTGTGATATGCTATTTTTGTGCTCCTAAACTGTCAAAACATGTACATATTAATCAACTCCATAGCTCAATTCCCTTCTTATGGTATACATAGCATAAACCTATGAAATAAGGGAGAACTTATTTCTTTATGCAGCAAATTCTGTTCTCATATCACTTCTAACTTCAATTCAAGCTAAAGATGGTTTGTTGTTGAGAATTTGAGGGAAAGAAGTGAAACCCTTGCTTTCTCCCTTTGTTCTATCGTGAGTTTGGTTGAAGAAATGATAAGGATGGTTAAACAAATGAATCCTTAGAGTTTTAAACCATAAAAATCGTGTTTGGAACGCACACTTTCGCACAGGGGCGCTAGGGCGAGTGAAGTTTGGCCGCCCCAGCGCGAGCCCTACTGTAAAAACACCTAAAAAATGGTACAGGGGCGCTAGGGCGGTCAAACTTGGCCGCCCCAGCGCGGGCGCTTCTGCTCCCTGCGCGCAGACTTCTCAAAGATTACTCCAGAAACGTCTCTTCCGTTCATAATCTGAAAAAGTGGCATACATGAAAGTTGTAGCCCTGTGTCTTGGATTGAATCTCCAATTGGTTTCAGGTCATTTGGAGGTCTGAGTAAAAAGTTATGCCCGTTCTCCCAACATGTGTCAATGAAGGAATGACGGTATACACAACACATTTCGGGGCACTTTTGGCTTGTCTTCCTTAATGATTTGGACAAAACCCAAAACATGAAAGTTGTAGCATTATATCTTAGCTTTCTAATGGTTATGGCCTTACTAAATTTGGATTAATATTCAAATCATTATGCTGAAACCCGTACGAACTACCATATTTACATCTCATTTCTCACAACTTCCATTACACTACCATCACCTACACATCTTACTATAACTATTTAGACATATATTCATTCTCAATATACCATGGACAATATAAAATCATGTTCAATCTCAATATTGATACCTCAATCATCACATGAAATCTAACGAGCTAAATAACCACATAATAAACGACATAAACGCATTATTATCATTTGTACGAGTAACCGGGCATTACAATTCTCCCCTCCTTCAAAGAATTTCGTCCTCGAAATTTGACGTACCGTATAGTTCAGGATATCTCTGTTGGATCTCGTCTTCTCGCTCCCAAGTTGCTTCTTCAATTGCATGGTTGCGCCATAGTAGTTTCAGCAAGGGTATTTCCTTGCCTCGTAACACTTTTGATTTCCTGTCGAGGATTTGGACCGGTCGTTCTTCATATGAGAGATTTGATGCAAGCTCCAATGGTTCATAATGGAGAACGTGAGAAGGATTGGCCAAATACTTTCGTAGCAAGGAAATGTGAAAAACATTGTGAACATTTGACAAGTTCGGTGGTAAAGCAACTCGGTAGGCTCTGTCTCCTATTCTTTCCAAGATTTCAAATGGACCGATATATCTTGGACTCAATTTTCCTTTCTTACCAAAACGCAAAATGCCCTTCAATGCTGATATCTTTACAAATACATGGTCACCAACCTGAAATTCCAATCGACGACGTCGCACATCAGCATAGCTTTTCTGTCGAATCTGGGCAGTGTGCATTCTTTCTCTGATCTTGGTTACCAATTCAGCTGTCTGTTGTACCAATTCAGGGCCTAATAATTTTCGTTCTCCTATTTCATCCCAATGTACTGAAGATCGACATTTTCTACCATATAATGCAGTATATGGTGCCATTCCAATGCTTGACTGATAGCTATTGTTATATGTAAACTCAGCCAACGGTAGTTTACTGTCCCAACTACCTGGGAAGTCAATAGTACATGCCCTCAACATATCTTCTAAGATCTGATTCACTCGTTCTGATTGTCCATCTGTTTGAGGGTGGAATGCTGTGCTGAATGACAATCGAGTTCCCATAGCATGATGCAAGCTTTTCCAAAATGCAGATGTAAATTTGGGATCTCTATCAGATACAATGGACATTGGGATGCCATGAAGCCTCACTATCTCTTTGATGTATTCTTCAGCATATTGATTCATCGTGTATGTGGTCTTCACCAGAAGAAAGTGAGCTGATTTCGTACGTCGATCCACAATAACTCATATAGCATTGAATCCTCTTTGTGTTCTTGGCAAACCAAGGATGAAATCCATTGTGATATGTTCCCATTTCCACTCAGGAATGGGTCGTGGTTTCAGGAGTCCTGCTGGTCTTTGATATTCAGTCTTGACCTGTTGACAAGTTAGACATTGTGCAACAAATTGAGCAATGTCCTTTTTCATACCTGGCCACCAAAATAATGGTTTCAAATCTTTGTACATTTTTGTGCCTCCTGGATAGGATCGAATAGGGAGTAGCATGAGCATCAATAAGAATGTCATTTCTGATCGTTCCTTGCTTTGGCACACACAATCTCCCTCGATATGTCCATATTCCTTCCCCATTCAATTCAAAGTTCAAATTTCCTTTTTCTTCCTCTCGCTGTCTCAGTTGTTGTATTCAGTATCTGTATTTTGTTCGGCCTTGATTCTGTCTGCAAGCGTTGGTCGAACCATAAGAGATGATAACTGAATTGCAGCTCTCTTTGGAATAACATCAAGCTTCAAGTTTTGCAAATCCCATAGGATTTGTTCTTGTACTTGCATTGCAGCAATAGAACTGGACTTTCGACTTAACGCATCTGCAACAACATTGGATTCACCTGGATGATAGTTAATAACACAATCGTAATCCTTCACCAATTCCAACCAACGTCGTTGTCTCATATTCAGTTCCTTTTGCGTGAATAAATATTTCAGACTCTTGTGGTCGGTGTAAATTTCACACAGTTCAGCATACAGATAATGGCACCATATTTTCAATGCAAATACCACTGCTGACATTTCTAAATCATGTGTGGGATAATTCTTTTCATATTCCTTCAACTGTCTTGAGGCATAGCAATCACCTTCCCGTGCTGCATTAAAACTGCTCCTAAACCTTGTTTTGAAGCATCACTGTATACCACAAAATCTCCTGGTCCTTCTGGTATAGCAAGGACTGGTGTTGATGTCAATTTTGCCTTTAACTCTTGGAAACTGTGATCACATGCTTCGTTCCATACAAATTTCACATTCTTTCTTGTTAAAGCAGTCAAAGGCAATGCTATCTTAGAAAATCCCACTATAAACCGACGGTAATAACCAGCTAACCCAAGAAAACTACGTACCTCGGTAACAGTGGTAGGTCGTAGCCAATTATTAACAGCTTCAATCTTACTTGGATCCACTGATATGCCTTCTTTTGAAATGATATTACCCAAGAATGATACTTGTTCAAGCCAAAATTCACATTTCTTCCATTTGGCATATAAATGTTTATCTTTCAAAGTTTGCAAAACTAATTCCAGATGTTCTTGATGCTCCTCTACAGTTCGTGAGTAGATGAGAATATCATCTATAAACACAATCACGAACTTGTCTAGAAATGGCTTGAAAATTCTGTTCATTAAATCCATGAAAGCAGCTGGTGCATTCGTTAGTCCAAATGGCATTACAAGAAATTCATAATGCCCGTACCTGGTTCGGAAGGCAGTCTTTGAGATATCATCTTATTTCACTTTTAGTTGATGATAGCCTGATCGTAAATCAATCTTCGAAAAGATGGCAGCTCCTTGTAATTGATCAAACAAATCATCAATTCTGGGGAGTGGATACTTATTTTTGATTGTCACCTTGTTCAACTCCCTATAATCAATACATAGACGAAGGGTACCGTCTTTCTTTTTCACAAACAATACAGGAGCACACCACGGTGAAAAGCTCAGTCTAATAAACCCTTTATCAAGCAACTCCTGTAATTGTTCTTTCAATTCTTTCATTTCCGTAGGAGCTAATCGATAAGGAGCTTTTGAGATCGGATGAGTTTCTGCCACTACATCAATTACAAATTCGATCTCTCTATCTGGGGGTAAGCCTGTTACATCATCAGGAAATACCTCTGGAAATTGACAAACAACATCTGTATCTTTTAACTCACAAACAGGTGGATCAATAGTTAACACAGATGCTAAATATCCTTGACACCCCTTCTGTAGCAATTTACAAGCCTTCATACAAGAGATTATCCGAAGAGGTAAGGATATACCTGCACTTACTACTGTGAATGGTTCAGCTCCTACTGGTGCAAACTTGATCATCTTTATGCCACAATCAATAGTAACTCTGTACTCCGAGAGCCAATCCATTCCCAATATCACATCAAAATCATTCATTCTTAGAACTATCAAGTCTGCATACATCTGATGGCCTTGGACATATATTGGACACCCTCACACAATCTGATCTGTCTTTAATTCTTGCCCGGAAGGTAAGGCTATAGCGAGTTGTGTCTCTGTTGTACTTGCTGTAATGCCCAGTCTCCGTACAAACGATTCCGAAATAAAAGAATGCGTGGCTCCTGAATCTAGTAAAACAATAGCAGTAATACCAGAAATCAAGAACATACCGGTGATCATCGATGTATCCGCGTCCACTTCTTCTTTGGTCATTGAGAAAAGGCGTCCCTGTACTTTCTCAGAACTTCCTGGACAATTCTTGGCGAGATGCCCTGGCTTTTTGCAACGATAACAGACATTAGAACCTTGCATACATTCCCCGCCATGAAGTTTGCCACATTTAGGACAAGGTAGTCTGTCCTGTTCTTTACGTGGAGGGGGACCCTTTCCACGTGATTCCTCTGGTCTAGTACCTCTGTTATCGCTCTTTTTGCCTTGTCCTGTTCCTTGACTCTTCCGAAAGTACTGCGGCCTTCGTTGTTGCCTGTCTCTGTCAATGTCTTGCTCATCCTGTTCAGCCATAAGTGCTCTTTCCACTATCTCCCCATACGTAGCAACTTTTGACATTCGTACATCTCTTTTAATTTCATAGCGAAGTTCCCGCATGAAATGTTCGCCCTTACTGTGTCATCTTGTGCAATATATGGTACATATTGGACTCCGTCCTCAAATTGTTGTATGTATTCTGTCATTGACATGGTCCCTTGCTTCAAATTCAGGAAGTCACTGGCTTTCTTGGATCGTACATCTTTACTGAAATACTTGTTGTAAAACACAGTTTTAAAAGTTCCCCATGTCAATGATCCAACCGGTAATGCAACTCTTGCACTCTCCCACCATATCCTTGCATGCTTTGTTAACAAAAATATGGCACAAGTGACTTTATCAGCATCTTCCATATGAAGATAGGAGAAGATGGACTCCAATGACTTAATCCACTCTTCTGCTACTTCTGGATCAGTGCTTCCCATGAATTCAGGAGGATTCAGACGTCGAAAACGATCATACACATCGGTTTGAACAGGCCCATGTCGGTGTACTATGGCTTGTGCTTGTGCCTGCTCATGTGTAGTCCGTTGCATCTCCAGTAATTGATGTATCTGCTCCCCATGAACTTTCACTTGTTGTTGGAGAAACTGAGCAAAATCATCTACCGGTCGTGGCGCATTACCTTCACCTTCGATCGCTGGGGCCTTGCCCTTAGATGACTCTCCTTCATGTACCTTACGTTTAGGTGGCATCGTGTTTGATCCTACATATAGATCACATAGGCACATAACTTAGCATAAACTATGGGATACAAAGATACTTACTTGCCGAGTTCTCCATGTGGATGAAGTTCAGTGTCTTCCCTGTCAAAGAACCGTGGGCTCTGATACCATTCTAAAATGTCACACCCTTATTCTATACTAGACATGACTAATGATGCTTATACTTGTAATTAAAATAGGGTTTGACTGATATATCTATATTAATGAAGCAATTCAAAACCAGGGGCATCAATTTGACGGTTTATAAAAATTTTTGCATGATGTCCCTATATTTTGTCTATACCAACAACTCAAGCAATAATAATAATAGATAATGCATTAACCCTCAAGCAACAATAACAATATATATATAATCATATCCTTATACACTAACATATTATGTATCATTATACATATAATCACACACATTGTAAAACTTGTTCAAACCCTAACATAAAATCCATTGTAATACATATGCGGAAGCTTACTATAAGAAGTCCCGGTTCTTGTCGAGGTAGGGAACATCACAAGCATCCATTGGCGAACCGGCATCCTATGCATCTTCACTACCTGATCCTGTAATACATGAGTTACGTGAGTTTATAAAACTCAATAAGTTGGCACTTGTACGTATCAATATGCATCGAAGGAACATACATATCAAGTCGTGACAACAATGAATCTTTAAACCATGTCATATCATAGCATATATTCATGTTCATTTTTGTACTTGAGCCTCATTAGTTGACCTGTACTACTGTGCTTGCTTTATTATATAGCTACTACTGTGTTGGACGTCAGGGAGCAACCTTTGGCAACCCCACGTCCCATGAACATATATTGGCCAATAGCTTTGGTGGACTTAAAACCACCCATGATGTCAACAAGCTCTATATCATGTAAAATCAATCCTTTTCCTTTCATGTTCATGTTCATGTTCATAACATAACACACATCATCAATATTCATGAGTTTCTTACATATTTAATACATAACAATGGAATATGGTGCTATGTTTTCATCAATAAGATACTAACAATGTACATATAGCAATAATCAATTGGAAGTATTTGAAATCATAATACTACTCATGTATTAATTCAAGAACATGTCAACTTACTCTTCTCTAGCAATAACACGGTGTGATATGCTGTTTTTGTGCTCCTAAACTGTCAAAACATGTACATATTAATCAACTCCATAGCTAAACTCCCTTCTTATGGTATACATAGCATAAACCTATGAAACAAGGGAGAACTTACTTCTTTATGCAGCAAATTCTGTTCTCATATCACTTCTAACTTCAATTCAAGCTAAAGATGGTTTGTTGTGGAGAATTTGAGGGAAAGAAGTGAAACCCTTGCTTTCTCCCTTTGTTCTATCGTGAGTTTGGTTGAAGAAATGATAAGGATGGTTAAACAAATGAATCCTTAGAGTTTTAAACCATAAAAATCGTGTTTGGAACGCACACTTTCGCACAGGGGCGCTAGGGCGGTGAAGTTTGGCCGCCCCAGCGCGAGCCCTACTGTAAAAACACCTAAAAAATGGTACAAGGGCGCTAGGGCGGTCAAACTTGGCCGTCCCAGCGCGGGCGCTTCTGCTCCCTGCGCGCAGACTTCTCAAAGATTACTCCAGAAACGTCTCTTCCGTTCATAATCTGAAAAAGTGGTAAACAGGAAAGTTGTAGCCCTATGTCTTGGCTTGAATCTCCAATTAGTTTCAGGTCATTTGGAGGTCTGAGTAAAAAGTTATGCCCATTCTCCCAACATGTGTAAGTGAAGGAATGACGGTATACACAACACACTTCGGGGCACTTTTGGCTTGTCTTCCTTAATGATTTGGACAAAACCCAAAGCATGAAAGTTGTAGCATTATATCTTAGCTTTCTAATGGTTATGGCCTTACTAAATTTGGATTAATATTCAAATCATTATGCTAAAACCCGTACGAACTACCATATTTACATCTCATTTCCCACAACTTCCATTACACTACCATCACCTACACATCTTACTATAACTATTTAGACATATATTCATTCTCAATATACCATGGACAATATAAAAGTCATGTTCAATCTCAATATTGATACCTCAATCATCACGTGAAATCTAACGAGCTAAATAACTACATAATAAACGACATAAACGCATTATTATCATTTGTACGAGTAACCGGGCATTACATTGCTGCTCCCACCCAAGCCTCGCTCCTAGCCACCCCAAGCAAGAAGAAACCCAGAACCACCATTCGCCTCAAGAAAACAGCAGCCTTGCTGATCTTGACAATGTCCCTCTTAGACAAGTGTTTCCAAAAGCTACCTCATCTAAACCAGAATCTATCCCCGTCTCAAAACCAGCAGTCACCTCTACTACAACCACCTCAACTTCTGTTCCGACTTCCAGACCCTCGTCTGGAATCGTTATTAGGGAAACTACTGCAAGGTCTTCTGCATTTAGACTTGTGCTGCCTGCATCATCATCAGATAAAGGCAAAGGAAAACTCGTGGAAGAACCACAAATTCATGGCGCCAAATCATCCGTTCAAACTGCCATTGATCTTCACATGGAGGAGAGAAAATCTGCCAGTGAGGATCTTATTTTCTTTGATGATTGGCTAAAGGTTAGAATTTTCCATCCAATCAAATATATAAGAGCACGAGGTGCCTACGCAAAAATGGTGAAGAATGAAAAGAAGGTCTTTGATTCTGCTAAGACCAACAATGTGATTGAGGCAATGAACAGAAGAAGCTACATTCTAAAGCAGCTGAAATGCCAGAAGCTGGAATCTGTTTTAAAAGCTCTTAAGTCTAACTTTGACTCTATTATTCCTACTGCTACTCAGGATCAGAATGTAATTAAACTTTTGACTAATCAACTGAGATTGATGAATGAGCAACTTCTTGCTCAAGAACAAGCTTTTGAAGAGCCTTTGCAGCACCAAGTAGGCTTCATCCCTGATTTTCTTCAGAATAAGCCAGTTGAGGAAAGGACCACAGCTCCTTCAGAAGCCAAGGTCTCCAGTACTCCTGCATCCCCGATGTTGCCTACTCAGTCATCATCTCTCATTTCTATTCGTGAATTGGCTTCAGTTTATGAAGTAATTCAATATATTGTGATCGCTGCCTCTACTGCACCAGAAGCACCTCAGGTTGCTGATATGGTACTTTTAGATGCTCAACCAGCAGATCACCCAATGGAAGAATCAGATGCTGCTCCATCTCAATCATTACGAAATCTGGATATATTTTCTGCTGATCATCAAGCAGAAATGGAAGCTCTTTTGAAAATTCCATCTGAATCTATTCTAGTGGTGGAGACACTGGAAGCCACTGAAGCTGCCCAACTAGAAGAGAGTGCAGCTCCTGAACAAACTTCTACTGCTGCTGAAGGAAATTCTGCAGAACCATCTACTGCTCTACCAGAAGATGCCCCTTCTACTGCTTTGATCATCTCTCCTACTGATTCTCCTACTCGTATCACTCGTCTTGCACAGATCAGACAGTGTATGATCGAAATAACCCTATCCCCAGAAGCAGAAAAATTTGATCTTGAATTTGAGATAGATACTCTGAAAAGAAATCTTGATAAACTTTCAAAGATTGTTAAAAAATTGTCCTTTGAACATGCCGGTGAAGTTAGTGTAACCAAATTCTTCCGTGACCGCATCTCAAAAGAAGTCACTCGCACGGCAGAATCTTTGGCCAAACTTCATGTTGCAACAAGTTTATTCAGACAAAATGTTTTCTCAAGTAAGTCTAACATCTTGCTTGGTCAAGCTGACATCATTAAAACTGTCTCTGATCATGATTAAACTATTCGCTCAGTCTCCACCAAAGTAGAAGCTATGGATTCGAAACTTGAAACTATCGATGCCAAGATTGAGTCTCAATCTCAATCTCTTCAAGCTCTTAATGAACGAGTTTCGAATAAAGCACCATTTCTGGAGATGCTGAATAATGGTATTCTTACTCTTACTGGCCGAGTGGATGACTTACTCACTCGAGTTCAAGCCAATGATGCCAAAAAAGGGGGAAGCAGATGGCAGGTTAGAAGAAGGCAGAACTGGAGGACATTATGCAGAATCTTCCTATAGAAATCAAGTTCATCAAGATTAGGAAATGATGTTTAGAGATATCGAAACTGATGATTAAACTCTTTTGATTTCCCTTTTAAACTCCTTTGTTTAAATTACTTGTCAATTATCTTGTTATATTTCCTATCTATTTTTGCTGCTCTTCATCGTTACTAACATCTAGGTTTTGGCATCATCACAAAGGGAAAATTTTTAGACTTAATTTAATTGTGGTGATGAGAGTCAAAACCAGTAGGTCGTGTTAGCTAAAATCAGAAGACAGTATAAAAGCAGAAGCCCTCGTATCACTTTAACAAAAGCAGTACTTTTCGAGTACTTAACAACTTAGAAAACCAGAAGTTGAACATAGCTTTAAAGGCAGACCTTAGCTTAAGCAGAAGTAACTTAACGTCTTTTGTTTGAATTGATACAGTTTTAAATTTTACTGTTACTTTACCTAGTACTAGTATTAATTGCATCATTAATGTTGTACAAAGACATTTACGCTTCTTACTAGTTTTGGTATGAAACAAGACTAATTACTCTGAAGCTTACTGCAGGACCCTTTTTTAGGTATTAAAGCTGATCCAACTCAGAAGTCATAGAGTCGATTTTACTTATAGACGTTGGATTCAATTCTTTCTATATATAAGGGTTAATCCTTTATAGAAAATAAGGTTATTATCATTATCAACGCAACGATTATTCTAACGCTAGTTTGAGCTATCATCAACTACTACTTATCTTCAAGCTCAACATAAAGAAAAGCAGCACATGCTTTTAGTAGATATCTAAATTTTGAGATCATTTTGTGCTGCTGTTTCTTCACCTCTTCAAAAGCTATACACTTTACTACATCTTATTGAGAGGAGTCTGTAATCTGAAAAGACTCTTTTCAGAACTTTGCTATATTCATTACATTGTGTTGTGTGAAACTAAGAGTTTCAGTAGGCGAAAGATAAGTCCTACTGAAGTGGGTGTGTATAAGTGTTGTATTGTGAAAACCAAAGTCTTTTAGAGATATCTTCTGGAAACAGAAGAAGGGGAGACGTAGAAAATTTTACCTTCGAACTTCCAGAAACAAACACTGTTTTTTTGCCTACTTTTTACTATTTTCACTCTCATATCATCATATCGTTTCCGCACTTATTATTGTGATCTGCTGAGTATTTATTCGAACAAGATAAGCTATAATCTCTAACAGAATTCTAGCACCATTTGCAAAAATGTTCAACAAAAAGGAACGAGTTTATTCACCCACCCTCTAAACTCGATATCGATCCCCAACAGTGATGGATGAGACATTGTACATCAGTTTGAAGTTGGTCCTTAATTTTCATGAGTTCTTGTTTCTCTCTAGCGAGTTGAGTCTTTAGGGTTGCAATTTCTCATGCTTGGTTTTTAATGATAAGCTAATGCATGGGTAATGGTGACTTGAACACGAGTACGAAGGGCAGCCATCTTCTACAGAAATTGAATAAAAAAGTTTAGCATCAAATAAATGACAAAAATCTAAATTGTCGCATCAGACAAGTAAAATAATTGGATCAAACAAAATCTCTAAAATGTCACACCGTTACTATATACTTAGCATAATTACCATAATCAAAATAGGGTTTGAATGATATACCTATAGTATGAAGCAAATCAAACAAGGGGCTTCAATTTGACAGTTTATAAAAATTTTGACATCATGTCCCTACATTTTTGTTTAAACCAAAAACTCAAGCAATATCATATATACAACAACATCAACTATATTTTCATACACAACCATACACCATATGGTTATACAAATACATATTCTCATATACAAGCATACTTTGTATCATCGTAAATATCGTAAAACTTGTTCAAACCCTGACATATTTTAGTCAATACATATGCGGAAGCTATACAATAATAAGTCTCGGTTCTGGTCGAGGTGAGGCACGTTACAAACATCCATTGGCAAACCGGCATCCTATGTATCTTCATTACCTGATCCTGTAATACAGGAGCTACGTGAGTTTATAAAACTCAATAAGTTGACACTTATACATATCAATATGCGTAGAAGTAACATACATATCAAGTCGTGAACAACAATGAATCTTTAAACCATGTCATATCATAGCATATATTCATGTTCATTTTTGTACTTGAGCCTCATTAGTTGACCTGTACTACCGTGCTTGCTTTATTATATAGCTACTACTGTGTTGGACGTCAGGGAGCAACCTTTGGCAACCCCACGCCCCATGAACATATATTGGCCAATAGCTTTGGTGGACTTAAAACCACCCATGATGACAACAAGCTCTATATCATGTAAAATCAATCATTTTCCTTTCATATTCATGTTCTTGTTCATGACATAGCACCCATCTTCAATATTCATGAGTTCCTTTCATATATAATATATAAAAATGGAATATGGTGCTATGTTTCATCAATAAACATATTAACAATGTACATATAGCAATAATCAATGGGAAGCATTTCAAATCATAATATTACTCATGTATTACTTAAAGAACATGCCAACTTACTCTTTCCTAGCAAAAAAACACGGTGTGGGATGTTGTTTTTTGTGCTCCTAAACTGTCAAAACATGTACATATTCATCAATTCCATAGCTCAACTCAATTCTTATGGTATACATATCGTAAACCTATGAAGCAAGGGAAACTTACTTCTTTATGCAGAAAATTCTGTTCTCATATCACTTCTAACTTCAATTCAAGCTAAAGATGGTTTGATGTGGAGAATTTGAGGGAAAGAAGTGAAACCCTTGCTTTCTCCCTTGGTTCTATCGTGAGTTTGGTTGAAGAAATGATAAGGATGGTTAAACAAATCAATCCCTAGAGTTTTAAACCATAAAAATCGTGTTTGGAACGCACACTTTCGCACAGGGGTGCTAGGGCGGTGAAGATTGGCCGCCCCAGCACGAGACCTATTGTAAAAAAACCTAAAAATTGGTACAGGGGTGCTAGGGTAGTCAAACTTGGCAGCCCCAACACGGGCGATTCATATTCCTGCGCGCAGACTTCTCAAAGATCGCTCCAGAAACGTCTCTTCCCTTCAGAATTGAAAAAAGTGGTAAACATGAAAGTTTAGCCATATGTCTTGGCTTGAATCTTCAACTATTTTCATGGAATTTGGAGGTTTGAGTAAAAAGTTATGTTTATTCTCCTAACATGTGTCAATGAAGGAATGACGATATACACGACACACTTCGGGCACTTTTGGCTTGTCTTCCACAATGATTTGGACAAAACCCAAAACATGAAAGTTGTAACATTATATCTTATCTTTCTAATGGTTGTGGTCTCACACAATTTGGATCAATATTCAAATCATTATGCTAAAACCCGTAAGAACTACCATATTTTCATCTCATTTCCTACCAACTTTATTACACTACTTCTACCTACACATCTTACTATCACTCTTTAAACACATATTCATTCTCAATACACTATTGACAATCTAGAAATCATATTAAATGTCAATATCGATACCTCAACCAACATGTAAAATATAATGAGCTAAATAACTACATAATAAATGACATAAACACATTATTATCATTTGTATGAGTAACCAGGGCATTACAATTCTCCCCTCCTTCAAAGAATTTCGTCCTCGAAATTTGACGTACCATATATTTCAGGATATCTCTGTTGGATCTTGTCTTCTCGCTCCCAAGTTGCTTCTTCAATTGCATGGTTGCGCCATAATAGTTTCACTATGGGAATTTCCTTGCCTCGTATCACTTTTGATTTCCTGTCGAGGATTTGGACAGGCCGTTCTTCGTACGAGACATTTGATGCAAGCTCCAATGGTTTATAATGAAGAACGTGAGAAGGATTGGCAAAATACTTTCGTAGCAAGGAAACATGAAAAACGTTATGAACATTTGACAAATTCGGTGGTAAGGCAACTCGATAGGCCCTGTCTCCTATTCTTTTTAAGATTTCAAATGAACCGATATTTCTTGGACTCAATTTTTCCTTTTTACCAAAACGCAAAATGCTCTTCAATGGTGATACTTTTACAAATACATGGTCACCGACCTGAAATTCCAATCGACGACGTCGCACATCAGCATAACTTTTCTATCGGCTCTAGGCAGTGTGCATTCTTTCTTTGATCTTGGTTACTAATTCGGCTGTCTGTTGTACCAATTCAGAGCCTAATAATTTTCTTTCTCCCACTTCATCCCAATGTACCGGAGAGCGACATTTTCTACCATATAATGCAGTATATGGTGCCATTCCAATACTTGACTGATAGCTATTGTTATATGTAAACTCGGCCAATGGTAGTTTACTGTCCCAACTGCCTGGAAATTCAATAGTACAGGCCCTCAACATATCTTCTAAGATCTGATTCACTCGTTCTGATTGTCAATCAGTTTGAGGGTGGAATGCTGTACTAAATGCCAATCGAGTTCCCATAGCATGATGTAAACTCTTCCAAAATGCAGACGTAAATTTGGGATCTCTATCAGATACAATGGACACTGGGATGCCATGAAGTCTCACTATCTCTTTGATGTATTCTTCAGCATATTGATTCATCGTGTATGTATTCTTCACCGGAAGAAAGTGAGCTAATTTCATAAGTCGATCCACAATAACCCATATAGCATTGAATCCACTTTGTGTTTTTGGCAAACCAAGGATGAAATCCATTGTAATGTGTTCCCACTTCCACTTAGGAATGGGTAGTGGTTTCAGGAGTCCTGCTGGTCTTTGATGTTCAGTTTTGACCTGTTGACAAGTTAGACATTGTGCAACAAATTGAGAAATGTCCTTTTTCATACCTGGCCACCAAAATAATGGTTTCAAATCTTTGTACATTTTGGTGCCTCCTAGATGGATCGAATATGGAGTAGCATGAGCATCAATAAGAATATCGGTTCTGATTGTTCCTTGCTTTGGCACACACAATCTCCCTCGATATGTCCATATTCCTTCCCCATTCAACTCAAAGTTCAAATTTCCTTTTTCTTTATCTCGCTGCCTCAGTTGTCGTAATTCATTATCTGCACATTGTTCGACCTTAATCTTTTCTGCAAGTGTTGGTCGAACCAAGAGGGATGATAACTGGATTGCGGCTCCCTTTGGAATAACATCAATCTTCAAGTTCTGTAAATCCCATAAAATTTTTTCTTGTACTTGAATTGCGGAAATAGAACTGAACTTTCGACTTTAACGCATCTGCAACAACATTGGCTTTACCTGGATGATAATTGATAACACAATCATAATCTTTTACTAATTTCAACAAACATCGTTGTCGCATATTCAGTTCTTTTTGTGTGAATAAATATTTCAAACTCTTGTGGTCCGTGTATATTTCACACCGTTCATCATACAAATAATGGCGCCATATTTTCAACACAAATACCACTGCTGCCAGTTCTAAATCAAGTGTGGGATAATTCTTTTCATATTCCTTCAATTTTCTTGATGCATAAGTGATTACCTTCCCGTGCTGCATTAACACTACTCCTAAACCTTGTTTCAAAGCATCACTGTATACCAAAAAATCTCCTGGTCCTTCTGGTATAGCAAGGACCGGTGCTGACGTCAATTTTATTTTTAACTCTTGGAAACTGCGATCACATGCTTCGTTCCATACAAATTTGACATTCTTTCGTGTTAACGCAGTCAAAGGCAATGCTATCTTGGAAAATCCCGCTATAAAATGACGGTAATAATCAGCTAACCCGAGAAAACTGTGTACCTCAGTAACAGTAGTTGGTCGTAGCCGGTTATCAACAGTTTCAATCTTACTTGGATCCACTGATATGTCCTTCTTTTGAAATGATATGACCCAAGAATGCTACTTGTTCAAGCCAAAATTCGCATTTCTTCCATTTGGCATACAAATGTTTATCTTTCAAAGTCTGCAAAACTAATTGCAAATATTCTCGATGCTCCTCTACAGTTCGTGAGTAGATGAGAATATCATCTGTAAACACAATCACGAACTTGTCTAGAAATGGCTTGAAAATTATATTCATTAAATGCATGAAAGCAGCTGGTGCATTCGTTAGTCCAAATGGCATTACAAAAAATTCATAATGCCCGTACCTGGTTCGGAAGGCAGTCTTTGAGATATCATCTGATTTCACTTTTAGTTGATGATAGCCTGATCGTAAATCAATCTTCGAAAAGATAGCAGCTCCTTGTAATTGATCAAACAAATCATCAATTCTGGGGAGTGGATATTTGTTTTTAATTGTCACTTTGTTCAACTCCCTATAATCAATACATAGACGAAGGGTACCGTCTTTCTTTTTCACAAATAAAATAGGTGCACCCCATGGTGAAAAGCTCTGTCTAATAAACTCTTTATAAAGTAACTCCTGTAACTGTTCTTTCAATTCTTTCATTTCTGTAGGAGCTAATCGATAAGGAGCTTTTGAGATAGGATGAGTTCCTGTCACAATATCAATCACAAATTTGATCTCTCTATCTGGGAGTAAGCCTGTTACATCATCAGGAAATACCTCTGGAAATTCACAAACAACATCTGTACTTTTAATTAACAAACATGTGAGTCAATAGTTAACACAGATGCTAAATATCCTTGACACCCCTTCTGTAGTAATTTACAAGCCTTCATACAAGAGATTATCCGAAGAGGTAAGGATATACCTGCACTTACTACTGTGAATGGTTCAGCTCCTACTGGTGCAAACTTGATCATTTTCATGCCATATTCTATAGTAACTCTTTACTTCGAGAGCCAATCCATTCCCAGTATCACATCAAAATCGATCATTTTGAGAACTATCAAATCAGCATACATCTGATGGCCTTGGACATATATTGGACACCCTCTGTAATGCCTGAGATTTTGATTATTGTAATCTGAAATGATCTGTTGATAAATTGATGTGATTATAGACAGAACGGATCAGACCAGGAAACCGAAAAGAAGATTTGAATTTTGTGCGAGGATGAGCCCTCGCGCATATGCGCGACCCCGTCAGGCGCATATGCGCGAGGTAGGCAGAGAACCTCGCGCATATGCGCGACATGGATGCGCGCATGTGCGCGAGGATGGCAGAGAGTTGTGAAGAACCTCGCGCATATGCGCCGAGCGAGGGCGTGCATATGCGCGAGATGCCGTGAAGAGGACGCACCGAGACATAGTGTCTCGCGCATATGCGCGAGACATGCAGCGTATAGATCGAGCCACCTAGCCTTCACATGCATATATATATATATATCAAAAACAAATTTTGTCCTTCAGAATTCAGAAACAAGAACGAGGGTTCCAAAGAAAGCTACAGAGAAAGTGCTGAAAATCCTTCCGCCTTTTATTTTAGGAATTTGAAGTTTGTGCAAGATCCGCCCGTCAGAATTTCAATCCGACTTCAGTGCTGTGTTTCTATCGACGAGAGCTTCAACTGGACGTAAGTTTTATTACGTTTTGTTATGTTTAAAAAATATGATATAGAAGGAATCGGATATGATTCATATATGGTGTTCTCGATATGTTAGACATCGTATAATCGAAACCGGATTGAAGAACAGATACCGTATGAAATCTTTATGATTTTCAGAGTTGATTTGATTGAGATGTGATATCAGATTTGTATTGTTATTGATTATGAGTTGTGGGAATCGATATCTGTTGATTTGTATTACTGGGTATATTGAGATTGTGCCGTTACGTAGTTGAAACAGAAGTTGATTGAGTTCTGATTATATCCAGTATTGATTGAGTGGTGTATTGATATTATACTCCTCGATATTGTCATTGCCAGATTGAGTATTGACAGGCTTCGAATTCGAGATATCGACTTCATCAGATCAACAGAAAGAAAGGTATAAATCAATGTTGATCCGGGATTGTACAACTCGAGTTTCCCAAAATCACATAGTGAATTGTCATTGCCTCGATAGCTTGCAATGTCTGAGATTGATATGCTTAGTCTATTGATTTATAGCAGAGTATGTATTGAGTTTTGGGCTGATGCGCCTAGTGATTGGCTGATGTGCCAAGTCTTCGGCTGAGTCACCAAGACACTGGATATGTGATTTATATCGATGTCTCTTAGGAGTTGATTCATTCCTATCGCTGAGATTCGGTATATTGTAATATCCAGGAACCGGGATCCCTAGATTAGAGATGAGTCGAGTCTGAAATGACGAGTACAGAGTTTTATTTACAGCTTTATATCGATACATGTCTTTCTGATTTGATACATGTTATTGATATCTATTTCATGCTTTTATATATGTTTATATGATTGCATGTATACATTGTTTATACTGGGATGTATTTCTCACCGGATTTATCCGGTTGTTGTCTTGTTTGTATGTGTGCATGACAACAGGTGGGACAGGATCATGGTCAAGAAGAGGATAAGAGAGGACAAGTTAGCGTGGAGATTCGGACCAGAAGTAGAATAGGATCAGCACTTGATATTTATTGATTGAATCCTAGCTTGACAGGAATGTATTTAGTACAAGACCTGTACTTTTACTTTTGATATGTATATCAGATTGATTACAATACGTTTCCGCATTTGTATTTAAAAAAAAAATTTGACCCTGTTTATCTTAATTGATTAAATTATTCCCAAGAACGATTAAGAAATGAATTAGCTTCCGGGTCCCCACACCCTCGCACAATCTGATCTGTCTGTAATTCTTGCCCGGAAGGTAAGGCTATGGCGAGTTGTGTCTCTGTTGTACTTGTTGTAATACCCAGTTTTCTTACAAACGATTCCGAAATAAAGGAATGTGCGGCACTTGAGTCTAGTAAAACAATAGCAGTAATACCAGAAATCAAGAACATACCAGTGATCATCGATGTATCCGCATCCACTTCCTCTTTGGTCATGGAGAAAAGGCGTCCCTGTACTTTCTCAGAACTTCCTGGACAATTCCTGGCGAGGTGCCCTGGCTTTTTGCAATGATAACAAACATTGGAACCTTGCATACATTCACCGCCATGGAGTTTGCCACATTTAGGACAAGGTGGTTTGTCCTGTTCTTTACGTGGAGGGGGACCCTTACCACGGGGTTCCTCGGGTCGAGTACCTTTACTATCGGTCTTTTTGCTTTGTCTTGTTGCTTGGTTCCTTTGAAAGTAGTGCTGCCTTCGCTGTTGTCTGTCTCTGTCAATATCTTGTTTATTCTGTTCTGCCATAAGTGCTCTTTCCACTATCTTCCCATAGGTAACAACTTTCGACATACGTACATCTCGTTTAATTTCAGAGCAAGGTCCCCGCATGAAGTGTTCGCCCTTACTTGTGTCATGCTGTACAATATATGGTACATATTGGACTCCAGCCTCGAATTGTTGTATGTATTCCGCCATTGACATGGTTCCTTGCTTCAGATTAAGGAAATCACTGGCTTTCTTGGCTCGTACATCTTTGCTAAAATATTTGTTATAAAACATGGATTTAACTGTATCCCACGTCAATGGTATTGCAGGTAATACCACCCTTGCACTCTCCCCCACCATATCCTTGCATGTTTTGTTAACAAAAAAATGGCACAAGTTACTTTGTCAGTATCTTCCATATGAAGGTAGGAGAATATGGACTCCGATGATTTAATCCATTCTTCTGCTACTGCCGATCGGTGCTTCCCATGAATTCAGGAGGATTCAGACATCGAAAGCGATCATATATATATGTTTGAACAGGCCCTTGTCTGGGTAGCATGGCTTGTGCGTGTGCCTGCTCATGAGTAGTCCGTTGCATCTCAAGTAATTGCTGTATCTGCTCCCCATGGACTTTCGCTTGTTGCTGGAGCAGCTGAGCAAAATCATCTATAGGTCGTGGCGCACTGCCTTCACCTTCGATGGCTGGGGCCTTGCCCTTAGATGACTCTCCTTCCTGTACCTTACGTTTATGTGTCATCATCTTTTATCTTAACCTACATATAGGTCACGTAGAAACACATAACTTAGCATAAACTATGGGATACAAAGATACTTACTTGCCGAGTACCCCATGTATGGATGAAGTGTAGTGTCTTCCCTGTCAAAGAACCATGGGATTTGATACCACTCTAAAATGTCACACCCTTACTCTATACTTAGCATAATTACCATAATCAAAATAGGGTTTGAATGATATACCTATAGTATGAAGCAAATCAAACAAGGGGCATCAATTTGACGGTTTATAAAAATTTTGACATGATGTCCCTACATTTTTGTTTAAACCAAAAACTCAAGCAATATCATATATACAACAACATCAACTATATTTTCATACACAACCATACACCATATGGTTATACAAATACATACTCTCATATACAAGCATACTTTGTATCATCGTAAATATCGTAAAACTTGTTCAAAATCTGACATATTTTAGTCAATACACATGCGGAAGCTATACAATAATAAGTCCCCGTTCTTGTCGAGGTGAGGCACGTCACAAACATCCATTGGCAAACCGGCATCCTATGTATCTTCATTACCTGATCCTGTAATAAATGAGCTATGTGAGTTTAAAAAACTCAATAAGTTGGCACTTAGACATATCAATATGCGTAGAAGGAACATGCATATCAAGTCGTGAACAACAATGAATCTTTAAACCATGTCATATCATAGCATATATTCATGTTCATTTTTGTAATTGAGCTTCATTAGTTGACATGTACTACCTTGCTTGCTTTATTATATAGCTACTACTGTGTTGGACGTCAGGGAGCAACCTTTGGCAACCCCACGCCCCATGAACATATATTGGCCAATAGCTTCGGTGGACTTAAAACCACACATGATGTCAACAAGCTCTATATCATGTAAAATAAATCATTTTCCTTTCATTTTCATGTTCTTGTTCATGACATAGCACTCATCTTCAATATTCATGAGTTCCTTTCATATATAATACATAACAATGGAATATGGTGATATGTTTCATCAATAAACATACTAACAATGTACATATAACAATAATCAATGGGAATCATTTGAAATCATAATATTACTCATGTATTACTTCAAGAACATGCCAACTTACTCTCTCCTAGCAAAAAACCACGGTGTGAGATGTTGTTTTTTGTGCTCCTAAACTGTCAAAACATGTACATATTCATCAATTCCATAGCTCAACTCCATTCTTATGGTATACATAGCATAAACCTATGAAACAAGGGAAAACTTACTTCTTTATGCAGAAAATTCTGTTCTCATATCACTTCTAACTTCAATTCAAGCTAAAGATGGTTTGTTGTGGGGAATTTGAGGGAATGAAGTGAAACCCTTGCTTTCTCCCTTGGTTCTATCATGAGTTTGGTTGAAAAAATGATAAGGATGGTTAAACAAATCAATCCCTAGAGTTTTAAACCATAAAAATCGTGTTTGGAATGCACACTTTCGCATAGGGGCGCTAGGGCGGTGAAGTTTGTCCTCCCCAGCGCGAGCCCTATTGTAAAAACACCTAAAAATTTGTACAGGGGCGCTAGGGCGGTCAAACTTGGCCGCCCCAGCGCAGGCGATTCTGATTCCTGCGCGCAGACTTCTCAAAGATCGCTCCAGAAACGTCTCTTTCCTTCAGAATTGAAAAAAGTGGTAAACATGAAAGTTTTAGCCCTATGTCTTGGCTTGAATCTCCAACTGGTTTCATGGCATTTGGAGGTCTGAGTAAAAAGTTATGTTTATTCTCCTAACATGTGTCAGTGAAGGAATGACGATATACACGACACACTTCGGGCACTTTTGGCTTGTCTTCCACAATGATTTGGACAAAACCCAAAACATGAAAGTTGTAACATTATATCTTATCTTTCTAATGGTTGTGGTCTCACACAATTTGGATCAATATTCAAATCATTATGCTAAAACCCGTAAGAACTACCATATTTTCATCTCATTTCCTACCAACTTTATTACACTACTTCTACCTACACATCTTACTATCACTCTTTAAACACATATTCATTCTCAATACACTATTGACAATCTAGAAATCATATTAAATGTCAATATCGATACCTCAACCAAAATGTAAAACATAATGAGCTAAATAACTACATAATAAATGACATAAACACATTATTATTATTTGTATGAGTAACCGGGCATTACACTTTCGTTGGATTTTTCACAAGTGGAAATAAAGGGTAAGTTTGCACAGATTGAAAGTAGTTGACGATATTGAGTTTCGAGTTTCTATTCCAAATTATAAGCCATCCAATTATTGTGACAACATCAATTTGAAGATTTAAATAAAAGGAGATGAGTGTGATATATCAGAATGATTTGGATAGGAAGGCATGGGTTCTGCCAAAATTTGGCAAAAGAGAAGTTTTGTCTATCAAACTCCAAGCCGGTTAAGAACCTGACGTATCTGATAACACTTAAATGTAACGCACCAAGACTGAGGCGGCATTGACATCTGGAATTATTAATCAAATAACAATAAGCCTCGTAGCAATTAGCCAAACACCAGTCTATTTCACAAAATTCCATTGTCCTTAAATATAAAGAAAAATACAGAGTTTGCGGAAGCGAATCTTTACAACAGAAGTACAAACATTTAAAAGGGAAAAACAAAGGAATACTGATAGGCTTGAACATCATGTACTTGAACTTCTTCATTCTAATTCTTTACCAACCCCCTTGTTCTCTTTCTTCAACATGTTCTTTTTCATCTGGGAAGGTATGTAAGGGCCAATTTAATACAAGAAAAACATTTAAATATATTGTAGAACCCATAACTTAGACTACGTATAAACCATGCATAATTCTAGTATTTAAATTAAAATGATTTTTGTTGCATGAGTATTTAAAGTGCCTTTCTTTAAAGTTAATTATTTCATTTCAGTAGTTTTAATTTTATTCTTTCAGTTATTTCAGTGAGGCTGGACTGGAGTTGGAGCTTTGAGATAGAATTTAAGATTTAGAAAACATTTCCGGAATTTATTTTAGCTAGCAAGTAAGTTCATTTAAGTTAAAAAGAAAGTTTGAAGATTTAATTTAATTACTTGAGGTGAGTAGGAAAATAAGCTCATTTGAGTTACTTAATTAAGGGATTAATTCAATAATTTTATTAAGGGATAGATAAGGCTCTTAAGGTATTAATATTTAGTAACTAAACAATTTCTCCCCTTCATTTTATTGTATTTTCGGCCCCTTAATAGATTAAACATTACCATGCCAACTCATCACCATTTTGACCCATTCTTTTTTGTGTTAACATGCTAATCTTTCTTTTATGATTAGTCAACCTTAATTAATTAATTATTGAGCATTATCCTAGTCTAGAAAGCTTAAGATTTCGGCGCCCCCACCTTCTAGAGCCATCCATCAACTCATTTGATATCAAACAACAATTCAAAATTCAAAATGAGGGAGACTTGGTCTTGAGTTGCCCCTTATATTTTGCACCCACTTCCCTCACTCCCCTAACCATCTTCCCCTCTCCCTAAGCTCAAAATTCAGAGTCATTTTAGAGGCAAAAATCGTGAGGTGCTAAGGGAAAACAAGAGAGAAAAATTCAGAATCAAGCTAAGTAGCAAAGCGCTCCACCTCCTCCGCGCCGGATCGTCTCTTCTTTTCGTTTTTCTTTCAAACGAAACCAGGCATGAATATATTCTTCCTTGACTCTTCAATCAAGTCATACTATCATATTTTTATGTTTCATGATTCCCCTTTCATGTAAAAACCGAAATACATCAGCATTTTCAGAAAAGAACAACATGCAGAATTTCGGCCCCTTTCTTTTTAAGCTTCACGGTTTTCTTTGATGTTGTGGTTTCAGGTATTGGTTCGGTTCCAGGCTCCCAAGGCAACATCTAGACATGTTCTAGGATGGATTAGGATCACTTTAGTCCATTGTTTCAGCCCCCATGCTTGCTGGAAATTCGAAAATGACAGCAACTCCATTTGTGTCCATTTGTGTTCGAAAATCTGATGTTGCGGTCATAAGGGAATAGATCGGATCTTGGCTACCCTAGGGGCCTATAGCCATGATTAGATCACTTCCCTAGCATGTCTAAGACGTGACTAAGTTGCCCTTTTGGTGGCTTGGTCCATGGTTAATCGGTTTTTAAATCAAACGCAAGAACAGCCCCTCCCCTTCTCGGCCCCTTTGATTTTGACAGCATGTGTTGGTTCGAGTATGGTGGAATGGTGTGGATCTTGGTTGGCCTAAAGCCCTTAGCCACGGTTCACACCATGCCCCAAGATGTCTAGGTCGTGCCATGGTCAATCAAATGACCACTGGAACGAGACGAGACAGCAAGCGAAGCACAACACCACACACGCACGCATGAGTGTCCTCGGTAGGAGTTTTTGGATGGTTGCTGGAATGGTGAGGATTGTGGCTGGCCTAGGGCCCCTAGTCATGGTTCAAATCATTCCTTGGGACGTTGGTAAGAGGTGTTGGTCTGAGGTCATTGAGTTAGGAAGGTCATGTTTTTGACTGTTTGTAATTCGGTTCATTTTTGAGGTCGTACGAGAATTTACGGTGCGATGTGCCAAATTGACTCTCGAAAGAGCGTTTCTTGTTTTGGCCTCCATTCACCTAGATTTCGGCCCTCACCATTTTAGGAGCATTATTTTATCATTTTAGGCGTATTTTAATCATGACTACATGACAGTTCAGTGTTGGTTCGGGTTGGTTCGGAGTCATGATTAAATACGAAGTCGGTAGGCGTAATTGTCACATTTTAGAATGTTATTGCATAGTTTGGTCCCATAAATCTATTGCATATTTTTCATGACATATTTAGGTTGCAGCAAGCCTAGGAGCGATCCAATCCAAGCAGTAAATTATTACAGGATATTTAATTGTGTCATTTAATTATATTACGTGCATAATATATAAAATGTTCATTTTTGAGATTATGCGATATTGCTTGTGGCCATTTCACTATCATGGGATTATTGCTAAATCCGGTCGCAAGTTACCGGTCCGGTCGCCAGTTACCGGTCCGGTCGCCAGTTACCGGTCAGTTGAGTTGTTTCACCCAGTATACTGTGGCTACAGTCTGATCAGACGTTTACTATTTTATCCGGTTGCCAGTTACCGGTCATGGGAGCATTTTATTATCCGGTCGCCAGTTACCGGTCAGTTTCAGTGCAGGGGCCACTTGCGTATACCATAATCTCACCAGGAAAATTATTACAGGCTATTTCAGTACAGGGCTCCAAGAAGCAAACATTTTTACCATTATATTTTCAGTTCAGTTATGCACGTATTATAATTAATCATGACACGACCATTTTACGATATGCCTCATGACAAGACATTTTTATTCCAGAAATTTTACTATAGTATTTACTCGTTATTTACGATATATGCATGTTGAGTCTTTAGACTCACTAGACTTGATTGTTGTAGATTCTGATGATGCCGGGGCCGAGGGCGGGGACCAGTGAGCAGGCCCAAGTTGGCAGTAGTATGACCCGAGGACCTCAGTTCAGCATTTATTTTTAATTGATGGCTCAAACGTTTTAATTATTGTTGGAAAAATTTTTTACTGTTATTTCAAAAATGTTAATTCTTCCGCTGCCACATTGAACATCAAACTTTATTTATAAGTTCATTTATGAAGGAGGCAATTTTAATTATTTAAAAAGAAAAAGTTTAAATTTTCCGCAAATTTCCAAGTAAGGATTTTAGGCCTTTACAGATGGTATCAGAGCGGTGGTTCTGTATAGGGTTGTACTACTACTGACCACGAGAAGCTCACGAAGTCACGTCTTCGGTCTGCAAGTTTATATTTACGCATTTTCTTTAAAGCATGAATTATTTTCTTAACGGCATGATTTCATGAAGCATTTTATGTCCAGATTCATTTTATTTGTTCAGTATTTAAATTTAAATAAATTATGGGATTATGCACGTTAGTTATGTATGGGTTATGTATGGAACAGTATGCCCCCTAGACGCACCCTTGAGCGCCCTACTGAGGATGAGCCTCGCCGAGAGGGCAGAGAGGAGCCGAGGCAGGAGAGAGACTTACCACCTCCACCTCCACCGGACATGAATGCCCAGATGTTAGCTGGGATGACTCAGTTCTTCGCACAGTTTGCGGGGAACAATGTTGTGGCGACCAGGCCGACAGGGCCCGAGGCTGTCTACGAAAGATTCATGAAGATGCGTCCGAAAGAGTTTTCTGGGACGTCTGACCCCATGATTGCTGAGGGCTGGATCAAGTCCCTCGAGGTTATCTTCGAGTTCATGGAGCTTGGAGATGCAGACAGAGTCTGATGTGCCACATACTTATTCGGAGGAGATGCCCGCTTATGGTGGGAAGGAGCATCGGTAGCCCAGAACATGGCTACGCTAAGTTGGGTACGCTTCACGGAGGTGTTCTACTCCAAATACTTTGCTGAGGAAGTGCGCACCAGGTTGACCACTGAGTTTATGAGCTTGAGGCAAGGAGGTAGACTGTTACGGAGTTCATCCGTAAGTTCGAGAGGGGTTGTCATTTTGTACCCCTGATCGCAAACGATGCTAGAGCCAAGATGATGCATTTTCTGGTGGGTCTACGGCCGATCTTGCGCCGTGATGTTAGGGTGTCGGACCCTACTTCTTATGAGGTCGCTGTCTCCAAAGCCCTAGCCGCAGAGCAGGATCAGCGTGATATCGAGAGAGATCGCTTGGGAAAGCGACCAGCCCAGGTACCGCACCACCCTCCTCCTCAGCAGCATCAGCAGCAGAACAAGAGGCCTTTTCATGGGCCGCCTAGAAACAGAGGCCAGCAACAGCAGCAGCAGTAGCGGGGACGCCCAGCCCCGAGGGCTCCTGAGCGCCCAGTCTGTCCTAAGTGTTCACGTCGCCATCCTGGAGCATGTTTGTACGGCTCAGGAAAGTGTTATAGGTGTGGTAGTCCAGACCACTTATTTCTGCAGTGCCCTCAAAGAAACCTGCCTATCCAGGGCAGAGTTTTTGCTCTCCATGCGACGGAGACGAACCCCGATACTATGCTGATGACATGTACCTTAAGCTTTGAGTCTGCATTTGGAACTTAATGTTTTGGGTTAAAATTTTGAACATAGAATTGCGTTAGGATTGCATGCTCTACTTTGTAATATTTTGGAAATTTAAGTTAGAAGAACTTCAACCTTTGCATGTCTATAAGTTTAGTCTTTATAACTATTGGGTTCAACTTAAAGTTCCGATCTTTCGGGGAGAATTTTTATATCCGGTTTCGCTACGAAGGCCTTGATAGATTCAGGGGCCACTCACTCATTCATTTCAGAGGTCTTTGCTAATTTCCTCAAAGTTAAGACCATTGGGCTAGATATAGCCTATTCCGTAGTACTGCCGTCTGGCGAGGAGATGGCAGCCACCAGTGTGATCCGAGACATAGATCTTGAGCTCCATGGCAACCTTGTTTATGCGGATCTGATCGTACTGCCGATGCCAGAGTTTGACATTATACTAGGGATGGATTGGCTACTGCGGAACAGAGTTTTGATTGACTTCCAGCGGAGATCTGTTCTAGTCCGACCGCCTGGAATGACGCAGTTCTTATTTGAGCCAGACAGGTACTTTCCTCTACCACGTATTATTCCATATGTTCAGGCTAGGAAGCTCATGCATAGAAGGTGTCGGGCGTTTCTAGCAACCTTTGTATCTGTCCCCGAGGCACCCAGTCAGTCAGCCTCAGATGTTCCGATTGTTAGAGACTTCTTAGACGTTTTTCCTGAGGACGTCTCTGGTATGCCACCTGAGAGAGAGGTGGAGTTTTCTATAGAGATTATGCCAGGTACGGCTCCAATCTCAAAAGCACCGTACTGACTTGCACCGACAGAGATGGCAGAGCTTAAGAAGCAGATTCAGGAACTTCTTGACAAGGAGTTCATTCGCCCTAGTTTCTCACCTTGGGGCGCGCCAGTCTTGTTTGTTAAGAAGAAAGATGGCACGATGAGGCTTTGTATTGACTATCGGGAGTTGAACAGGGTTACAGTAAAGAATAAATACCCACTTCCGAGGATTGAGGATCTGTTTGACCAGTTGCAGGGAGCTTCGATTTTCTCTAAGATAGATCTGTGTTCGGTTATCACCAGTTGAAGGTGAGAGATGCTGATGTTTCAAAGACAGCTTTCAGGACTCGTTATGGTCACTACGAGTTTCTTGTGATGCCGTTCGGTTTGACGAATGCGCCAGCGATCTTCATGGATCTCATGAATCGCGTATTTCAGCCATACCTCGACCAGTTTGTGATAGTATTCATAGATGACATTCTCGTCTACTCCAAGAATCGGGAGGATCACAGCAGGCATCTGGCCACAGTGTTGCAGACATTGCAAAAGCACAAATTATTCGCAAAGTTCAGTAAATGCGAATTCTGGTTAGAGAAGGTGGCGTTCTTAGGCCACATTGTATCCAGCAGTGGTATTGAGGTAGACCCAGCGAAAGTTGCAGCAGTCAGAGATTGGGTTGTGCCGCAAAATGCATCAGAGATCCGCAGTTTTCTTGGCTTAGCAGGATATTATCGGAAGTTCATTAAGGGATTCTCTTCGATTGCAGTTCCACTCACAGCACTGACCAAGAAGAATGTGAAATTTGTTTGGAGCGAGGAGTGTCAGAAGAGCTTCGATACTTTGAAGCAAGCTCTTATCTCAGCACCAGTTTTGGCCGTGCCGTCAGGGTCCGGTGAGTTTGTTCTGTATACCGATGCTTCGAAACTCGGTCTTGGCGCAGTATTGATGCAGCATGGGAAGGTGATAGCTTATGCTTCTAGACAGTTGAAGACTCATGAGAAGAACTACCCTACCCATGATCTAGAGTTGGCCGCAGTAGTTTTTGCCTTGAAGATTTGGAGGCATTATCTGTATGGAGAGAAGTGCCAAATCTTTACCGACCACAAGAGCCTCAAGTATTTCTTTACGCAGAAGGAGCTGAACATGCGTCAGAGGCATTGGTTGGAGCTTGTGAAGGATTATGACTGTGACATTAGCTACCACCCGGGTAAAGCTAATGTAGTTGCGGATGCATTGAGCAGAAAAGTCGCAGTGATGGCTCATTTGACAGTGTCAAGACCTCTTCAGATTGAGATGCAGAGGTTTGATCTTGAGACTTATCCTCGAGGTAGAGTTCCCCGTCTATCTACCTTGACCATTCAGTCTTCTCTTCTGGACCGTATTCGCAGTGGTCAGTCATCAGATGAGCAGTTAGCAAAGTGGAAGCAGAGGGATGAGGCCAAGGGCATTGTCTTGTATTCAGTCAGTGATGGTATTGTGAGATACCGAGACAGGATATGGGTTCCTAGCAGTGATTCTATCCGAGCAGATATCTTATCAGAAGCCCATACGTCGCCGTACTCTATTCATCCAAGGAGTACGAAGATGTACAAGGATCTGCAGCTATTGTATTGGTGGCCAGGGATGAAGAAGGATATCAGACGATTTGTGTACGAGTGTCTGACTTGCCAATTAGTGAAAGCGGAGCATCAGAGACCAGCAGGTTTGCTCAAGCCTCTCCCTATTCCCGAGTGGAAGTGGGAGAATGTTACCATGGACTTTGTGACCGGATTGCCGAGGTCAGCCAGAGGATCGAATACTATCTGGGTGATTGTAGATCGTCTTACCAAGTCAGCGCACTTCTTGCCTATTAAGACGACTTTCACCATGGTTCAGTATGCAGAGCTGTATATCCAAGAGATAGTCCGACTCCATGGTATCCCAGTTTCTATCGTATCTGACAGAGATCCTAGATTCACTTCCTCATTTTGGAAGAGTTTGCATTCGACTATGGGTACGAAGTTGCTGTTTAGCACAGTTTTCCATCCGCAGACAGATGGGCAGTCAGAGCGAGTCATTCAGATTTTAGAGGATCTTCTCCGTGCTTGCGTCATTGATTTCTCAGGGAGTTGGGAGTCGAACTTTCCATTGGTTGAGTTCACCTACAACAACAGCTTCCAGTCTTCCATTGGTATGGCTCCGTATGAAGCACTATATGGCCGCAAGTGTAGATCTCCTGTTCATTGGGATGAAGTAGGAGAGAGAGCAGAGTTGGGTCCAGATATTATTCAGCAGACTGTCGATGTAGTAGTCCGGATCCGTGATAGAATGAGGACTGCTCTGAGTCGACAGAAGAGTTATGCTGATCAGCGGAGGAGAGATTTAGAGTTTGCTGTCGGCGACCATGTCTTTGTGAAGGTGGCACCTATGAAGGGTGTCATGAGATTTGGCAAGAAAGGGAAGCTCAGTCCGAGATTCATTGGACCATTTGAGATCCTCGACAGAGTTGGGACGCTAGCTTATCGTGTGGCTCTTCCGCCGAATCTGGCCGGAGTACACAATGTGTTCCACGTCTCCATGCTGAGGAAGTACATGGCGAACCATTCGCATGTCCTGAACTTTGAGCCGTTGCAGCTTACTCCGAACCTATCTTATGAGGAGAGGCCAGTGCAGATCCTAGACAGGCAGGAGAAGAAGCTTCGGAACAAGCTGGTTAAGCGAGTCAAAGTCAGATGGCTCAACCATTCAGAGAAGGAAGCTACATGGGAGTCTGAGTCGGAGATGAGAGATCGTTACCCCGAGTTATTCGGTGAGTTTTAATTTCGAGGACGGAATTTCTTTTAAGGGGGGAAGGATTGTAGAACCCGTAACTTAGACTACGTTTAAACCATGCATAATTCTAGTATTTAAATTAAAATGATTTTTGTTGCATGAGTATTTAAAGTGCCTTTCTTTAAAGTTAATTATGCATTTCAGTAGTTTTAATTTTATTCTTTCAGTTATTTCAGTGAGGCCGGACTGGAGTTGGAGCTTTGAGATAGAATTTAAGATTTAGAAAACATTTTCGGAATTTATTTTAGCTAGCAAGTAAGTTCATTTAAGTTAAAAAGAAAGTTTGAGGATTTAATTTAATTACTTGAGGTGAGTAGGAAAATAAGCTCATTTGAGTTACTTAATTAAGGGATTAATTCAATAAATTAATTAAGGGATAGATAAGGCTCTTAAGGTATTAATATTTAGTAACTAAACAATTTCTCCCCTTCATTTTATTGTATTTTCGGCCCCTTAATAGATTAAGCATTATCATGCCAACTCATCACCCTTTTGACCCATTCTTTTTTGTGTTAACATGCTAATCTTTCTTTTATGATTAGTCAACCTTAATTAATTAATTATTGAGCATTATCCTAGTCTAGAAAGCTTAAGATTTCGGCGCCCCCACCTTCTAGAGCCATCCATCAACTCATTTGATATCAAACAACAATTCAAAATTCAAAATGAGGGAGACTTGGTCTTGAGTTGCCCCTTATATATTGCACCCACTTCCCTCACTCCCCTAACCATCTTCCCCTCTCCCTAAGCTCAAAATTCAGAGTCATTTTAGAGGCAAAAATCGTGAGGTGCTAAGGGAAAACAAGAGAGAAAAATTCAGAATCAAGCTAAGTAGCAAAGCGCTCCACCTCCTCCGCGCCGGATCGTCTCTTCTTTTCGTTTTTCTTTCAAACGAAACCAAGCATGAATATATTATTCCTTGACTCTTCAATCAAGTCATACTATCATATTTTTATGTTTCATGATTCCCCTTTCATGTAAAAACCGAAATACATCAGCATTTTCAGAAAAGAACAACATGCAGAATTTCGGCCCCTTTCTTTTTAAGCTTCACGGTTTTCTTTGATGTTGTGGTTTCAGGTATTGGTTCGGTTCCAGGCTCCCAAGACAACATCTAGACATGTTCTAGGATGGATTAGGATCACTTTAGTCCATTGTTTCAGCCCCCATGCTTGCTGGAAATTCAAAAATGACAGCAACTCCATTTGTGTCCATTTGTGTTCGAAAATCTGATGTTGCGGTCATAAGGGAATAGATCGGATCTTGGCTGCCCTAGGGGCCTATAGCCATGATTAGATCACTTCCCTAGCATGTCTAAGACGTGACTAAGTTGCCCTTTTGGTGGCTTGGTCCATGGTTAATCGGTTTTTAAATCAAACGCAAGAACAGCCCCTCCCCTTCTCGGCCCCTTTGATTTTGACAGCATGTGTTGGTTCGAGTATGGTGGAATGGTGTGGATCTTGGTTGGCCTAAAGCCCTTAGCCATGGTTCACACCATGCCCCAAGATTTCTAGGTGGTGCCATGGTCAATCAAATGACCACTGGATTGAGACGAGACAGCAAGCGAAGCACAACACCACACACGCACGCATGAGTGTCCTCGGTAGGAGTTTTTGGATGGTTGCTGGAATGGTGAGGATTGTGGCTGGCCTAGGGCCCCTAGCCATGGTTCAAATCATTCCTTGGGACGTTGGTAAGAGGTGTTGGTCGGAGGTTCAAGCCCCAATGGCCATTAGCCTCGCGAACGACGCAAGCAGACCAAGCACAGCTGCTGTATTTTTGGACAGCAACTTGCTGTGACGGTTCAGTGGCTCGTTCGAGTTCTTGGTCGGCTTTTAGCCTATGGCCTTGGACTGGACAGTGCCTCATTGAGTTAGAAAGGTCATGTTTTTGACCGTTTGTAATTCGGTTCATTTTTGAGGTCGTACGAGAATTTACGGTGCGATGTGCCAAATTGACTCTCGAAAGAGCGTTTCTTGTTTTGGCCTCCATTCACCTAGATTTCGGCCCTCACCATTTTAGGAGCATTATTTTATCATTTTAGGCGTATTTTAATCATGACTACATGATAGTTCAGTGTTGGTTCGGGTTGGTTCGGAGTCATGATTAAATACGAAGTCGGTAGGCGTAATTGTCACATTTTAGAATGTTATTGCATAGTTTGGTCCCATAAATCTATTGCATATTTTTCATGACATTTAGGTTGCAGCGAGCCTGGGAGCGATCCAATCCAAGCATTAAATTATTACAGGATATTTAATTGTGCCATTTAATTATATTACGTGCATAAATATTGAGAAGGCCCTCGAACTACTTGCTTGAAAATTTGCGGAAAATTAAAAATTTTCTTTTTAAAAGAACTTAAATGGCCTCATTCATAATATCACTGGTGAATCAAGTTCAATATTTCAAAATATTGCAGCGGAAGAAAATCAAAGTTTGCCAAAAATCACAATTTAAAAATATCCAACAACTGATAAAATTGTTTGCGGAAAAACATAACAACTGCTGCACTGAGGTCCTCGGGTGCCACTACTGCCGACCCAAGCTGGCTCACTGGTCCCCGCCCTCGGCCCTGGCCTCATCAGTACCTACAACAATCAAGTCTAGTGAGCCTAAAGACTCAGCATGCATAAATCGCAGGTAACGAGTAAAAATCTGAATTTAAAATATGCATGAGTTAACATATCCTGTCCTGAGGCATACTGAAAATAATCTGTACTGAGCAATTATAATACGTGCATAACTGAACTGGAAATCACTGTAAAAATATTTGCTCCTTGGAGCCTGTACTGAAATATCTGATAAAATTTTCTGTTGAGATTATGTTTTACGCCTGTGGCCACTGCACTAAGCTGAACTGATCGGTAACTGGCTACCGGGGAGGCTGAAACTGATCTGAGCTGGCCGGTCACTGGCGACCGGGTGGTACCATACTGAACTGATCGGTCACTGGCGACCGTATAAAATAACACTCCCACATAGTGAATGAACCACAAGCCATATCGCATAAATCTCAAAAATAATCATTTTCTATTTAATGCACGTAAAATAATTAACTGGCATAATGAAAATTCCTGTAATTTAACCAACTGGATTGGATTGGATCGTTCCCAGGCTCGCTGCAACCTAACTGTGCCATGAAAAATATACAAATGCTTAAACATGACCAACTATGCAATTTACGTTCAAAAGATGCGACTATGACGCCTAATGACTTCGCATTTAATCATGACTCCGAGCCAACCTGAACCGACACTGAACCGACGTATAGTCATGATTAAAATACGCTGAAAAATCATAAAATAATGTTCCTAAAATGATAGGGTCGAAATCTAGGTGGAATGGAGGCCAAAACACGAAACGCTCTTTCGAGAGTCAATTTGGCACATTGCACCGTAAATTCTCGTACGACCTCAAAAATGATCCAAATGACGAACGGTCAAAAACATGACCTTCCCAACTCAATGAGGCACTGTCCAGTCCAAGGCCATGGGCTAAAAGCCAACCAAGAACTCAAACGACGCTTCTGAACAGCAGCATACTTGCTGTCAAAAGATACAGCAGCTGCGCACTTGTTTTTCCTTGTGTCGTTTTCGAGGCTATCGGCCATTGGGGCGTGAACCACCAACCAGAGACTCTTACCAACACCCCAAGGAATGATTTGAACCATGGCTAAGGGCCCTAGGCCAGCCACAATCCGCATCACACCAAATCTTAACCGAAGGGTCCAACCGAGAGCAACGTGCATGCGTGTGTAGTGTTTATGCTATGATCGATGTCTTGCGTCGTTCCAGTGGCCATTTGATTGACCATGGCACGATCTAGACATCTAGGAGCATGATATGAACCGTGGCTAAGGGCCATAGGCCAACCAAGATCCATACCAAGCAACAAAAGAACGAAATCAAAAGCTGCACAAATGAAGAAGCCGAATGGGGAAAGGGGCTGTTCTTGTGGATTATTTAAAAACCGATGAGCCATGGACCAAGCCACCAAAAGGGCAACTTAGTCACGTCTTAGACATGCTAGGGAGGTGATCCAACCATGGCTAAAGGCCCTTGGGGCAGCCAAGATCAGATCCACAACCCTTGACACAAAAACTGAAATTTCGAATCACATTTCTGCACTTATGGGGAACTTGCTGTCATTCTGAATTTCCAGCAAGCATGGGGCTGGTTTGAATGGACCAACATGGTCCTAATGCATCCTACTACATGTATACAAGCCGCCTTGGGAGCCTGGAGTCGATCCAATACCTGAAACCATCAAAACTCAGAAAAACGTGAAGCTTGTCAAGGGAAGGGCCGAAATTCTGCATGTGTGTTCCCAAAATATTTTGACATGTATCTCGGTTTTTGCTTGCTAAAACATGATCATGTACTGAAAAATAAATGATAATATGACTTGATTGAGGTTTGAAAGAAATCTAGACATGCCTGGTTTCGTTTTGAAAGAAAACGAACGAAACAACGACGACGCGGCACGGAGGAGGTGGAGCGCTTCTCTTGCTCTTTCTAGTTCTCGATTTTTTTTCTTGCCTTCCCTCTAGCTAAGACTCACGATTTTTACACTGAAAATGGATCTGAATGGTGAGGTATTTCGGTGGAGAGGGAGAGGGATTGAGTGGTTATGAAGGTGAGGAGAAAGGTGCACAAAAATAGGATCATATCAAGACCAAGTCCACTCCCCTTTTGAATTTGAATTTTGAATTGATATCAAATGAGTTGGTGGATGCTTCTAGGAGGTGATGGCCGAAATTTTGCTTATTTTCTAGTCTAGGATATGTCCATTAATTAATTAAATTGTGCTCCCAAAAATCCTAGAATTATCCTACAACTTACATGCAAAGAAATGGTCAAAAAGGTTGATGAGTTGGCAATTAAATTGTCTAGCAACTATGGGGGCCGAAAATTGCAATAAAATGAAGGGGAAATATTGTTATCTAGTCAACTAATAATCCTTGAAAGCCTTACTAATCCTTTAATTAATTTAGTGAGCTAACCCATTAATTTAATAACTTAAATGAGTTCATTTCTTAATCACCTCAAATAATTAAATTAAAATCCTCAACTAACTTAAATAATTCCTTAAACTTCTTTTTAACTTAAATGAACTTACTTGCTAGCTAAATTAACTTCTGGAAATATTTCTCAAATCTTAAATTCTATCTCAAAACTCCAACTCCAGTCCGGCCTCACTGAAATAACTGAAATGCTAAAAATCAAACTGCTGAACTGAAATAATAAATAATTAACTTCAAACAAATGCATTTAAAATAATCATGCAATGAAGTCAATTAAATTTAAAAATCTAGAATTATGCATGGCTTATACGTCTACTGATTTACGGGTTCTACAATCCTTCCCTCCTTAAAAGAAATTTCGTCCTCGAAATTAGAACTCACCGAATAACTCAGGGTATCGACTTCTCATCTCCGGCTCAGACTCCCACGTAGCTTCCTCCTCTGAATGGTTGAGCCATTTGACTTTGACTCGCTTAACCAACTTGTTCCGAAGTTTCTTCTCCTGTCTGTCTAGGATCTGCACGGGTCTCTCCTCATAAGATAAGTTCAGAGTAAGCTGCAACGGCTCGAAATTCAGCACATGCGAAGGATTTGCCATATACTTCCTCAGCATGGAAACGTGAAAGACATTGTGTACTCCGGCCAGATTTGGCGGAAGAGCCACACGATACGCTAGCGTCCCAACTCTGTCGAGGATCTCAAACGGTCCAATGAATCTCGGACTGAGCTTCCCTTTCTTGCCAAATCTCATGACACCCTTCATAGGTGCCACTTTCACGAAGACATGATCGCCCACTGCAAACTCTAACTCTCTCCTCCGCTGATCGGCATAACTCTTCTGTCGGCTCTGGGCAGTCCTCATCCTATCACGGATCTTGACTACTACATCTGCTGCCTGCTGAACCATCTCTGGACCCAACTCTGCTCTCTCTCCTACTTCATCCCAATGAACAGGAGATCTACACTTGCGGCCATACAGTGCTTCATACGGAGCCATACCTATAGACGACTGGAAACTGTTGTTATAGGTGAACTCTACCAATGGTAAGTTCGACTCCCAACTCCCAGAGAAATCAATGACGCAAGCACGGAGAAGATCCTCTAAGATCTGAATAACTCGCTCCGACTGCCCATCCGTCTGCGGATGAAAAGCTGTGCTAAACAGCAACTTCGTACCCAAAGTCGAATGCAAACTCTTCCAAAACGAGGAAGTGAATCTGGGATCTCTGTCGGATACGATAGAAACTGGAATACCGTGGAGTCGGACTATCTCTCGGATATACAGCTCTGCATACTGAACCATGGTGAAAGTCGTCTTAATAGGCAAGAAGTGCGCTGATTTGGTAAGACGATCTACAATCACCCAGATAGCATTCGATCCTCTGGCTGACCTCGGCAATCCGGTCACAAAGTCCATGGTAATGTTCTCCCACTTCCACTCGGGAATAGGAAGAGGCTTGAGCAAACCTGCTGGTCTCTGATGCTCGGCCTTCACTAACTGGCAAGTCAGGCACTCGGATACAAAACGCCTGATGTCCTTCTTCATTCCTGGCCACCAATACAATAGCTGCAGATCTTTGTACATCTTCGTACTCCCAGGGTGAATGGAGTACGGGGACGTATGGGCCTCTGATAAGATGTCTGCTCGGATAGAATCACTGCTAGGAACCCATATCCTATCTCGGTATCTCACAATACCGTCGCTGACTGTATACAAAACACTGCCCTTAGCTTCATCTCTCTTCTTCCACTGTGCCAACTGCTCATCTGCTGCCTGACCGCTGCGAATACGGTCAATAAGAGAGGACTGGATAGTCAAGGTAGATAAACGAGGAACTCTACCTCGAGGGTAAGTCTCAAGATCAAACCTCTGCATCTCAATCTGAAGAGGTTTCTGAATCGTCAAATGAGCCATCACTGCGACTTTCCTGCTCAAAGCATCCGCAACTACATTAGCTTTACCCGGGTGGTAGCTAATGTCACAATCGTAGTCTTTCACAAGCTCCAACCAACGTCTCTGACGCATGTTCAGCTCCTTCTGCGTAAAGAAATACTTGAGGCTCTTATGGTCGGTAAAGATCTGGCACTTCTCCCCATACAGATAGTGCCTCCAAATCTTCAAAGCAAAAACTACGGCCGCTAACTCCAGATCATGGGTAGGGTAATTCTTCTCGTGGATTTTCAGCTGACGAGAAGCATACGCTATCACTCTACCATGCTGCATCAAAACTGCACCTAAACCAAGCTTCGAAGCATCGGTATAAAGGACAAACTCGCCGGATCCTGACGGTACAGCCAAAACGGGTGCTGAGATAAGAGCTTGCTTCAAGGTATCGAAGCTCTTCTGACACTCCTCGCTCCACACAAACTTTACATTTTTCTTGGTCAGTGCTGTGAGTGGAACGGCAATGGAGGAGAATCCCTGGATGAATTTCCTGTAATATCCTGCTAGCCCAAGAAAACTGCGGATCTCTGATGCATTCTGAGGCACAACCCAATCTCTGACTGCTGCAACTTTCGCGGGGTCTACCTCAATGCCACTGCTAGAAACAATGTGGCCCAAGAACGCCACCTTCTCTAACCAGAATTCGCACTTACTGAACTTTGCGAATAATTTATGTTTCTGCAATGTCTGCAACACTGTAGTCAGATGCCTGCTGTGCTCCTCCCGACTCTTGGAGTAGACGAGAATGTCATCTATGAACACTATCACAAACTGGTCGAGGTACGGCTGAAATACGCGATTCATTAGATCCATGAAGATTGCTGGCGCATTCGTCAGACCGAACGGCATCACTAGGAACTCGTAGTGACCATAACGAGTCCTGAAAGCTGTCTTCGAGACATCAGCATCTCTCACCCTCAACTGGTGATAACCGGAACGCAGATCTATCTTGGAGAAAATCGAAGCTCCCTGCAACTGGTCAAACAGATCCTCAATCCTCGGCAGTGGGTATTTATTCTTCACTGTAACCCTGTTCAACTCCCGGTAGTCAATGCAAAGCCTCATCGAGCCATCCTTCTTTTTCACGAATAAGACTGGCGCGCCCCATGGAGAAAAGCTCGGGCGAATGAAATCCTTGTCAAGAAGTTCTTGGATCTGCTTCTTAAGCTCTGCCATCTCTGTCGGTGCTAGACGGTACGGTGCTTTGGATATCGGAGCCGTTCCTGGCATAAGCTCAACGGAAAACTCCACCTCTCTCTCTGGTGGCATACCAGAGACGTCTTCGGGAAAAACGTCTAAGAAATCTCTAACAATCGGAACATCTGAAGCTGACTGGCTGGGTTCGTCGGGGACAGATAAAAAGGTTGCTAGAAATGCCCGACACCCTCTATGCATGAGCTTCCTAGCCTGAACATAAGGAATAATGCGCGGTAAGGAAAAGTACCTGTCCGGCTCAAATAAGAACTGCTCCATTCCAGGCGGTCGGACAAGAACGGATCTCCGCTGGAAGTCTATCAACACTCTGTTCCTCAATAGCCAGTCCATCCCTAGGATGATGTCAAATTCCGGCATCGGTAGCACAATCAGATCCGCATAAACAAGATTACCGTGCAACTCAAGGTCTATATCTCGGATAACATTGGTAGCTGCCATCTCCTCTCCTGACGGCAACACTACTGAAAAGGCTGTATCTAGCCCAATGGTCTGGATCTTGAGAAAGTTTGCAAAGACCTCCGAAATAAACGAGTGAGTGGCCCCTGAATCTATCAAGGCCTTGGTAGCGGAACCAGATATAAAAATTCTCCCTGAAAGAGCGGAGCTCTAAGTTGAATCCCACTACAAGATCTAAACTTATAGACATGCAAAGGTCTAGGTTCCTCTAGCTTAATTTCCCCGAAATAAATCTGAGTAGAGCATGCAATCCTATAACAGTTCTAAGTTCAAAATCTAAATCCCGATTCCCAAAACGCGGAAATTCGAAGAATAACTTAAAGTTTAAAGGTACCTGTCAACAACATAGTCTCCGGGTTGGCTTCCGCGGCATGGAGAGCAAAGACTCTGCCTTGGGTAGGCAGATTCCTCTGAGGGCACTGCAGCAACATGTGGTCTGGACTGCCACACTTAAAACACTTTCCTGAGCCAGCCATACATGCTCCAGGATGGCGACGTGAGCACCTGGGACAGACTGGGTGCTCCTGAGTCCTCGGGGCTAGGCGTCCCCGCTGCTGCTGCTGCTGCTGCTGGCCTCTGTTCCTGGGCGGTCCATGAAAAGGCCTCTTATTCTGCTGCTGATGCTGATGAGGAGGAGGGCGGTGCGGTGCCTGGACTGGGCGCTTGCCCTGGCGATCCCTCTCGATATCCCGCAGATCCTGTTCTGCGGCTAAGGCCTTGGAGACGGCAACCTCATAAGTAGCAGGGTCAGATACCCTAACATCCCGGCGCAAGATCGGCCGTAAACCCACCAGGAAGTGCATCAGCTTGGCTTTGGCATCATTCGCTATCAGGGGCACAAAGTGACAGCCCCTCTCGAACTTACGGATAAACTCCGTAACCGACATATCCCCCTGTCTCAGGCTCATGAACTCGGTGGTCAGCCTGGTGCGAACCTCCTCAGCAAAATACTTGGAGTAGAAAACCTCCGTAAAACGGGTCCAAGAAAGTGTAGCCAATGTAAGGGCTACCGAAGCTCCTTCCCACCATAAGCGGGCGTCTCCAGTGAACAAGTAGGTGGCACATCGGACTCGGTCTGCGTCCCCCAGCTCCATAAAATCGAAGATAACCTCGAGGGATTTGATCCATCCCTCGGCAACCATGGGGTCTGATGCCCCAGAGAATTCCTTCGGGCGCATCTTCATGAATCGCTCATACACTGCCTCGGGCCCTGTCGGCCTGGCTGCGGCTGCGGCTACGGCTGCGGCATTGCCCCCCGCAAACTGTGCGAAGAACTGTGCCATCCCAGCTAACATCTGGGCACTCATGTCCTGTAGGGGCGGTGGAGGAGGTGGTAGGTCTCCCTCTGGTCTACGCTCCTCCCTGTCCTCTCGGCGAGGCTCCTCCTCTCTGTTGCGCTCTAAGATGCGTCTAGGGGGCATACTGTTCCAACATAACCCATACGTAACTAACATGCATAATTCCATAATTTATTTTAAATGAACTCTGAAATACTGAAAATCTGGAAGCATGCTGACAAAATAATTCATGCTATAACTGAAATGCTGAACAAAATGCTGAACTGAAAAACTTACAGACCAAAGGCGTGGCTTCGTGAGCTTCTCGCGGTCAGTAGTAGTGAAACCCTATACAGAACCACCGCTCTGATACCAACTGAGAAGGCCCTCGAACTACTTGCTTGAAAATTTGCGGAAAATTAAAAATTTTCTTTTTAAAAGAACTTAAATGGCCTCATTCATAATATCACTGGTGAATCAAGTTCAATATTTCAAAATATTGCAGCGGAAGAAAATCAAAGTTTGCCAAAAATCACAATTTAAAAATATCCAACAACTGATAAAATTGTTTGCGGAAAAACATAACAACTGCTGCACTGAGGTCCTCGGGTGCCACTACTGCCGACCCAAGCTGGCTCACTGGTCCCCGCCCTCGGCCCTGGCCTCATCAGTACCTACAACAATCAAGTCTAGTGAGCCTAAAGACTCAGCATGCATAAATCGCAGGTAACGAGTAAAAATCTGAATTTAAAATATGCATGAGTTAACATATCCTGTCCTGAGGCATACTGAAAATAATCTGTACTGAGCAATTATAATACGTGCATAACTGAACTGGAAATCACTGTAAAAATATTTGCTCCTTGGAGCCTGTACTGAAATATCTGATAAAATTTTCTGTTGAGATTATGTTTTACGCCTGTGGCCACTGCACTAAGCTGAACTGATCGGTAACTGGCTACCGGGGAGGCTGAAACTGATCTGAGCTGGCCGGTCACTGGCGACCGGGTGGTACCATACTGAACTGATCGGTCACTGGCGACCGTATAAAATAACACTCCCACATAGTGAATGAACCACAAGCCATATCGCATAAATCTCAAAAATAATCATTTTCTATTTAATGCACGTAAAATAATTAACTGGCATAATGAAAATTCCTGTAATTTAACCAACTGGATTGGATTGGATCGTTCCCAGGCTCGCTGCAACCTAACTGTGCCATGAAAAATATACAAATGCTTAAACATGACCAACTATGCAATTTACGTTCAAAAGATGCGACTATGACGCCTAATGACTTCGCATTTAATCATGACTCCGAGCCAACCTGAACCGACACTGAACCGACGTATAGTCATGATTAAAATACGCTGAAAAATCATAAAATAATGTTCCTAAAATGATAGGGTCGAAATCTAGGTGGAATGGAGGCCAAAACACGAAACGCTCTTTCGAGAGTCAATTTGGCACATTGCACCGTAAATTCTCGTACGACCTCAAAAATGATCCAAATGACGAACGGTCAAAAACATGACCTTCCCAACTCAATGAGGCACTGTCCAGTCCAAGGCCATGGGCTAAAAGCCAACCAAGAACTCAAACGACGCTTCTGAACAGCAGCATACTTGCTGTCAAAAGATACAGCAGCTGCGCACTTGTTTTTCCTTGTGTCGTTTTCGAGGCTATCGGCCATTGGGGCGTGAACCACCGACCAGAGACTCTTACCAACACCCCAAGGAATGATTTGAACCATGGCTAAGGGCCCTAGGCCAGCCACAATCCGCATCACACCAAATCTTAACCGAAGGGTCCAACCGAGAGCAACGTGCATGCGTGTGTAGTGTTTATGCTATGATCGATGTCTTGCGTCGTTCCAGTGGCCATTTGATTGACCATGGCACGATCTAGACATCTAGGAGCATGATATGAACCGTGGCTAAGGGCCATAGGCCAACCAAGATCCATACCAAGCAACAAAAGAACGAAATCAAAAGCTGCACAAATGAAGAAGCCGAATGGGGAAAGGGGCTGTTCTTGTGGATTATTTAAAAACCGATGAGCCATGGACCAAGCCACCAAAAGGGCAACTTAGTCACGTCTTAGACATGCTAGGGAGGTGATCCAACCATGGCTAAAGGCCCTTGGGGCAGCCAAGATCAGATCCACAACCCTTGACACAAAAACTGAAATTTCGAATCACATTTCTGCACTTATGGGGAACTTGCTGTCATTCTGAATTTCCAGCAAGCATGGGGCTGGTTTGAATGGACCAACATGGTCCTAATGCATCCTACTACATGTATACAAGCCGCCTTGGGAGCCTGGAGTCGATCCAATACCTGAAACCATCAAAACTCAGAAAAACGTGAAGCTTGTCAAGGGAAGGGCCGAAATTCTGCATGTGTGTTCCCAAAATATTTTGACATGTATCTCGGTTTTTGCTTGCTAAAACATGATCATGTACTGAAAAATAAATGATAATATGACTTGATTGAGGTTTGAAAGAAATCTAGACATGCCTGGTTTCGTTTTGAAAGAAAACGAACGAAACAACGACGACGCGGCACGGAGGAGGTGGAGCGCTTCTCTTGCTCTTTCTAGTTCTCGATTTTTTTTTCTTGCCTTCCCTCTAGCTAAGACTCACGATTTTTACACTGAAAATGGATCTGAATGGTGAGGTATTTCGGTGGAGAGGGAGAGGGATTGAGTGGTTATGAAGGTGAGGAGAAAGGTGCACAAAAATAGGATCATATCAAGACCAAGTCCACTCCCCTTTTGAATTTGAATTTTGAATTGATATCAAATGAGTTGGTGGATGCTTCTAGGAGGTGATGGCCGAAATTTTGCTTATTTTCTAGTCTAGGATATGTCCATTAATTAATTAAATTGTGCTCCCAAAAATCCTAGAATTATCCTACAACTTACATGCAAAGAAATGGTCAAAAAGGTTGATGAGTTGGCAATTAAATTGTCTAGCAACTATGGGGGCCGAAAATTGCAATAAAATGAAGGGGAAATATTGTTATCTAGTCAACTAATAATCCTTGAAAGCCTTACTAATCCTTTAATTAATTTAGTGAGCTAACCCATTAATTTAATAACTTAAATGAGTTCATTTCTTAATCACCTCAAATAATTAAATTAAAATCCTCAACTAACTTAAATAATTCCTTAAACTTCTTTTTAACTTAAATGAACTTACTTGCTAGCTAAATTAACTTCTGGAAATATTTCTCAAATCTTAAATTCTATCTCAAAACTCCAACTCCAGTCCGGCCTCACTGAAATAACTGAAATGCTAAAAATCAAACTGCTGAACTGAAATAATAAATAATTAACTTCAAACAAATGCATTTAAAATAATCATGCAATGAAGTCAATTAAATTTAAAAATCTAGAATTATGCATGGCTTATACGTCTACTGATTTACGGGTTCTACAAATATATAAAATGTTCATTTTTGAGATTATGCGATATTGCTTGTGGCCATTTCACTATCATGGGATTATTGCTAAATCCGGTCGCCAGTTACCGGTCCGGTCGCCAGTTACCGGTCAGTTGAGTTGTTTCACCCAGTATACTGTGGCTACAGTCTGATCAGACGTTTACTATTTTATCCGGTTGCCAGTTACCGGTCATGGGAGCATTTTATTATCCGGTCGTCAGTTACCGGTCAGTTTCAGTGCAGGGGCCACTTGCGTATACCATAATCTCACCAGGAAAATTATTACAGGCTATTTCAGTACAGGGCTCCAAGAAGCAAACATTTTTACTCGTTATTTACGATATATGCATGTTGAGTCTTTAGACTCACTAGACTTGATTGTTGTAGGTTCTGATGATGTCGGGGCCGAGGGCGGGGACCAGTGAGCAAGATCGAGTCGGCAGTAGTATGACCCGAGGACCTCAGTTCAGCATTTATTTTTAATTGATGGCTCAAACGTTTTAATTATTGTTGGAAAAACTTTTTACTGTTATTTCAAAAATGTTAATTCTTCCGCTGCCACATTGAACATCAAACTTTATTTATAAGTTCATTTATGAAGGAGGCAATTTTAATTATTTAAAAAGAAAAATTTTAAATTTTCCGCAAATTTTCAAGTAAGGATTTTAGGCCTTTACATATATCATTTTAAAACTATTTTCTTTTTACTTAGCATAATTTATCATAATTGAATGAATTGAAATCAAAAATAGAAAAATCAGGACTTCAAGTTAGATTATTTTAGAACAGAGACTTATCGGATCTTATCAGACAAACACAATATAACGATAATGGGCCATCCTTGATCTTGGGCTCTCTCCGGGTCTTTTCCTGTAAATGTGCTCCATCTAAGGTCTTTTCCCGCATTCGGACTCTCTCTGAGGCCTTCTCCCATATACAAGCTCTCTCTGGGGCTTTTTCTCTCACAGGCTTTCCTGATGCACCATTATCAGAATCAAAACATATATTTATCATTCGGAGATAGATTGGTTCGAACAGACCGACACCAACACAGAATGAAGTGGAGGGACATAGAAAAACACATTATAATGATCATGGACTATCCTTGATCTTTGGCTCCCTCTAGGACCTTTTCTTGTAGACAGGCTCCTTCTGGGGCTTTTTCTCTCATCCGGGCTCCCTCTGGGGCCTTCTCCAATAGACAGGCTCTCTCTCAAGCCTTTTCTATCACAGGCTATTCTGATGCATCATTATCAGATTTCAAACATATAACCTATCATTCGGAGACGGATTGGTTCGACAAAACAACACCAACATAGAACGAAGAAGAGGGACATGAACGAACGAATTGGCGGAACGAAAAGAATTGAAGCAACTTAGTAAAAAAAATCGAGTGCAGTATTTGTCAAAACATGTAGTAGACAATAGTATTTTAAAACATACATAATCATTAAAACATATAAACCCACTTACACTTGGTTCGAAAATGCGGCTTGAACTTGATTGCCACTTCGACGAAGCCTCGGCCGAAACTTGAACATCATGTAGTTGATACTTTGAGCAGAGTTTCGAGTTGTTTTAGTAGCAATTTGACACGTTTTAGTTGAGGCACGAACGACCGCACGAAGCTTCCTTTTCTTTCTTGCCTTGGCCGAAACTTTGAAGTGAGATGGGAGGGGATTTGAGTTTGATGTTTGCCTCAACTTTTGGGGTATTTATAGGTGAAAAGGTGGCCTTTCCTCTACCCTCCATCAGCCGTCAAAAGCCTCTTCAAATGCCCAATGGTGATGGTCCAATTGGCCTTCAAATGGTCAAAAGTAATCCACAACCAAGGGTCACCTTGTCACTCCTTACATATTGATTATGTCCCATTTCTAGCTCCTACCATGGTTGAATTTTTGCCTCTTTTAGGACAAGCATCAATGAGCTTCCTTGAGCTGATGGTTTAAGCTCATGAGCTAAGGGTTTCCTCCCAAGAATCAATGAGCTTCCTTGAGCTATGATTTTTAGCTTATGAGTTAACGGTTTCCTCCTCCGAGCTATGTCCCTTCAATTCTTGTGGTTTTGCATTGAATCGATTTCTTTTTGAGCTACTTTCCGAGCTTTGTGAGCTGAAAATTTACGTATATTATTGAGTTTCTTTATTCAAAAGTTTTGGATTTTAAAGTCTGATTCTATAGCTTATGTGATTTGCTTCGGAATTTCGGGTGTTCACAGTTTAACCCTCTAGTGTAAATTAATGCCCTTGAGAATGAATGTTCTTTGATATAATTAAGTTTAGGTCTGAGTCGATTTTGCTTGGCTAGTCCAGTTTAGGTAAACCAAATTAGCTTGTGGACGAAGCCAATTCCGTTTGGTTCGGATGCCTCAGTTTATCCATGTTTAGTTTAACTTAGATCAGTTTTGTCTTAAATCATTTATTAATACTAAAACATAAATGTTCCAACAAATTTGATCTATTTCCAAACGTTTACGTTTGTAGTTAAATCTTTTAATAATATCTCTATTATTGTGATTAACCATACGAGCGCCGAAGCTTATTTCTGTATGACGAAAAAAAAAATTTAAACATTCGTTACATCTTGGGTATGAGAGAACGATACACTAAAAATAATAATTTTCGGTCCTTGTGGAAACAATATTCTACTTATCATATACTAAAACCTGAAATCGTGCGCTATCAAGATAAAATGACGCAAGATTCAATAGCCATTATATATCTATCAAGACATTCTAACAATTGCCAAACCTCCAACATCTTAGCTTAATAGCTTGCAAACATTTGACATCATCGAAATTAAGACAATTTTAATTCTAACAGACTTAATATAATTAAAATTATAGTGAAATTAAAAACGTTTTTTTTTCATAAACTAGAGGAACCCTAGCTGCAACTCCTCTTTGGTTTTTACTCGAAAGATAAAAATGGGCGAGTCTGAATGCTTCCAGTGGCCCCTGTTTTAATTTGTCACCTAAAGTTGTAATATATATAATTTATGTGTATACGCGTGATGTATGCGTAATTCTTTTAATCGGCTGAATGACCTTGTATAACCCATAAGGTAAATGAGCTAGATGACTTGATAGTCCATCTTGCTCAAATATAGTAAAACATACAACAAGATCTTCAAGTATTCAGCAAGATTGTTCGATACAAAATATATATCTGGCAAGACATTCTAACACTTACTAAACATCCAAAAGCTTAGCCCAACAACCTGCAAATATTTGTTATCACTGAAACTAACACGATTTTAATTCTAACAAAATTTGTATAATTAAAATTACAGTAAAAAAATTGCATTTTTCACGATTAATCTTATACTAACTTATAAAACTTGTAACTTGACATTGCCGTTTCGTCAAACTTCTTATTCTTTATAACATTGTTAAATATATTTAGCTGGGTAATGAAATTTTTTGGCTGTTTCCAGAGTTTTTTTTTTTTTAATGACGTTTCGAGTCCGATAAAAAGCTTATAATTTCCTTTTTATATGGGGCCAAAATCCCATGTAAAATAATTGAGGCCCGAGAGTACTGATTAGTTGGGCGAATATCCGAGCCGGGTCAGAATATAATGGGTATTTACTTTGACCCTGTCTGTTTCTGTTCACTGTATCGTTTGTAGAAACTCCCAGGTGTACCATTTGTTTTATTTCTCCTGAATATACAATCCGCTTGATTCCTGAGGTAATTTATTGTAATTCAATCATCATTTTGTTGATCAAATTGCCAAATAACGTGGAAAATTCTATGCATTTCCGTTCAGTTTTCTTGAATCCCGATATCTCAATGTTATCTGTTGTTGGCATTGCTATGATATATGGTTGAAACGTTGTCTCGTTCCATGATTTTTGATTCATGGTGATGAAATTTTGCTAAATTTATTTGTTTTTCTTCACCAGATCCAATCATAGGATGTGATTTGAATCAAAGTGTTGTGTTTGTTGTATTTGTATTTGTATTGGAGTTGTTTCTTTGCTTCAAAATTTTACATTTTTTAGGTTCTTCATCCTCGAACTTTATGGATTCTCACCACGTTCTGGTGATTAATAGTGAAGGTAAATGGATTCGTATTGATCGATATTTTTGTGGGAGTATCATTAAAGTGAAATATTGATTTGTTTGGAGATTTACATCTTTAATCAGGTGATCTGACAGGGAAGAGGAAAGGAAAGAAGTTAAAATCTATGCTTATGAATGACATTTGTGGTTATTTTTTTAAACACGTGTAGCTTTGTAACCTTGGATTTTTAACGTTTTTGTAGTTTAGAGTATGATCACAACGAGATGGCAAATTTATATTTCCATGAAGCAATTATCAAATTAATTCTCTTTGCAATAAATTCTGGGATTGGGGATTAATTGAGCGCTCTGTTATTGGATATTAGTGTGAATTCAACTTTTTCTGTCTTTGTTTTAAGTTCTTAATTTATAGCTGTTGGCATTTTACAGTTGTTTCCTTGCATTATGAATCCACCTGTTGATGACCATGAGTTAGAACCAGATAAACTTGAAGAAGAAAAGGAGGGAGGTCCTTTGGTTCATTGTGATCTTTATGATACCGATATAGTTTATAAGATAGCACAGGAACTAGTTCCTGGATTGGCCTCAGCATGTATTGACAACACAACTGGTGGCCTCTTAAAAAGCCCAGCTTCAGTGGCTGTTGATATAAGAAGAGAAATGGTGGATTATCTTATCCAACGAAGTGAAAATTTCTTGGCTGAGTCCGCCCTAGAAGGTGGTGTGAATGAAGAAATATCTGGAAACCCATATGATATTCTCTCTGATTTGATTGACGATTTTTCAAGTTCTAAAAGGAACTTTTTCAGCAGAGTTTCAGGATGGCTACTGAGTGAACGAAGAGAAGACTGGATAGATGATCTGGTGCAAGAGATGGAAATAAATGGTTTTTGGTTGTTGAATAGGAGAGAATCGGTTGCGCAGACTCTCTTGAAGAATGTTGATTTCAAAAACAAATATCATTGTGGAAAGAGCTTTAAATCTGTGGATGATTTAGAAGTGCATAAATTGCACTGCAATTTTAGGACTATGACCTGCACAAATGAAGGGTGCAATTCTAGATTTAGTGCAGCTCAGATAGATCATCATGATTCAACCTGTCCTTTTAAAATACTTCCATGTGAGCAAAACTGCTCTGACAGGATCATGAGGCGTGCAATGGACAGGCATTGTATTACCATATGTCCCATGAAACTTGTGAAATGTCCTTTTTATTCGGTAGGATGCCATTCTACTATTCCTCAATGCGCTATTGACCAGCATCGATCTGAGGGTCTCCATTCTCACGTACTTTACATTCTTCAATCTGTTCATGGTGAAGGAATTAACAGAGACTGTGAAGGAAAGGGCAGAAGATGTCGTAAAGGTAAGCTTCAAAAATGTGTAGTTTATTCCTTAAAGTTCATTGACAGGTAAGGACCATGAAAATTATGGAATAATAATTTCACTCACCATTAATTCTTTGTATTATCTTTACATATTACCTAATTGTTATCAGTCTTTAAGTTGTAGTTATTGATATCTGCTGAAATGCAGCAAACAATCAGATCTATTGCAGAAATGCAATTTAATGAGGTAATGACAACAAACAAAAAAACCTAATGTTTGTCACGAGGTTTTTTTGTTAAGTTGTTGGCGCTCGTTGATTTAGTCTTTTTTTTTAATATTTCCCAGGCCCTTATTTTGTGCTGCTAGCCATCTATGTTTTACATGGGTTGGCGTGTAGATTGGTTCTTATGTGGTAATTTTTTGATATCGCATAAATTATCTTTCTCAAAATCTTTATCTTTTCCAGAACAAGATTAAATATAGGTTTAAAATGACCAGTAGCAAAGTTGTCATGATTCACTTTAAGGATTTGCCTCTTTTCTTCCCTCGTAACCTTTTTGTTCAAGCTTTTACCTTAACAGCCTAGTTCTCGCATGGCTTAATTTACTGAAACTCAGTTTACTTGCCTCCTTTCTGATGACAGCTATCATCTGCTGAACAACTAGCATCAGCTCGTGATGCAAGAGCTTTAACAATTGCTGTCAAAGATCTTGACACAAAACTCGGACCTTTAAAAGTTATAGTAAATGCAAGTCACTCTGAAGAGTTGACCGATTCAGCTGACGAGTTGGAGAGCCCCATCTTACCTATCCAAAATGTTGGGTTAGAGGAGTTTACGAAAAAAGAAGAAAAGCAGATCATATCACACTCCAAAGGTACAGAACATGATGACTTCTGCCAGGAGATGGGGACATCAGTGGACTCATCTGCTAAGGTAAGTGCACAAATTGAGTCACAACTTAAGCAAGAAAACTTGAACGAGTCGCCCCGTTTAAGAAAAGAGGGCATACACTCACCAACCAAAGTTGAAGAGCAGACGAGGAAATCATCCATAGCAGCAGTGGTTGATCCAGATACAGAGGAACATGCTACCTTACCGATCAAGAAGGAAGAGCTCTCAGAATCAATTCATGAGAGGGAGCAGCATAACGAGTCAGCTAACTAGAAGGATTCGATTAAATGACTTAATTCAGAAGAGTTTTTTTGTTTCTCGGATAGAAAAGTTGCGTTTATGTATGAGAAAAGGGTATAATTCTTTTGTTTCTTATCGCTCTGTCGAGCTTCTATTTAATTTGCTGAATGATTTGCATTTAGAAAATGACTGCAGCTCATGTTTCATTTGGTTTATGTAATTGGTTTATTTTTCATTTTTTTTTTTTTTGGTATTGCATCCGGGCAGTTTCCATTTGTTCACATTATAAAGCAATTTTCCTTGCTTTTTTCGCCCTTATTACTTGCAGAGCAGTATTCTCTTAAATTTTTTTAAAAAAATTCCCTGGATAAAATTAATATCAAAAAATTGTAAATTAAACTAAAAATAACATTATCATTTGCAATTTTGAAATGAAAGATTAAGTTGAATGCACCCTCTTGATAATAAAGAGAGCATTGTTTAGCACAAATATGAGCAAAGAGGTTTATATCATAAAAATCATGAAGTTTGATGGGTTGGATTAAATAATCAATTCACATAGCGAACTTGGTCTCTTGCCATGGGATTAAAAGATAACCAGTAAAATCAAATGTATTACAATTCTAAGTGGATAAGAGAAGTTGACCTGTTGTCCACCTACATGTTGAAATTAAGCATTGAGCCTATATTCCAAAGTTGGGCACTTGCAAGAGTCATCCAAAAAATTAGGGGTCAGAGTAAGGCGCTTAGCCTACGCAAATACCAACTTTTTTACATGTGTTTGGCCAAAATTGCCTCCACAGCACCCTGAACTATGGGGTGATAACAAGCACATGCTTCTGAGAACACCCTCTTTGCAAATATCTTCTCTTCTTCTATGCTGGGACCTTGGACGAGTGCGGTATACAGTGGACGCAGATACTTCATCCTTCCAACTTCTTGAAGTGTTTTCTCGGCCTCACTATAGCAATGACTGCACCTCGACAAAATGGCAAGCAGGAGAAATGCTAATCCTCTGATTCCGAAAACCTGTAGCGCGCATCCAAAGCCAACACCTGTGTTGGATCTCGGTTTTCTACGTGTCCAAACGCAGCGGAAGTTTAAAAATTTTTAGATCTTGACTTTCAAGATCCTTTTGGACACTCATATGGTTTTTACAATTAAACATTCATAGAAAGTAAATCGTTATACCTTTGGTGAATAGATCACTTGGCTCCAACTATTCCGGGATTAGCGGAGATAGATCTTGATGAATTCCCTATGAACTTTTTTCAGATCTCCTTTGTGTATTCTTCTAATCAGGTCCACGACTAGATGATTTGTTCCTTTTCCAAACTGCACTAGAAAATTTGGAAAAGTTTTAGCGTTGCAGAGGAAAAAAAGAGAGATGACTCAACCCTCTTTCCAAAAGGAGAAGGCCGAAAATTTGAGAAGAAGGGAGGCCAAATTTTCGAAAATTGTGAGGTTGGAGACTAGGGTTATGGCTTGATTACTCCTATTTATAATTAAGTCATGACATTGATACATATAATTACCATTAATAGACTTGATTAATTAATTGGGCTAGTCCAACTATTTTAATTGATTAATCAAAGTCCATTAAGAACTTTAATTATTTAGTATGTTGGACTTGTACTCCTACAAGTCAATTAAACATACTTCCCTACCAATTTTAATTTAATATTTATTAAATTCAACTTTTGAGTTTAATAAATTAAATCCATTATAAATTCAACATTTGAATTTATTATATAAATTATAAATTCAACTCTTTGAATTTTATCAACTCCAAAATTTAATATTTAATAAACTTAACTTTTGAGTTTAATAGTTGAGTTTAATAAATAAAATTATCAAATTTTATAAATTAAACTCATTGAAGTTATTCTCTGAATATTTAATTATCATAAATTAAACTCCTTGAAATTACTATATCATAATATAAATTCAACTTCTTGAATTTATTCTCTCAACGGGAACAAATGATCAAGTACTTGTGTGACCCTTATTGGTTCATGGATACAGCTAGCCATGGGTTCACAACTCTTTGTGATTCAGGAAATAATCATTTATTCAGGGCTAACCCTAATTTGCCACATTCTTTGCATCAACAATTGATCATAAGAATGTCAGAAATCATATTTCTGATTAAACCCATTGAATCATAGTAAGAGCGTCTAGTAGCATCGCCCCATGATTCCCTAGGTATCACTGATAGTGCCTGCAAAAACCAGTCGATTATGATTAGCATACAGTACGGTCCCTTCATCTCATATATCTCGATCGAATCTGCAACCATTGGTTCATCGAGGGTTGCATAATAATTGATAACTATGTGATACATATAAATAGTGGCATCGTATGTACTATTGGAGAACTCTTTCTCTAACGTACATCTCATACTCTGACCAGAGATTCCACGCACTATTATTTCATCAAATCACATAGGATATCCACACCCATAGGTGAGCAGGGAATCCCCGACTACAATGCACTGGCTCCTATATGTGTCGCAACTGTACCCAACCTCGCCACCTGATGACTCTCTTGGAGCCGGTAAACGAGTCAAAGCACTAGCCCTAGCATATAGAGCCTCAGTGTTGTCTCGGGTCGTAAGGACTAATGATGTACAATTATAACCACGGACTTATCCTCTCGATGAATGATAACCACTTAGAAAGTCCGAGGAGGGTTGTTCGTTATAATCATCATATGACTACCCACCTGCATGTTTAAACATCTCTATGTTCTTACCAAGAAACGCAGTACAAAACGTCACATATGCTAGTCTCGAGCTCAAGCGACCATTTATCCATGATTTAGGGATACAGCTAGCTGTGGGTTAACAACTCTTTGTGATTCAGGACAATTTCTTTTATTCGGGCTTACCCTAATTTTCCGACATTCCATGCACCAACATTTGATCATGAGAATGTCAAAAACCATTTTCTGATTAAACCCATCGAATCATGGTAAGAAGCGTCTAGTAGTATCGCCTCATAATTCCCTAGGTATCACTGATAGTGCCTGCAAGAACCACTCAGTTATGATTAACGTACAGTACGGTCCCTTCATCTTATATATCCCGATCGAATCTACAATCATTAATTCATCGAGGGTTGTATATCAATTCGATATGTAACATCCCGAAAATTTGAAGGTCCACGTGAACCACACACATACAAGTTATTAAATTTCTTTGGTATTTTATTAAATTGTTTTAAAGCATTAAATGCATGTCTATTTCATTAATTTGTGTTTTAATTCATGATTTATTTAAAGTTTCATGCATTAGGATTTTAAGATGCATTTTGCGTTCGAACGAGGAACGGAGACAGGGGAATTATCAGGAAAATTATTTTAATTACATGTTTAATTTTTATTAATCAATATGGAGTGTTTTTAATTTTTAAAAAATGGGCTTATTAGATATTTTTTCCCGCATGATTTTATCTTTATCCGGTACTCAAATTTTATCGAATCGATGGACTTTTTGAAGGTTCGGTCAAAAATTTTTAAAACTTACCTAAACGAAATATTTTTCGAGAGTGTATTTGGGCTTGATGGGCCTATTTTTAAGCTTAGTGGGCTCAAAATTCTTTTTAAACTTTTTAAATAATTATTGGCCCATTAGAGTTTATTATACTATTTAATTAACCCCTAAACATCCACTAAACCTAAACCTAATCTCCATCAGCCGACAATCCCTTCTTCCACCACTCATTTCACGTGGGTTTCAACAGCAAGGCTTAGAAGCTTTCGGCCATAATTTGTTCTTTCAAGGAAAAATTCTCCCGACACTCGTTCTTCGATCTCCTCGCGTCTATAACTTCAAGGCATGCTTTGTATCATTTTTTTTACACATCATACACGTTTTATATGCTGGAAATCATATTTATGCATGAAGAATTCCGATCTAGCCTAGTACTTGAAAAACACTTCGGTTTACATGTGATTATTGCGTTTTCTTGTTCAACTCTCACGTTTTCTTATTAATGTACAAGGGGCTGCGGTTTTCGGGTTGTTAAGTGACTGCTAATGGTGTCAAGATGTGGTCTTGGAGTTAACACCGATCTTCGTTGCATTAGGAAGAAAGATCGAGGGATTGTATCGTAGATGTGCTCGGTTGGGGTTGGGGTTCGTGAAACGTCCACTACTCGTTTTCTTAAAACGTGCTAAAAAAAAAATTTCTCCTTAATCTCCATAATTCAAAATATACATATATATATATATATACTTTAAAATTACCTTGACACCATTTTGAAATTAAAACAAACAACCAACATTTAAATCCAAGGAAAATAGTTTAAATCGTAAAATCGTCAAACGTTTTACCAAACCTCAAAACATTATTTGAAAAGTATAGCACATATTATAACCTCTCAAAAACCTCTCATAACATAAATAAAAAGTCGTAAAAATATGTAACGAACCGTATTCTTTACTACTTAAAATTTGTGGAAAAATTAAAAATTTTCTTGAATATAAACATCCATACGGTCGTCAACTCATCGTTCATAAAAATATCTTTGAAATCATCCAACACCAATAAAATTGCTAACAAAATACTTGTCCCAAACATCTCTCACCGAAACATAAAAAAAAAATCAGAGTATTTTAAACTTGCATAAAAATGTTAAAATAACATGGGCGGTCCTCGGGTCTAGCCTTCCGCTCAGTCCAAGCCTGCCCCTTGGTCGCCACCTCCGATCTCCTCATAGATATCCTCACCCGCATCGATCAAGTCTAGTGAGTCTAAAGACTCAACACATATAAACTGGAAATAGCAAGTACTACATAATAAAACCACATGCAACTATAAAATAGAACATACATACTTGAGATTGGATTTGAAATGAACTTGAATTTGCATACGTACATAGACGTGCCATAACTTGAAAGCTTTCATAAACATGCTTACATACTTGATCATATTTAAACATACATGACTTCATTTTTTTGCGTAGAGGATGTTTCAAAGCAAGTGACCCATACATAATAAACGCCTGATCAGACAAACCACAGTACTGGGCTGACAGGGACGTATCCACTGCCACATACATGAGATCCCAGTTCATAATTTAACGGGCTGGTTGGTCCCCGTTCATAATTTAACGCTTTCCAACCACGATCTAACCCGTTCATAATTTAACGGGATGGAGAGGTCGTCGGCCATGTTCACCGATTTCCAAACCCATTCATAATTTGGTCACAAGACAATTAGCATACCTCAAAAACTTAAAATATTTTCTTGCACGTCAACATACTTACTTGGCGTTGAGGGATTCGTTGGACTTTGATCGGGGTCGTCGCTGCTGCACATACTAAAATGAAACTGCATACTAAACTTGCATAGCTTAGACGTATCAATCCTACTTACTTACAAGTTCATTCAATTCCTTAGGACGTTCTAAAATTCCCATGACTCGACCTTGTAAATCATTGTACTAGACCATGACATCAAACCTCAAGGCATACTATAGAATTTTTCCCGAAATATGAAGGACACGGACCCCGTGCCTACCTCCGTGTATGGGTCCGTGTAGGTTCGGGTGAGAAGAACTTGAAAGGAGGGGTGGACACGGACCCCGTGTCTGGGTCCGTCTAAAGGTCCGTCTAGACTCTGTAAAAAGACACCGAAGGGAAACAAAGGCACGGACCCCGTGTCAGGGTCAGGGTAGACATCCGTGTAGGCACTGAAAAAGTACACTAAGTGAAACCCAAAGGCACGGACCCCGTGCCCTCATCCGTGTAGGGGTCCTGTGTAGTTACTGTGAACGCGTACCTACGAGAATTCAAGTGCTTGTGGCTTCCTCTTCCTATTTCGATCACCCAACCGTGACTCGACACCTCGAGACCCGTCCTAGAGCGTCACGACATTGTACCAAACCCATGTAAGCCATTATAATTGTTCCCGAGTGTGACAATCCACAACTATTGACACAACTCGAAGTTCGACACCATTTTCCTCCTCGACTCTTGATTCCACTTGGTGCCTAACGACACGAAGAGAGACACCAAAAATCATCCCAACATCGAACTAAAGATACCTAGAGGCAGCAACGATCACCCGGCGATTCCCAACGAAGCCTGCAACAATTAAACTTCAAAAACACAATTTACGTAAAAGTCGCAGTTTCAGCAGTCCCACGAAAAACGCTATAACTCACTCAATTTTTTTCCAAGAATCTCGAATCATATATCAAATCGAAGGTATCGAAAAGCTCTACCTTTTTTGCATTGAAAGTTTTCTCAAAATCTCGACCGAAAATTCGCAGTTTTAAGAAGAACAGTAAAAACGTGATTTAGATCTTAAAATTTTTCTTCAAAATCGATCCAATCAATTATCCGCTCAAACTATGAACATCATACATGGATTTTACGCATAAAATAACGTAACGCATAATATGACATGATCGACGCAGCAAAAGAGAGATTATACATGCCTTATGATATCAAACGTTACCGAAACGACGATATCGAAGCGGAGACGGTGCGAGGCTCGATCCGGGACGACTTGGCTCGATTTTTCTGGCAACAAAGTTGCCGAAAACTTGCTGGAAAATAAAGAGGATGGGGGCGGCTGCTCTTGGGGAAGGAGAACCCTAGGTTTTGCCTCTTTTCAAAATAATAAAATTCTGAATGTGTGCAAGTGTGTGTGTATCGGTGTGTGTGTGTGCGTGTGTTAGGTGTGTGTAAAAGTGTGAAAATCGTGTAGTGTGTGTGTGTGGCTAGATTAGGAGATTAAAATTTGGATTAGTTAAATAATTAACATACTAATAAAATGCTAATTTAAATGCTAGTTAAAGTGTTACTCAATTAACAAATTAAATAGAATACTATCTCTACAACCTTTTTAAATATAATACCCTAATTAGAATAAAAACACACTAAATTTTAAACAAACTCCTAATTTAAAATAACACACACCAAAAGGCTAATTTTAAAAAGTTTTAAGCTCTTAAATCACTAAATACATAATTTAGTCTATAAAATGCTAAGCTAAATAAATTTATTTAAAATGTCCCATCCATAACTTAAAATAAAATACCACATTTTAAATTGCCAAAAATCGTCACCGGGTCTTTTCCTCAATCCCTCCTCGAATAATCGCCTGAAACAGGAAACTCGAAAAATATTTTAACGTGCATCACCATAAACATGAATAATTTAAAATAGTGCATTTTCATAAATTATGCATGGCTAAAACTCATTTAAAATTAATTAAATAGATGCATGAGTTTTACGTGTATTGATTCTTGGGCACTACAGTTCCTCCCCCACTTATAAAAATTTCGTCCTCGAAATTAAATCTTACCGAAAAACTCCGGGTAGCGACTTCTCATATCTGATTCTGTCTCCCAAGTGGCCTCCTCCACTGATTGGTTTAGCCATTGGACTTTGACTAGCTTAGTCACCTTGTTCTGGAGTCTGCGCTCCTGCCTGTCTAGAATTTGAATCGGTCGCTCCTCATATGACAGGTCTGGAGCAAGCTGCAACGGCTCATAGCTCAGAATGTGCGAAGGATTCGCAAGGTACTTCCTCAGCATAGAAACGTGGAACACATTGTGTACCCCGGCCAGATTCGGCGGAAGGGCTACACAGTAAGCTACTGTCCCAACTCTGTCCAGAATCTCGAACGACCCAATAAATCTCAGACTCAGCTTGACTCTCCTCCAAATCTCATTACACCCTTCATAGGTGCTATCTTGACGAATACGTGATCTCCTACGGCAAACTCGAGATCTCTTCTCCTCTTATCGGCATAGCTCTTCTGACGGCTTTGGGCGGTCTTCATCTTGTCACGAATTTTGACTACCACATCTGTAGTTTGCTGAACTATCTCTGGACCAAGATCTACTCTCTCACCAACTTTATCCCAATGAACTGGTGATCTGCACTTCCGTCCATACAACGCCTCATAGGGAGCCATATCTATAGATGATTGGAAGCTGTTTGTAACGCCCCGAAAATTTAAAGGCCCATGCGAACCACATGCATTTGAATTATTAAATTCTCCTGTATTTTAATTAAATGTTTTAATTGCATGAATTAATTATGTTGTTCATATTTGCATGTTTAAAATATATTTTTAAAGGTTATTCGAGTTGCGATCGAGGAACGGAGACCGAGGGCTGAAAAATAGAAAATGTTTTTATTAAATAATTGTTTTTAATTATTTAAAATATGGGTGATGTTTTTTCTTATTTTTGAAAATAAGGGGGTTTTGAGGTGATTTTATACGCCGGGATGTAAATTTTATCGGTGTTGGATTTTCAACAAAAATATGAACATATTAGGAACCCGGCTAATAAATTCACAAACTTTCCTAAACAAAATTATTTTAAAACCTTAATTAAGCACTAATGGGCCTAAGCCTTATTAGTGATTAATTAAGAGTATTTAAAGTACAAAAACCCTTCCCCACCCTCATTGTCACACGCCACTTTCATAATTCAGCACACCAATTCTCCCCAATCATAATACACGATACACACACAGAATATTTTGAAGAGAAAAGTTCGAAAGTTCAAGGAGGATTCAGCCTAGGTTTCTTGTCGCCGTTCTTCGCTTCGTCAACGGATATTCGTGCGTTAAATACGCAAAGGCACGCCATATTCTCCTTTTACTCATCATTCACACCATAGTATTTTATTTAATTGAATTTTGCATGAAAAACAAGTGATTTCTTATTTATTTTCGTTTTACAAGAACATGGATTTTTAAAGCTTGGGTATTGTTTCAAAATAATGTTTGTATGTTTGAAAAGGGACTGCCATGAGTTAGGGATTGAACAAGCATGTTTTTACATGAGTTAGAGTCCTAGAAACACAACCCACAAACTGCACAACATGATAGAATTAAAGCTGGAACAACCGAGGGGGACAAGGGTAAGCCGTGGGACATGTGCGTTTGTTCTAAATTCAAAGAGTTCGGTTTCAATGCATGGGATCACGGGACTTGGACCAGGGCATGGCTAGGGTCTGTTATGGGTCAAGGGAAGAGTCCTAGCCACGCTAGGACTCGAGACAAGAGGTTGGGAAGGAGTCCTAGCAAGCTAGGACTCCAACCCGTGCGATGCAGGGAAGTAGCGCAGGTTGACAGCTGGGTTAGGGAAGAAGGGGCTCGGCCTGGGGGCTTTGGGCTGGGCTAGGTTAGGTCCTTAGGGTCCTAGGAGGGTGCTTGATGGGCTGGTTCAAGGGGTGGCTCGATGGGTAGAGGCCTAGCATCAGAAAACCTGAGGAAGGTGCAATGGCAGCAAATTGTGCGCAGCTGCTGTCTTGTTCAGTGGCTCGCTGCAGGTGGATCCAGGGCTTGGGTTGGTCCGGGCTAGGTCTAGGCGTGGTCTAGGGAAGGTTATGGTCGTGAGGGGTCGAGGGGTTAGGGCCTGGAGGTGTCCTAGTTGACAAGGGAGCCTAATACACAAGGGTACTAACTCACGCACACATGCATTCTGGTCTGTAGTTCAGCAGGCTTTTTGAGCGGGTTAGGTTCATGTTTTTGGGCTGGGCTTGCACAGTAGGGTCCCTAGATGGGTTGGCAAGGTTTTGGATCAAGGTGGCTCGGGCGTGGCTCGGGTAAATTAGGAGATGGCTCGGTGTGTTCGTCGAAGGGTCAAAAACGAGATTAATTAAGCCAAAATTGATTTCATGGGTCCACGGGGGTGGCTCATGACATGGAAGGGTAGAATAAATAATAAAAAGGCTATGTTAAAAATTTGGGATCAAAATAACGAGTTTTGGATTTAATCAGGATTTAATCGCCGCACGAAACGTTAATTAACGAATTAATTGAAACGCCTCGTTTTATTCTTTATAAAATTATGAAAAATTAGGTTTAAGCTTGAATAATTATTAGAAGTCTAAGTTTTTAATTTGGGAATTTTATATTAAGGTTTGGTTTAATTCGGGATTAAAACGTGTTAATACGTCTTATTTAAAGATTAAATTAAAAGTCCTCGATTTAAGCTAAATAAAAATATGTAAAAATTCATGTAGGCTTAAATAATTATTTGGGACATGTTAGAGTCAAAGAAGTTAAGAAAAAGTCAAAAACGGGAAATTATACGTCCAGGGGTAAAACGGTCATTTTACACCTAGAAATTAGTAAACGTCATGGCAGTGCCCTAAATGCTGTTTTTATGAAATTACGATTATTTTTAAATGTTTATGAATTGTTCATGATTAAAATATGATTTTTGAATGTCTAAATGATTTTTATGATTTAAGAAGACATTTAAAATACATGTTGCATGCTTGGTTTCAAAAATGAAAAACGTAATGATATTCATGATTTTTCTAAAGTGATGTGAATGAAAATTGTTGAAGGATGTGAAATAATTGTGACTAATTCGTTAATGTTGGCGACGTCGTGAGGGTTATGGTCCCAGTGAGAGCCCGACGATCGTGTTTCCATCATTGCGAATATGTGGTAACGGATATGTGGTAACGGTTTTGTGGTAACGGAAGAATGGGAATATCGTGAGGGGAAAAGGCCCCAGAGGGAGCCCATTTATGGGAAAAGGCCCCAGAGGGAGCCCCGACGATCGTATTTCTATTCGAATCATGATAGGCCAAGGCCCAGTTGACCGGTGAGAGTGTTGCTGGTGTCCCCCGCAGCCCAGTACTGTGGTTTTATGTAGATGGATCCATCGACCCTCATGAGCATGATCAGAAAAGTCACAATTAACGATCTGAATTCAACAAAAAGAAAAGAGAAAAAGAAAAGGAAATTGTTCATGATCATGTTAAAGGTTTTATGTCATGTCATGTTGAGGAAAAAGGAAAAAGTTAAGGTTTATGATTGCATGTCATGAAAAAGTATTTTATGAAAATGTTTATGTTTAAAGTTTTATGTATCATGAAAATGTTTACGAAAATGTTTATGTTTATGCATCTTCATGAAAACGATATTTTAAGTACAAATATTTTTCACCGTTATATGTTAACTGTATTACGTATTACTCGTTATCAAGAATATGATGTGTTGAGTCTTTAGACTCACTAGGTGTGTATGATACAGGTGATTATGATAATATGTTAATGGAAGTCTTGATGGTTGATTTGACTGGACTGGAGGTGCACATAACCCGAGGACCGACGCTAGTTTTCCGCACTAGTTATGATTTATGATTTTAAGTTATATTAAAGATATTTTTATGACTTTTATTTATGTTATGAGAGATTTTTGAGAGGTTATAGTATGAGCTATACTTTTCAAATTATTGCTTTTTAGGTTTGGTAAAATATGCGACGATTTCATTTTATCACTATTGCACTTGGTTTTTAAAATGCTAGTTGGTTAATGTTTAATTTTAAAGGGTATTATATTTTCATGTGAGAAAGGTACATAGCCGAAAATTGAGTGTTTAAAAAAAAAAATTTCTAGTACTTTTTAAGAAAACGAACAGCAGACGTTTCACTGTTGTTGTAGGTAAACTCCACTAGTGGTATCTTAGACTCCCAAGTCCCCTGAAAATCAATCATACAGGCTCTCAGCAAATCCTCCAGAATCTGAATCACTCGCTCAGACTGGCCATCTGTCTGCGGGTGAAAAGCTGTACTAAACAGCAACTTTGTCCCCATGGCTGCATGTAAGCTCTTCCAGAAAGACGACGTAAACCTCGGGTCCCTGTCGGACACAATCGAAACTGGGAACCCATGTAAACGGACTATCTCCCTGATATAAAGCTCCGCATACTGCGTCATGGAGAAAGTCGTCTTTACTGGCAAAAAGTGTGCTTGCTTCGTGAGTCGATCCACAATAACCCAAATGGCATTAAAGCCTCTGACTGATCTAGGCAATCCAACGACGGAGTCCATAGTGATATTCTCTCATTTCCACTCTGGAATAGGGATCGGCTTAAGCATCCCTGCTGGCCTCTGGTGTTCAGCTTTCACTTGCTGACAAGTAAGACATTCTGATACGAATCTGCGGATGTCTCTCTTCATCCTTGGCCACTAATACAGGATCTGCAGGTCCTTGTACATCTTAGTACTTCCTGGATGAATAGAATACGGGGATGCATGTGCTTCTGTCAGAATATCCTGTCTGATTGAATCAACACTAGGCACCCACATTCTGCCCCTGTATCTCACGATACCATCTGACACTGAGTAAAAAACACTGCCCTTGGCTTCGTCTTTCAGTCTCCATTTCAGTAATTGCTCATCTGAAGACTGACCTGTCTGGATACAGTCTAACAGAGAAGACTGGACTGTCAGATTAGATAGCCTTGGTGCTCTGCCCTTACGGTATACTTCCAAACCAAACCTCTGAATCTCAAACTGAAGAGGTCTCTGCACTGATTACTGAGCTATGACTGCAACTTTCCTGCTCAAGGCATCTGCCACAACATTAGCTTTTCCCGGATGGTAGCTAATCTCGCAATCATAGTCCTTCACCAGTTCCAACCATCGTCTCTGTCTCATGTTTAGTTCCTTCTGCGTGAAGAAGTATTTCAGACTCTTGTGGTCAGTGAAAATCTGACACTTCTCGCCATACAAGTAGTGTCTCCAAATCTTCAACGCAAAGACGACTGCGGCTAATTCTAAATCGTGCGTCGGGTAGTTCTTCTCATGCACCTTCAACTGTCTGGAAGCATAAGCTATAACCCAACCTTGTTGCATCAACACTGCGCCTAATCCAAGCTTAGATGCATCGGTATAAAGCACAAATTCACCTTGCCCTGTTGGCATGGCTAGCACTGGCGCCGAAATAAGAGCTTGCTTCAAAGTATCAAAACTCTTCTGACATTCGTCACTCCACACGAATTTAGAATTCTTCTTGGTTAGTGAAGTGACTGGCACTGCTATGGACGAAAATCCCCGAATGAACTTACGGTAGTAACCGGCTAAATCAAACAAGTCTTCGATTCTAGGGAGTGGGTACTTATTCTTGATCGTTACCTTGTTCAACTCTCGGTAAACGATGCACAACCTCATACTCCCATCCTTCTTCTTTACAAAGAGCACTGGTACGCCCCATGGTGAGAAACTAGGGCGGATAAATTCCTTGTCGAGGAGCTCCTGAATCTGCTGTTTGAGCTCTTACATCTCAGCTGGAGCTAGTCGGTATGGCGCCTTAGAGATTGGCACTGTGCCTGGCATGAGATCAATGGTAAACTCCACCTCTCTCTCTGGTGGAAGACCTGAAACATCGTCTGGGAAGACGTCTGGGAATTCACGTCGGATAAAGATGGAGTGGGCACATCAGGCGCTGAAATAATACTAGCCAAGAAGGCCTGACACCCCATGGAAATCAGCCTCCTCGCTTGCGTGCACGAAATCATGCGAGGGAAGCTTCTCAATCTGTCTGGCTCAAATAGAAACTGTTCCATGCCCAACGGCCTAACCAATACTGATCTTTTGTGGAAGTCAATCAGGACCCTGTTCTTTGTCAGCCAGTCCATTCCCAAAATAATGTCGAACTCTGGCATCGGCAGTAGAATCAAATCTGCATATACTAGATGGCCCTGCAATTCCAGATCGATAACTCTGATCACGCTGGTTGCTAACAGCTCTTCCCCGGATGGGACTGTCACCGAAAAATTCATGTCTAGGCCAATGGACTTAATGTCCAGATGATTAGCAAAAGTCTCCGAGATAAAGGAATGAGTGGCTCCTGAATCTATCAGTGCCGTTGTGGCTAATCTCTTAATGAAAATATTCCCTGAGATGCGTTAGCACAACAAACTAACTTATATACCAAAAATTCTACCATAAACCTCATGCAACAAAAGACACTCAAAATTCCAACTAAAACACTAGTATTCCCAATTAAAACTAAACATGCAAGGCAAAGAAATCAATACTGTACTGAATTAAATAAATTACCAGTAAAAAGGGTAGTGTCTGTGTAAGGCTTGAGATTTATTAGTCTTCATTGATGTGATATTCGGAAGATATGAGTATGCATGACATGTAATGAGAGGCACTAAATGAGACTATGAAGTGTTGCATGAGATATAGACCGCACCCGCGGTAAGAAAAGGACCGCACCCGCGGTTGTAGTTCATGAAATGTGGAAGAGTTACAGTAGCATGAGCGCACCCGCGCTAGGAAGCTACTGCACCCGTGGTTGATGGACAGAGAGTTGGACATTTTTACAGAACCAAGACCGCACCCACGGTCCACAAGACACCGCACCCGCGGTCGTTGAATGTCGGAAAGTGAAAAGTGATGCCGAAGCCTAAGCGCACCCGCGGCCTAGATGGAGCGCACCCGCGGTGCTGCATGCGAGAAATCCACCTTTGTTTCTTAAGTTGACACATGGCATGGTATATATATAATTCAAGCATGAGTCATTCTTCCTTCACTTCAGCAGCCGAGAATAAGAACAAGGAGAGAGTTCCTTCAAGCTTTCTTTGTGGGAGATTTTGAATTGTGAAAGAATTACATGTCCAAATTGTGAACCAAGTGGAGATTCTTATTCCTTGCATCAAGGGCTTCAAAAGGGTATATGTTTTATTAAGTTCAGCATGTTTTGAAGTTGAGCTGTTAAAGGAAATCAGATTTGGTTTCTATTTTGTGTTCTTATGATTATTGTGAACATATAGTGGAAAAAGAGATAGAAGAAATAATATCATATGTGATTGTTATGATTTTCCAGCATGTATGGAATTGAGATGGTGCAGATTTCAGAATAGTACATGTGATTCATGAAGATTTTGGATTATGGTTATTGATTATTGTTATATGAGTTGATCGGTATATCGAGAATCCACCGTTATGACGTCGAAATGCATTGAAATGAAATATTGATTCCTATGTGTATTGAGGTGTACTAGAGCTTGATAGAATGTACATTGATGATGCCATTTCAGATTTATATTGGCGACTTTGACATCGAGACTTCGACATCGACAGAGATTGTGCGACGAAAGGTATAATTCATGTTTTGTTTGGGGAAGACACAACTCAAATGAGATTCAATTTGAGTTTCCCAACAAAATCACATATTAGAATTGTTGTTTATCTTTTTATATGATTATGCTTTGTCTATAGATTTATATTCAAGCATTTGAGATAGGAAAGTCATTTGGTAGATTTGCCAAATTACTAGATGTTCGGTGGTATCGACACTTCGGATCAGAGTCACTCCGATTGTAGATATTCAATACAGATAAGGCCGAAGTCTAGGAATAAGACGTACAGTCACCCCGATTGGGAGGGTAGGTGACAGACAGTGACGTCTTATTCACACCGGGATCCCTAGAATTAGAAATGAGTTGAGTCAGGATATGAATTGAATTGAGTTACAGGCTTATTTTATTTTGGTTTCAGAGATTATTGAACCCATTGTTACTGCATGCTTATTTTGATTTAGTTTCATAGACTATGAAACCTATTGCTATTGATTTTATGCATGATAGTATGCTTTATGATTTATATTGTGTACATGCATGTCTACCATGTTTTATACTGGGATTTATTCTCACCGGAGTATCCGGCTGTTGTCTTGTTTTGTATGTGTGCATGACAACAGGTGGGGCAGGATCGTGGTCAAGAAGATGATGAGAGAAGATGAGTTAGAGTGGTGATTCCGGACTTATTGTAGACTTGGTTTAATACTTGAAATTTAGTAGTTGAACCTTAGACTAGTTTGAATAATTGTTGTACATTATTGTACTTATATACTGAGATGTATATTAGTTACATTCCATTACGTTCCGCACTTACATTTTTAAAAAAGAAAAATTTTTAGACCCTATTTATCTTAATTGATAATTAAATCCCAAAGATGATTAAGAAGATGATTAGCGTCCGGGTCCCCACAACAGGGTGGTATCAGAGCGAGGTTCCTTTAGACTGAGATAGAAGAGAATGAGCGGGGTAGATTGAGTTTTTTTCCTTGCATGTGATTGCTAGCATGAGATTTATTTAATGTTGATTCACATTATGTATGCTAGCATGATACTATGATTTACTGCTTTGAAATACATGTTTACCTGATTATCTGATTTGAACTGGTATTATGTATTATTGAGTATGAATCAGATCTGATTCATGATCAGCAGTAAGATGATCCGAGAAAGAATGGAACATGTTTGTAGTATTTGGGTTACTAATGGTTTTTGTAATCAGATATACCTCCTAGTAGAATTCCAGAACTGGGGCAGTACTTCGGTTGAACAGATAGATATATCAGAAACTCAGATGGAAATACAGTTGAAGAGGTTTCAGGCGTTTCAACCGCCGATTTTGAGGGGTACTGAGATGTCTGAAGAGTGTCAGAATTGGTTAGATGACATAGAACTACTTTTTGATTTGCTTAAGTATTCAGATGAACAGAGAATTAAACTGGTATTCCACCAGTTACGAGAGGCCGCCAGGAGTTTGTGGATTACAGTAAAGGGAGTATTAGAACAACGTGGTACTGTGATCACGTGGGAAGTCTTTAAAGCCGAATTCTATTGAAGATTTTTTTCAGTTTCGTAACGAGAGGATAAAAGAGCAGAGTTTGAGAATTTGAGACAAGACCAACTGAATATTGAAGAATATGTTGCTAAATTCTCTACTCTACTGCGTTTTGTTCCTCAGATAGCTGGAAATGATGAAGCTGTAGCTGAGCAGTTCATGAAAGGATTGAATTCAGAGATAGTTGCATTGATAAATATGCAGCGACCTTACCATTTTGCTGATACTTTGAGTAGGGCAAGGAGAGCTGAGGTGAGTCTGATTCGACAACGAGAAAGGTTAGATGTGATTCAACTCCCGACACAGCAACTCCCTCTTAGATTTGATAAAGGCAGTACGAGTGGAAAGCAAGATTTGCTGAAAGCTCGAAAGAAACAGTTTAAGAAGTTAGGGAGCAGGACTGAGTGGTTCGTCTAGCTCCAGTGGTTCCAGCCCGAGTTATACTGGAGTATATTGCAGAACTGGCGGAGGGAGACATCCCACAGAGCAATGCCAGGGAGTGACTGGTAGTTGCCATAATTGTAGACAGCCGGGACACTTTGCGAGAGTTTGTCCTCTGAGAAGTTCCCGAAGATTTTAGGGAGCACAAGACCGAGGAACAGACATCGGACACACATGATGATATAGTGGCAGGTACTGTTCTTTAATGGTTATATTGCATAGGTATTGATATATACTAATGCATTCCCTACGATTATCTTTGACTGAGTTGCATTGAGATATGCTGTATCTGTTGAGTCTGTTTGTACTGTAGTATTGATTCCCTTACTTTTTGGGAAAGAAAGATTGATATCAGAGATTTCTGTGAAATATTGTATATTACAGTAAGATGAGAATGAGGTCGAGTTAGATTATGATGTACTTGTGCTTCTGATTCGACCGCATTATTGATATTAATATGCTGAACAAGTACAGAACTATTGTAGATTCATTCCAGAAAAATATAAGATTCAGACCAGATAGGGCTGATGAGAAAAAAATTCCACGGTAAGGATTCTAGATCTAGAATTCCTTTGATATCTGTATTGTTTAGGACTCGATTGATACAGAAAGGAGCAGATGGTATCCTTATGTATTCAGTAGACATGCTGAAATCGAGCCTAGTATTGGCAGATTTGCCAAGTGATGTACGAGTTGGTTGACGTCTTCCTAGATAAGATTTTGGATTTGCTTTATATCAGGAAGATAGATTTCAGAATTGAATTGATACCAGGTACTGTTTGTATTTTAGAATTCAGTACAGAATGATATTGAATGTACAGAATGTCATTGAATGAATTGAAAGAATTGAAATATCGGTAGAAGAATACTGACCAAGAGTTATATCTGATTTAGTGCTTCTCTTGGAGATATTCAGTTCTGTCTATAGATTGATAAATCCTGTGTTCAGAGGTATTCTAATGATTTATGCTTATTATATCTATGATATGTGGATATATTCGCAGCGTCTGATCGATTGAATCAAACAATTGAAGATTGTATTGGATACTCTGAGAACTGGGATTATTGTATACAGAAATTATTCAGATAAGAATCTTGCTTGAAACAGATTGTATTCAGAATAAGCGATATCTGAAGTTAATATACCGATTGATTTTGACATAGTTGAGATTGTGATCAGTGACTGAGAACGATACCGATATCAGAAAGATCAGAAATTTCAGAAATGTTAGAAATTTATTTGGTCTGAGTTGGCAGATTACCTTATACGATTGTTGTTTTGGATCTGCTTGAGTATTGTTATTGTTCTAAAACAATATTTGAGGCAGCTTATATCGTTTGAGGGCATATTATATTTGCAGATGGTATATAGCAGTCGATCAGAACGACATGAAGACGTGATTGATTAGTCAGAATTGACGATATTGCCAGAAATTGTCGTTTTATGAGTTTACTGAACTCACTAGATCAGTATAGATTAGTGATATTGTGAATCTGATTTGATAGTATTGTTATTCTGAGTCAGTGTTTGATACAGATTATTCAAACCGAATCAGAGCTGAATTCGAGAATTTCGGCAGTTCAGAGATTTAACCAGAATGTTCAGAACTTAAATTCGATAATCAGAGCAGAACATCGATCAGAGTGACAGATATGTGGTTTTTACTGTATGAGAATGATTATCGTATGATGTCAAATGCAGTCAGATTTGCACGACAGAATTTGATATCGATCTTCAGAACCGAATACCAGGTAGGCATAATTTTTTTTAATTTATATTATTAACTGATTTGTTTGTACCAAATAGTTCGAATCTGAAATGACAGATAGTGTCAAAAACACACAATAGTGGATTCAGTTTTCATGTTGGTGAATGAGAATGTATGATATTCGAACAAATAGTTTTGACATAGACAGATTAAATCAGTTGTGATAGAATTTGTACTGAAATGTTGGCAGAATTAGTACTGAAATGTCTGAATCGCCAATAAATGAAGATAGAAAGATAGAAATCAGAAGAGTTATTATAGAATTGGTATATTTCTGACTAGACATGGGGAGTATAATTCGATGAATTTCGTAATGAGATCACTATAATACTTTCCAGATTGTGATATAATATGATTGTGATTGACAGATTGTTTAATCTATATCTATTAGTTTGTACAAGATGACGTACAAACATGACCAGATGACAAAGATCGATGTCAAAGAAATGGTCAGATTGATCAGAAGGTTGAAATAGATTATATCAGATTGTGAATTTTGATTGAGTTTGTAATTGTGGCAGAACATACCATGAACTCATTCATATATTATCCACCGACTGACAGATAGCTAGAGTGTACTATCCGGATATTGAGAGATATCCAGAGAGTTGCAGTGCTGGATGCTAGCACCAGTTGATATGACATATTGTCGCTGTGTGAATTATTGTACGATAATAGTTATCAGATAACCAGATGGATAATGAAATAGTTACAGACGATATATTGTACAGTGAGTACTGTAGATTTCTTTGGTATAAGAATAATATCTCGGAGATACCTGAGATAGGATCTGATACGGTCAGAGATATGACAAAGAAAATGTAGCTAATTCAAGAGAATAAAGATAGCTCAGAGATTGGTATTTGGGGCCGAAGATTTAATATATCCTTGACTGGGATAAACAGATTTGATAACAGCTGATGATATTGATTTGGTATGAGCTGTTGATTAGTATATACGGATGTTGTATAGCCAGTATTGTGAGATTGATTCTGTCAGAGTTATTTCGAAGGGTATTATGATATTATGCTCTTGAGTTATTATTCCAATCTAGAATCACAGATCCGTACAAGAAAGATATTTCAGAATGAAGACTATTCTATTATTGAAAATACAGTAAGTTGACAGGGCCTCAAAGAGACTATCTGAAAGACAGAATTTGTCATGAGATTAAGATTTCAAAATGGATTCATTGAGATGAGTTTCTGATTTAAACTCTGTTATACATTTCTTCTGATATAGTGCTTTTCATATATGAGTTGATAGATTGTTTGCGATTTCTAGGACGAAATCATTTCTTAGAGGGGGAGAAATGTAAGGCTTGAGATTTATTAGTCTTCATTGATGTGATATTCGGAAGATATGAGTATGCATGACATGTAATGAGAGGCACTAAATGAGACTATGAAGTGTTGCATGAGATATAGACCGCACCCGCGGTAAGAAAAGGACCGCACCCGCGGTTGTAGTTCATGAAATGTGGAAGAGTTACAGTAGCATGAGCGCACCCGCGCTAGGAAGCTACTGCATCCCGTGGTTGATGGACAGAGAGTTAGACATTTTTACAGAACCAAGACCGCACCCGCGGTCCACAAGACACCGCACCCGCGGTCGTCGAATGTCGGAAAGTGAAAAGTGATGCCGAAGCCTAAGCGCACCCGCGGCCTAGATGGAGCGCACCCGCGGTGCTGCATGCGAGAAATCCACCTTTGTTTCTTAAGTTGACACATGGCATGGTATATATATAATTCAAGCATGAGTCATTCTTCCTTCACTTCAGCAGCCGAGAATAAGAACAAGGAGAGAGTTCCTTCAAGCTTTCTTTGTGGGAGATTTTGAATTGTGAAAGAATTACATGTCCAAATTGTGAACCAAGTGGAGATTCTTATTCCTTGCATCAAGGGCTTCAAAAGGGTATATGTTTTATTAAGTTCAGCATGTTTTGAAGTTGAGCTGTTAAAGGAAATCAGATTTGGTTTCTATTTTGTGTTCTTATGATTATTGTGAACATATAGTGGAAAAAGGGATAAAAGAAATAATATCATATGTGATTGTTATGATTTTCCAGCATGTATGGAATTGAGATGGTGCAGATTTCAGAATAGTACATGTGATTCATGAAGATTTTGGATTATGGTTATTGATTATTGTTATATGAGTTGATCGGTATATCGAGAATCCGCCGTTATGCCGTCGAAATGCATTGAAATGAAATATTGATTCCTATGTGTATTGAGGTGTACTAGAGCTTGATAGAATGTACATTGATGATGCCATTTCAGATTTGTATTGGCGACTTTGACATCGAGACTTCGACATCGACAGAGATTGTGCGACGAAAGGTATAATTCATGTTTTGTTTGGGGAAGACACAACTCAAATGAGATTCAATTTGAGTTTCCCAACAAAATCACATACTATAATTGTTGTTTATCTTTTATATGATTATGCTTTGTCTATAGATTTATATTCAAGCATTTGAGATAGGAAAGTCATTTGGTAGATTCGCCAAATTACTAGATGTTCGGTGGTATCGACACTTCGGATCAGAGTCACTCCGATTGTAGATATTCGATACAGACAGGGCCGAAGTCTAGGAATAAGACGTACAGTCACCCCGATTGGGAGGGTAGGTGACAGACAATGACGTCTTATTCACACCGGGATCCCTAGAATTAGAATTGAGTTGAATCAGGATATGAATTGAATTGAGTTACAGGCTTATTTTATTTTGGTTTCAGAGATTATTGAACCCATTGTTACTGCATGCTTATTTTGATTTAGTTTCATAGACTATGAAACCTATTGCTATTGATTTTATGCATGATAGTATGCTTTATGATTTATATTGTGTACATGCATGTCTACCATGTTTTATACTGGGATTTATTCTCACCGGAGTATCCGGCTGTTGTTTTTTTTTTGTATGTGTGCATGACAACAGGTGGTGCAGGATCGGGGTCAAGAAGATGATGAGAGAAGATGAGTTAGAGTGGTGATTCCGGACTTATTGTAGACTTGGTTTAATACTTGAAATTTAGTAGTTGAACCTTAGACTAGTTTGAATAATTGTTGTACATTATTGTACTTATATACTGAGATGTATATTAGTTACATTCCATTACGTTCCGCACTTACATTTTTAAAAAAGAAAAATTTTTAGACCCTGTTTATCTTAATTGATAATTAAATGCCAAAGATGATTAAGAAGATGATTAGCGTCCGGGTCCCCACAGTCTGGGTTCACCTCTTGAGCATGCATGGCGAAAACTCTCCCTTGCGTTGGTTGCTTCCATTGTGGGCACTCCTTCAACATGTGGTCCGTAAGCTCCACATTTAAAACATTTCCCGGATCCCCATAAGCACTGACCGAGATGCTGGCGATTGCATTTCTGACACACTGGGAAGTTATCGGGCTTCTGAGGCGCCCCCTGCTGCTGGATAGGACCCTTGCCTTTCGGCGGTCCCTGATAGGGTTTCTTTCCCGGTTGCCCCTGGTAAGGTTTCTTGAACTGAGGCCTCTGATGCTGTTGCTACTGCGTTGGGGCCTAATAGGGCCTCTTGCCCTGCCTGTCTGCCTCAATATCCCGCTGGTCTTGTTCTTCCGCCAAAGCCCTAGAAACGGCAACTGCGATGTAGTAGGGCCAGCTACCCTCACATCACGGCGCAAGATCGGCCGCAAACCATCCATAAAATGCCTCAGCTTTGCCTGGGCATCATTCGCAATGAGGGGCACGAAGTAACATCCCCTCTTAAACCTCCTAACAAACTCTGCAACACTGCTATCTCCTTGTCGCAGCGTCATAAATTCCCTAGTCAGCCGGAATCGTACTTCCTCAGTGAAGTACTTGGCGAAGAACGCTTCTTTGAATCCATTCCAGGACAACGTCGGCAAATTAACTACTACCGACGCACTGTGCCACCAACGTCTGGCATCGCCTGTTAAAAGGAATATGGCACAACGGACTTTGACTGCATCCTGCAGCTCCATGTAGTCAAAGATCACTTCGATGGACTTAATCCATCCCTCTGCTACCATCGGGTCAGTAGATCCCAAAAACTCCTTAGGATTCATCCTCTGGAACCTCTCATACATCGCTTCTGGTCTAGGCCTCTCCCCCGCGCCAACTGCAGCCTTATTCCTCGCAAAATGTTGCGAAGAACTGAGTCATTCCTGCCAGCATCTGCGCTTGCATATCTGGCGGTGGAGGTGGAGGATTGGCTCTCACCTCATTTCGGGTCTCTCGATCCTCTTCCCTTGCTTCTCGGTCAACCACACGTCTAGGAGGAATTATGTCCCATCAATTACCCAACACGTAAACCCACTATGTATGAACATGATATCAATGACATAGGATGCACGAAATCTAAACTCAAAATATGGATATGCTGAATTCATGATTCAATGCTTACTACATACATAATGCAAAAATTAAAACTTACAGACTTGAGGTGTGACTTCGAGAGCTTCTTGCGACTGGCAGTAGGCATAACCCTTTACAGGAACACCGCTCTGATACCAACTGTAACGAACCGTATTCTTTACTACTTAAAATTTGCGGAAAAATTAAAAATTTTCTTGAATATAAACATCCATACGGTCGTCAACTCATCGTTTATAAAAATATCTTTGAAATCATCCAACACCAATAAAACTTGCTAACAAAATACTTGTCCCAAACATCTCTCACCGAAACATAAAAAAAATCAGAGTATTTTAAACTTGCATAAAAATGTTAAAATAACATGGGCGGTCCTCGGGTCTAGCCTTCCGCTCAGTCCAAGCCTGCCCCTTGGTCGCCACCTCCGGTCTCCTCATAGACATCCTCACCTGCATCGATCAAGTCTAGTGAGTCTAAAGACTCAACACGTATAAACTGGAAATAGCAAGTACTACATAATAAAACCACATGCAACTATAAAATAGAACATACATACTTGAAGATTGGATTTGAAATGAACTTGAACTTGCATACGTACATAGACGTGCCATAACTTGAAAGCTTCATAAACATGCTTACATATTTGATCATACTTAAACATACATGACTTCATTTTTTTGCGTAGAGGATGTTTCAAATCAAGTGACCCATACATAATAAACGCCTGATCAGACAAACCACAGTACTGGGCTGACAGGGACGTATCCACTGCCACATACATGAGATCCCAGGTCATAATTTAACGGGCTGGTTGGTCCCCGTTCATAATTTAACGCTTTCCAACCACGATCTAACCCGTTCATAATTTAACGGGATGGAGAGGTCTTCGGCCATGTTCACCGACTTCTAAACCCATTCATAATTTGGTCACAAGACAATTAGCATACCTCAAAAACTTAAAATATTTTCTTGCACGTCAACATACTTACTTGGCGTTGAGGGATTCATTGGACTTCGATCGGGGTCGTCGCTGCTGCACATACTAAAATGAAACTGCATACTAAACTTGCATAGCTTAGACGTATCAATCCTACTTACTTACAAGTTCATTCAATTCCTTAGGACGTTCTAAAATTCCCATGACTCGACCTTGTAAATCATTGTACTAGACCATGACATCAAACCTCAAGGCATACTATAGAATTTTTCCCAAAATATGAAGGACACGAACCCCGTGCCTACCTCCGTGTATGGGTCCGTGTAGGTTCGGGTGAGAAGAACTTGAAAGGAGGGGTGGACACGGACCCCGTGTCCGTGTCCGTCTAAAGGTCCGTCTAGACTCTAGTAAAAAGACACCGAAGGGAAACAAAGGCACATACCCTGTGTCAGGGTCCGGGTAGACATCCGTGTAGGCACTGGAAAAGTACACTAAGTGAAACCCAAAGGCACGGACCCCGTGCCCTCATCCGTGTAGGGGTCCGTGTAGTTACTGTGAACGCGTACCTACGAGAATTCAAGTGCTTGTGGCTTCCTCTTCCTATTTCGATCACCCAACCGTGACTCGACACCTCGAGACCCGTCCTAGAGCGTCACGACATTGTACCAAACCCAAGTAAGCCATTATAATTGTTCCCAAGTGTGACAATCCACAACTAATGACACAACTCGAAGTTCGATACCATTTTCCTTCTCGACTCTTGATTCCACTTGGTGCCTAACGACACGAAAAGAGACACCAAAAATCATCCCAACATCGAACTAAACATACCTAGACGCAGCAACGATCACCCGGCGAATTCCCAACGAAGCCTGCAACAATTAAACTTCAAGAACACAATTTACGTAAAAGTCGCAGTTTCAGCAGTCCCACGAAAAACGCTATAACTCACTCAATTTTTGTCCAAGAATCTCGAATCATATATCAAATCGAAGGTATCGAAAAGCTCTACGTTTTTTGCGTTGAAAGTTTTCTCAAAATCTCGACCGAAAATTCGCAGTTTTAAGAAGAACAGTAAAAACGTGATTTAGATCTAAAAATTTTCCTTCAAAATCGATCCAATCAATTATCCGCTCAAACTATGAACATCATACATGGATTTTACGCATAAAATAACGCAACGCATAATATGACATGATCGACGCAGCAAAAGAGAGATTATACGTGCCTTATGATATCAAACGTTACTGAAACGACGATATCGAAGCGGAGACGGTGCGAGGCTCGATCCGGGACGACTTGGCTCGATTTTTCTGGCAATAAAGTTGCCGAAAACTTGCTGGAAAATAAAGGGGAAGGGGGCGGCTACTCTTGGGGAAGGAGAACCCTAGGTTTTGCCTCTTTTCAAAATAATAAAATTCTGAATGTGTGTAAGTGTGTGTGTATCGGTGTGTGTGTGTGCGTGTGTTAGGTGTGTGTAAAAGTGTGAAAATTGTGTAGTGTGTGTGTGTGGCTAGATTAGGGGATTAAAATTTGGCTTAATTAAATAATTAACATACTAATAAAATGCTAATTTAAATGATAGTTAAAGTGTTACTCAATTAACAAATTAAATAGAATACTATCTCTACAACCTTTTTAAATATAATCCCCTAATTAGAATAAAAACACACTAAATTTTAAACAAACTTCTAATTTAAAATAACACACACCAAAAAGGCTAATTTTAAAAAGTTTCAAGCTCTTAAACTACTAAATACATAATTCAGTCTTTAAAATGTTAAGCTAAATAAATTTATTTAAAATGCCCTATCCATAACATAAAATAAAATACCACATTTTAAATTGCCAAAAATCGTCACCAGGGTCTTTTCCTCAATCTCGCCTCGAGTAATCGCCTGAAACAGGAAACTCGAAAAATATTTTAACGTTCATCACCATAAACATGAATAATTTAAAATAGTGCATTTTCATAAATTATGCATGGCTAAAACTCATTTAAAATTAATTAAATAGATGCATGGGTTTTACGTGTATTGATTCTTGGGCACTACAAAATATCTTTAACATAATCTTAAAAATCATAAATCATAAACTAGTGCGGAAAACTAGCGTCGGTCCTCGGGTTATGTGCACCTTCAGTTGAGAAAAGTCAACCATCAAGACCTCAATTACAATTATTATCATAATAAATTGCATCAATCACACCTAATGAGTCTAAAGACTCAACACGTCATAATCTTGATAACAACATAATATGTGTAAAGATCACATACAACAGTGAAAATACTTGTACTTAAAATATCGTTTTCATGAAGATGCATAAACTTTAAACATGAACATTTTCATAAACATTTTCATGATGCATAAACATTAAACAAAAACATTTTCCATAATGATGCATTGACTTTAAACATAAACATATCCATAAACTTTTCATAACATTTGCATAAACATTTCCGTAAACGTTTTCTTATCATCATAAACATATTCATATGAACATGCATAACTTAAACATCAATATTTTCCTTTTAATCATTTCATATCATATATCCTTTCATCATTTTATCATAAACATTTCTCTTTTTCATCATAAGCATATATGTTTTCCTTTTATTGAATTGTGACTTTCATATCATCATAAGGTCGATGGATCCATCTATCATGTAACCACAGTACTAGGCGGCGGGGACATCAGTGACACTCTCACCCGTCAACTGAGTCTTGGCCTATCATCATCATATGAAAATACGATCGCCGGGCTCCCTCTGGAGCCTTCTCCCACGAATGAGCTCCTTTTGGGGCCTTCTCCCGTAAATGGACTCTCTCTGGGCCTTTTCCCTCATGATATCCCCATTCATATCATCATATCATTATAATAGTCACAATTACTTCATCTCCTCCAATGCTTCAAATTTTCATCAATTTATAAAAATCATGGATATATTATCATTTTTCTTTTAAAAACAAGCATGCAACGTATCTTTCAACGTTATCGTTTCATTATAAAATTCCATAAATAATCATAAAATCTATAAACATTTAAGACCAACATTTTGACATACATTTTGACATATTAAATCATAACAATTACATAAACATTTAAAATAAACATTTTAACATATAAAAATCCATAAACATTTTGGCTTATTAAATCATAAAAATATCCATATAAATTTAAAATATTCATATTATCATATAAAATAGCATTCATGACACTACCATGACGTTTACTAATTTTCGGGTGTAAAATTATCGTTTTGCCCCTAGACGTAAAATTTCACGTTTTTGACATTTTCTTAATTTCATTGACTTTAACATGTCCCAAATAACTATTTAAGCTTACATGAATGTTCTCATATTTTTATTTAGCCTAAATGGAGGACTTTTAAATTAATCTTTAAATGTAATGTATTAATGCGTTTCAATCCCGAATTAAACAAAACCTTGGTATAAAATTTCCAAATTAAAAACTAGGACTTTTAATAACTATTTGAGCTTAAATATAATTTTTCATAATTTTATTAAGCTTGAATCTAGGCGTTTCAATTAATTCTTTAATTAACATTTCGTGCGGCGATTAAATCTCGGTTAAATTCAAAAATCATTATTTTCTTCCCAAATTTTAAACAGAACATTTTTATTATTTATTCTATCCTTTTGAGCCATGAACCACAACCATGGGCTAATGGTTTCAATTATTAGTCTTATTATTTTCGAATTTGACACCTAATCGAACCACCCGAGCCATCTCCTTATTTGTTCGAGCCACAGTCAAGCCACCTTGAGCCAAACCCGACCCAACCCACCTAGGCACCCTCCTAACCAACCCTGACCCCTATAACCTAGCCCTAGCTTGTACAAACCCTGCTGGAAACTGACCCAATTGCATGCATGACTGCGTGTGAGGTGTTCTAGTTGCACTAGGATTCCTAGCTAGCCTAGGGCTCTACCAGTCGTGCCCCCACCGAGCCAACCTGGCCCTAACCATCCCTGAACCACACCTAGACCCAACCATGCCCAGCCCAGCCCCTGAACCCGCATAGCAGACCACCAGCAACAAGCAGCAGCTGCGCACACCTCTTTGCTTCTCACGTTCTCATGTTTCCTCTCAAGCCAGCAGCCACCCAAGCCGCACCAGACCCTTCCCAGATCCTTGTGCACCCTATTAGGACCCTAATGACTCGCCCTAGCCCAGCCCAAAGCCCCCTGGCCGAGCAACCTTCTCCCTGCACGCTGCTGAACCTGCGCAACTCCCTTGGCTTGTTCTCGAGTGCGCTAGGACTCCTCCCCAGCCTCTTGTCTCGAGTCCTAGCGTGTCTAGGACTCTTCCCTTGACCCTTCAAGGACACTAGCTAGCCGTGGTCCCAGCCGGACCCAAGCCCAGCCGCAAATCCCATAAACCGAGCCCCATGATCACCCAACCTCACTTTTCGGTTCCAGCTTCTGCTATGTACGTGTGCAACAAGTTTTGTGTGACTTAGGACTCTTTAAAACATGTAGAAACCACCCTTAAACCATTCCTAATCATGGCAGTCCTTAGGATCATGTTAAACATAATTTTGGATCAACACCCATGATTTAAAAACCATTCTTGATGCAAAAACTGAAAATATAACCAAGTGTCACTTGTTTTTCATGCAAAACATGTTTAAAAAATTACTATGGTGTGTTAGATGAGTAATAGGGGAGAATTTGGCGTGCCTTTGACGTTGACGAATCGAAGAACGACGACATGAATACGATGGCTCGATTTTCCCTTGCAAATTTCGAAGCTTACCCTTCAAAAATATGCTGTGTGCCGTGACTTTGGAGGAAGAAGGAGTCTTGTGATTTGTTGGGGAAGTGGGGCTCGGGTTTGTAAGGGTTATGGGGTAGATTAGTATATAATATATTTAATTAAAATACTAACCATAGCTTAGGCCCATTAACAAAGTTAATTAGGCTCAATTAGCCCATTAGTGTTTAATTAAAATATTTTGTTTAATAAAGTTTGTGAATTTATTAGCCGGGTTGCTAAAACGTTCGTATTTTTGTTGAAAATCCAACATCGATAAAATTTACGTCCCGGTGTATAACATCACCTCAAAACCCCTTATTTTAAAAGAAAAAAGAAAAAAGCATCAACCATATTTTAAATAATTAAAAACAATTATTTAATAAAATTATTTTCCATTTTTTTTCAGCCCTCCGTCTCCGTTCCTCGATCGCAACTCGAATACCTTTTTAAAAATACATTTTAATGTAACAATATAGAAAAAGTATATTTTAAACATGTAAACATGCACAACATAATTAATTTATGCAATTAGAACAATTAATTAAAATACACACGAATTTAATAACTGATATGCATGTGGCGGCGGGGACATCAGCGACACTCTCACCCGTCAACTGAGCCTTGGCCTATCACCATCATATGAAAATACGATCGTCGGGCTCCCTATGAGGCCTTTTCCCATAGACGGGCTCCCTCTAGGGCCTTCTCCCACGAATGGGCTCCTCTCTAGGGCCTTCTACCGTAAATTGGATTCCTCTAGGGCCTTTTCTTTCATGATATCCCCATTCATATCATCATATCATTTAATAGTCACAATTACTCCACCTCCTCCAATGTTTCACATTTTCATCACTTTATAAAAATCATGCATTTAATATCATTTTTCCTTTAAAAACAAGCATGCAACATATCTTTTAACGTTATCGTTTCATCATAAAATTCCATAAATAATCATAAAATCTATAAACATTTAAAACCAAAATTTTAACATATTAAATCATAACCTTTAAAATAACATTTTGACATATTAAATCATAACAATTCCATAAACATTTAAAATAAACATTTTAACATATAAAAATCATGAAACATTTTAAAATAAATATTTTGACATTTAAATCATAAAAACATTCATAAACATTTAAAATAACCATATTAGCATATAAAACAGCATTTTGGACACTGACATGACGCTTACTAATTTTTGAGTGTAAAATTATTGTTTTGCCCCTAGACGTAATATTTCACGTTTTGACATTTTCTTCATTTCATTAACTCTAACATGTCCCAAATAATTATTTAAGCTTAAATGAATTTTCTCATATTTTTATTTACATTAAATTGAGAACTATTAAATTAATCTTTAAATGTAACGTATTAATTCATTTCAATCCCGAATTAAACCAAACCTTGATATAAAATTTCCAATTAAAAAATTAGACTTTTAATACTTATTTGAGTTTAAATAAAATTTTTTATAATTTTATTAAGCTTGAATCTAGGCGTTTCAATTAATTTTTTAATTAACGTTTCGTGCGGCGATTAAATCCCGGATAAATCCAAAACTCATTATTTTCTTCCCAAATTTTAAACATAACATTTTTATTATTTATTCTACCCTTGTGAGGGACCCATGGTTTCAATTTTAGTCTTATTATTTTTGAATTTGACACCTAATCGAACCACCTGAGCCAACTCCTTATTTGTTCGAGCCATGGTCGAGCCACCTCAGGCCAAACCCAAGCCAATCACCTAGGCACTCTCCTGATTAACCCTGACCCCTAGAACCTAGCCCTAGCTCACACAAACCCTGCTGGAAACTGACCCAATTGCATGCATGTGTGCGTGTGAGGTGTTCTAGTTGAACTAGGACTCCTAGCTAGCCTAGGGCTTTACCAGCCGAGCCCCCACCAAGCCAACCTGACCCTAACCATCCCTGGACCAGGCCCAGACCCAACCAAGCCCATCCCAGCCCCTGAAACTGCGCAACAGACCACCAAAAACAAGCAGCAGCCGCACGCACTTATTTGTTTCTCGCATTCTCATGTTTCCTCTCGAGCTAGCAGCCACCCAAGCCGCATCAGCCCCTTCCCAGACCCTTGTGCACCCTCTTAGGACCATAATGACTTGCCCTAGCCCAGTCCAAAGCCCCCTGGCCGAGCAACCTTCTCCCTGCACGCTGCTGAACCTGCGCAACTCCCTTGGCTTGCTCTCGAGTGGCTAGGACTCCTCCCTAGCCTCTTGTCTCGAGTCCTAGCGTGGCTATAACTCTTCCCGTGACCTCTCCCGGACCCTAGCTAGCGCTGGTCTAGGTGTCACTCTTTTTTCATTAAAAACATGTTTAAACAATTACTATGATGTGATAGATGAGTAAAAGGGGAGAATATGACGTGTCTTTGTGTGTTTAATGCACGAATAAACGTTGACGAATCGAAGAACGTTTTGTGATTTGTTGGGGAAGTGGGGCGTGGGTTTGTAAGAGTTATGAGGTAGATTAGTATATTATATTGTTAATTAAAATAGTTTCTATAGCTTAGGCCCATTAACTAAGTTAATTAGGTTCAATTATCCCATTAATGTTTAATTAAAATATTTTTTTTAATAAAGTTTGTGAATTTATTAGCCAGGTTGCTAAAACGTTCGTATTTTTGTTGAAAATCCAACACCGATAAAAATTTTCGTCCCGACGTATAAAATCATCTCAAAATGCCTTATTTTCAAAAATAAGAAAAAACATCAACCATATTTTAAATAATTAAAAACAATTATTTAATAAAATTATTTTCCATTTTTTTCAGCCTTCCGTCTCAATTCCTCGACTGCAACTCGAATACCTTTTTAAAAATACATTTTAATGCAACCATGTAGAAAAATATTTTTTAAACATGTGTTGATGCACAACATAATTAATTTATGAAAATAAAACAATTAATTGAAATACACAAGAAATTTAATAACTTGTATGCATGTGGTTCGCGTGGATCGTCAAATTTTCGAGGCGTTACAGTTCGGGTATGGGGTGGAACAGGCACTGTAAAGGTTGAACCAAGGCTTGAACCAGACCTTGGTGGGTCTGAGTCAAGGCCTAGGGAGGGCCAACCACCGCTGGAACCACCCGAATGGCCGGCTGCACGCTTTGAGGAGTGGAGCTCGGGTGAAGTATTTTTGGGTTTTTAGCGTTTGTGGCTCATGTAGGCTGCATGGGGATGTGACTGTGGCTCATGTAGGTCCAATGGGGTCTGGTATAGGTCTAGGGTAGGCTGGTTCATGACTGGTACCGTCGGGGTTAGGCTAGCATCGTGATTTTGGAAGGTGAGTGCATTAAGGTGTAATTTAGGAAAGGGTCGAAATTTCATAAACTCGCTGGACTATCAGCCGAGAGTTTAAAGGTCTAATATTAAAGTTTTAGGAACATTATAGTGTTTTTAAGGGGTGATAAAAGTTGGGAAAAATTTGGATATGTTTCAAATCGATTCGGGTTAAAACCGGGACACAGTCCAAGTTTTAAAACGAATCGGTTAAGTTGTAAAATGGGCTCGAGTTTACGTCTAGGAATGCTTATAAATATGTTTTGGCATATTTTGAGGAATTTTGTAAGCTTCAGGTCAAATTTTATAGGTCCAGGGGTAAAACGGTAATTTTGGGTTTCCAGTGGCAAATTGGTCATTTTGCACCCGGTGTGAGATTTTGGTCATGGCAGCGCCCTGAACACAATTTTATTATATTTTAAATATTTATGCATCATGATCACGATTTTTAAGATTTTATTAAAATATACATTGTCTGTTTGGATTTAAAAAAAATTGCATATGTGCAGGATTTTTATAAGTGATGAAAATGATTGAAATGTCTGCTATTCGTGTTATTAAAAAGTATTAAAAATTTTTTTTTGACACCATAGCATCGGCCGAATCATACATATAGTTATAAAATATTTTTGACATCATTTTAAAAATAATCAACCAACTAATATTTGAATATCAAAGGAAATAGTTTAAATCGTAAAATCGTCAAACCTTTACCAAACCTAAAAACATTATTTGAAAAGTATTGTTCATATACTATAATCTCTCAAAAACCACTCGCAAACATATTTAAATTGTCGTAAAAATATCCTTAACATAAATCATAATCATAAATCATAAGTGCGGAAAGATAGAAGCACTGATCATCGGGTTATGTGCACCTTCAGTCCAGTCATGTCAACCATCAAGACCTCTCACATCATAATTATCAATATCACCTGCATCCATCACACCTAGTGAGTCTAAACACTCAACACACCATAATCTTGATAAAAAGTAATACATATACAGATCACATACATCAATGAAAATACTTTACTTAAAATATCTTTTTCATGAAGATGCATAAAATTTAAATAAAAACATTTACATAATGATGCATCAACTTTAAACATAAACATTTTCATAAACATTTTCATATCATCATAAACATATTCATATGAAAATGAATAACTTAAACCTCAACCTTTTCCTTTTTATCATATATCCTTTCATCATGAGCATATACATTTTTCCTTTTTATCTTTTCATATCATATATCCTTTCATCATGAGCATATACATTTTTAGTTTTATTGAATTCAGATCCTTAATTGTGACATTCCTCGTCCTCAAAAAGTCGATGGATCCATCTACATGTAACCACAGTACTGGACTGCGGGGACATCAGCGACACTCTCACCCGTCAACTGAGCCTCGGTCTATCCTCATCGAATTGAAATACGATCATCGGGCTCCCTCTGGGCCTTCTCTCATAGACGGGCTCCCTCTAGGGCCTTCTTCCGTAAATGGGCTCCCTCTGGGGCCTTTTCCCTCACGATATCCTCATTCATATCCTCATATCCTCATATCCTCAATAGTCACAATTACTTCACCTCCTCCAATGTTTCACATTTTCATCACTTTATAAAAATCATGCATTTAATATCAATTTTCTTTTAAAAACAAGCATGCAACCTTTCTTTTAACTTTATCATTTTATCATAAAAATCCATAATCGTTTAAAATAAACATTTTAACATATTAAAAATCCATAAACATTTAAAATAACATTTTAACATCAAAACATTTTAAATAATCATTTTAACATATAAAATTCCATAAACATACATAACCATTGAAAACAATCATATTAGCACATAAAAAAACATTCAGGGCACTACCATGACGTTTACTAATTTTTGGGTGTAAAATTACCGTTTTACCCCTAGACGTAAAATTTCATGTTTTTGACATTTTCTCAATTTCATTGACTCTAACATGTCTCAAATAAATATTTAAACTTACAAGAATTTTCCGTATTTTTATTTTGCTTTATCGATAACTTTTAAATTATTCTTTTAATATAACATATTAATGTGTTTTAATCCCGAATTAAACTAAAAATTAATATAAAATTTCCAAATTAAAAACTTAGACTTTCAATAATAATTTGAGCTTAAATATAATTTTCTATAATTTTATAAAGCATAAAACTAGGCTTTTCAATTAATTCTTTAATTATCGTTTCTTACGACGATAAAATCCTGGATAAATTCAAAACTCATTATTTTGATCTCAAATTTTAAAATAAAATTTTTATTATTTATTCTACCCTTGTGAGCCATGAACCGCACCCATGGACCCATGGTTCTAATTTTAGTTCTTTAATTTTTGTTTTTGACACCTAATCGAACACACCGAGCCATCTATCAATTTACTCGAGCCACGCCCATGCTACCTCGAGCCAAACCCGAGCCAACCCACCTAGGAACCCTCTTGACCAAGCCCAACCCGTAAAACCAACCCTGATCCGCTCAAAAACCTCCTGTCCCCTCACCCGATTGCATGCATGTGTGTAGGTGTGTATCCTAGTTGCTCCAGGACTCCTAACCCAACTAGGACCCTTCCAGCCGAGCCACCACCGAGCCCACCTGACCCTAATCATCCCTGGACCACGCCCAGACCCTACCCAGGCCAGCCATTACTCTGGAACCCCAAGCACGAAGCACCTGAATCAGGAAGACAACTTACGCGCAGCTTTCCCCTTCTCGCCCAAGACTCCTAGCTACCAAGGACTCCTCCAGCCCTCTAACCACTGATCACCCATGACCCTTACTGACCCTAGACAAGTCCCAGACCTTAGCCACCCCTAGCCTGAGCCCCTGAGCCACGCACGAGCCATCAGAACAAAGACAGCAGCCTACGCGCTACTTCCCTCACGATCCCACGTTTTCTGCTTTTAGCTCGAGCCACGTCAAGCCCAGCCACTACAGCCCCTGGCCCGACCCCTGCCCATCACCCTAGGACCCTGATGGACCACCTAGCTCGTCCCTAGACCGAGCCACCCCTTGAAAACTCTCGGCCAGCACCATCACCCTACGAGAAGAGTCCTATGCAGCGTGGACTATTCCCTAGCCTTGTACACGAGTCCTAGCCATGCTAGGACTCTTCCTAGAACCTAGCCACGTCCCAACCAAACCCTCCTCAAGACCTGGTCGAGCCCCTAAGCCTCATGCATAAGAACCGAGCCTATGCACCACAACAAGCACACAAGCCTTGAAAAATATCCCACGGTTCTTCTTCTCTCCTGTCCTATGGCTCCTCTGACACCTGACCCGTTTTAAGATAATAAACTCTATAATGCTGAAGTTTTAAAAAATTATACTTGGAGGAAAGTATGTACTTTAAAAAAAAATTGACAGATTTTCCCTGTAAAAAAGAACTCACCACATGTGTCAAGCAATAAAACCAATACATCATAAAATTCCTACAACTAATACATAAAGATATAAAAAATCAAAAGTATTGCATTTGATTACCAAAATAATTTAGTCAAGTTTAAACTCCCAAAATATCAAATGTTTTACAACAAAAGATATTCACCACTTCAACCATTTCAAAACAAAATAAATTCTTAACCATCCATAAGAAAAATAATCATTTCATCCTTCCTCCAAGCTTGGCACATTTCTTTCTTCCGTCTCGACACCCCGCCGTATCAATCTCGGTTACCTGCATCTGCATCTCATGAACATAACTGAAATGAGTTATAAAAACTCAGCAAGTAGACCTTTAAATAACAAGTACATATATCATAGTGTAAAGAAGGAATCCATACCATTTCTTAACGGTAATATGTCATCAGTCAATAATATGCGTATATAACAATTATAAGATGACATCTATAGAACAATTCATTTCTTTTCATTCGTATGGCATTGATAGGTCATCACTCAATGGTACACATGTACGTCTCAGTCAAAATCAGTCACAGTACATGTAATTATGTTGATCAACTTCAGTCAAGTGGGTTTAGAATTACCATAGGTAACACCACAATACCATATAACCATCAAGCTATAAAAACATTCATTGAAACATTTTATCAAACACGTGGTGTGTGAGCTAAAGAATTAGCTCCTTTACTTTGCTCTTGTCAACAAATTCATTTCTTTTCAATATATCATTACATACAGTATACATAATCAATGATTTAAAGGAGCTAAAACCAATAGAAACTTCATTTATCATATACATAGCTAATGAGATGCATTAAAAAAAAAAGTCTACTTACAACCCAATATACAAGCAGTTGTTTAGCTCTTGAGGGATTCTTACAACACAATGATAATAATAATACCATCAATCAATATATTAACCTTACCTCAACATTCAAACCAAACAACACAATATCTTTCCTTCAATCACTAGCCCAAAGAAAATAAGCTTTCTTACATTGATCCTAGACTCTTGAGGAGAAGAACTTGTAATCTCCAAGAAAAGATTAACGCTTCAATCAAAGATTAATGTCTTGGAAGAAATTGGATTGAAGGAGAAATTGAGGAACCCTAGCTTCCAAACCGATGGAGAGAAAAGAAGAGAAGGAAAACGAGTAAAAAAAGTGATCCCATTCGATTTTATGCCTTCCCAAACTTCAAAACACATTTTTGCACTGTACAGGGCATTGGGGCGGTCGAGTTTTACCGCCCTAGCACGGAACTTACTGTACAAAACCAAAAAATACAGACCTAGGTGCGCTGGGGCGGTCAAACATTACCGCCCTAGCGCGGCACTTTCTGTCCCGGCGCGTGCTCTGCGTACAGCTTCTCCAAAGATTGTTTTCGAAACGCCTCTTCCCTTCATAATTAGAAAAAGCTGTAAACACGACAGATGTAGCCCTATATCATGGCTTGCATCTCCAATTGGCCTCATGGTATTTGGATATTTGAGTAAAACGTTATGCTCCATCTCCCAACTTGTGTCAGTGCAGGAACGATGATACATACTGTAGAACCCGTAAATCAGTAGACGTATAAGCCATGCATAATTCTAGATTTTTAAATTTAATTGACTTCATTGCATAATTATTTTAAATGCATTTGTTTGAAGTTAATTATTTATTATTTCAGTTCAGTAGTTTGATTTTTAGCATTTCAGTTATTTCAGTGTGGCCGGACCGGAGTTGGAGTTTTGAGATAGAATTTAAGATTCGAGAAATATTTCCAGAAGTTAATTTAGCTAGCAACTAAGTTCATTTAAGTTAGAAAGGGAGGTTTGAGGATTTAATTTAATTATTTGAGGTGATTAAGAAATGAACTCATTTAAGTTATTAAATTAAGGGGTTAGCTCACTAAATTATTTAAAGGATTAGTAAGGCTTTCAAGGATTATTAGTTGACTAGATAACCAACACTTCCCACTCATTTTATTAGCATGATTTCGGCCCCTTGGATTTATTAAGCAATTCATTCCAACTCATCAACTTTGACCAATTCTTTGCATGTAATTAGTAGGATAATTCTAGGATTTTTGGGAGCACAATTTAATTAAATAAATGGACATATCCTAGACTAGAAAATAAACAAAAATCGGCCACTACCTCCTAGAAGCATCCACCAACTCATTTGATATCAAACCATAATTCAAAAATTCAAAATGGAAAGACTTGGTCTTGGATCTTCCTTATATCTTGCACCCACTTCCCTCACCCTCCTAACCATTTTTCCCCCCCTCTCCTTTTCGAAAATTCAGAGTGAATTCACACTCATTTTCAGTAGAAAAAAACGTGAATAATAGCTAGGGAGAAAGGGAGAAAAATCGAGAACTAGAAAGAACAAGAGAAGCGCTCCATCTCCTCCGTGCCGCGTCGTCGTCGTTTCGTTCGTTTTCTTTCGAAACGAAACCAGGCATGTCTAAATTTCTTTCAAACCTCAATCAAGTCATATTATCATTTATTTTTCAGTACATGATCATGTTTATTCTAGTAAAAATCGAGATCCATGTCAAAACATTTTGAAACAACACATGCAGAATTTTCGATTTTCCTTGGCAAGCTTCACGGTTTCTTTTGGTTTGTGAGTTTCAAGTATTGGATCGACTCCAGGCTCCCAAGGCAACTTATATACATGTAATAGGATGCATTAGGACCACATTTGTCCATCGGTTTCAGCCCATGCTTGCTGGAAAGCAAGAAATGACAGCAACACCATTTGTGTCCCTTTTTGAGTTCGAAAATTTCAGTTTTTATGTCAAGGGGTTTGGATCTGATCTTGGCTGCCCTAAGGGCTCTTAGCCATGGTTGGATCACTTCCCTAGCATGTCTAAGACGTGACTAAGTTGCCCTTTTGGTGTCTTTGTCCATGGTTCATCGGTTTTTAATAAAAACATCACAACAGCCCCTATACCCCTTCGGCTACTTCGGTTGGACAGCTTTCGGTTCGTTTCTTTTGGTTGCTTGGTATGGATCTTGGTTGGCCTATGGCCCTTAGCCACGGTTCATATCATGCTCCTAGATGTCTAGATTGTGCCATGGTCAGTCAAATGGCCACTGGAACGACGCAAGACATCGATCTAAGCAAAACACTACACACGCATGCACGTTGGCTCTCGGTTAGACCCTTCGGTTGAGTTTTGGTATGATGCGGATTGTGGCTGGCCTAGGGCCCTTAGACATGGTTCAAATCATTCCTTGGGATGTTGGGAAGAGTCTCTGGTCGGTGTTTCACGCCCCAATGGCCGGTAGTCTCGAAAACAACACAAGTTACACGGGTGCGCAGCTGCTGGAAATTTACAGCAAGTTGCTGTGTCGTTTAGAAGGCTCGTTTGAGTTCTTGGTTGGCTTTTAGCCCATGGACTTGGACTGGACAGTGCCTCATTGAGTTGGGAAGGTCATGTTTTTGACCGTTCGTGATTTGGATTATTTTTGAGGTCGTACGAGAATTTACGGTGCAATGTGCCAAATTGACTCTCGAAAGAGCGTTTCGTGTTTTGGCCTCCATTCCACCTAGATTTCGACCCTATCATTTTAGGAGCATTATTTTATGATTTTTCAGCGTATTTTAATCATGACTATACGTCGGTTCGGTGTCGGTTCAGGTTGGCTCGGAGTCATGATTAAATGCGAAGTCATTAGGCATCATAGTCGCATCTTTCGAACGTAAATTGCATAGTTGGTCAAGTTTAAGCTATTGCATATTTTTCATGGCACAGTTAGGTTGCAGCGAGCCTGGGGACGATCCAATCCAATCCAGTTGGTAAAATTACAGGAATTTTCATTATGCCAGTTAATTATTTTACGTGTATTAAATAGAAAATGATTATTTTTGAGATTTATGCGATATGGCTTGTGGTTCATTCACTATGTGGGAGTGTTATTTTATACGGTCGCCAGTGACCGATCAGTTCAGTATGGTACCACCCGGTCGCCAGTGACCGGCCAGCTCAGTTCAGTTTCAGCCTCCCCGGTAGCCAGTTACCGATCAGTTCAGCTTAGTGCAGTGGCCACAGGCGTAAAACATAATCTCAATAGAAAATTTTACCAGATATTTCAGTACAGGCTCCAAGGAGCAAATATTTTTACTGTGATTATCAGTTCAGTTATGCACGTATTATAATTGCTCAGTACAGATTATTTTCAGCATGCCTCATGACATGATATTTTATCCCATGCATATTTTAATTCAGATTTTTACTCGTTACTTGCGATATATGCATGCTGAGTCTTTAGGCTCACTAGACTTGATTGTTGTAGGTACTGATGAGGCCAGGGCCGAGGGCGGGGACCAGTGAGCCAGCTTGGGTCGGCAGTAGTGGCACCCGCGGACCTCAGTGCAGCAGTTGTTATTTTATTCCGCAAACAATTTTTATCAGTCGTTGGATAATTTTTAAATTGTTATTGCTGGAAAAACTTTATTTTCTTCCGCTGCTATTATTTTAAACATTGAACTTGATTCATCAGTCGATTTTCTGAATGAGGCCATTTAAGTTCTTTTAAAAAAAGAAAAAATTTAATTTTCCGCAAATTTTCAAGAAAGGAGTTTTTGGCCCTTTACACATACGACACACTTCGGGGCGCTATTGGCTTATCTTCCACAATGATTTGAAAAAAACTCAAAACATGATAGTTATAGTCTTATGTCTTATCTTTCTAATGAAAGTGGCCTCACATCATTTGGATCAAAAGACAAAACATTCTGCTAAAAATCACAATTACTGCCATAGTTTTCGTACCGATTTAGCACTTCCATTACCTATTTGGTTCAAGATCAACTTCCTATTCTACCCATCCATTATATATTCCATTCTATAACATTTATATCATAACATAAAGCCATAAACCTTCACCATAAAATACCGTAATTCATAATAAAATAAATGAACGATCGGCTATTACAGTTCCAGCATGGTTTTCTTTTAAATTTTATCATGTTTTGGCTATAAACCATTCCATATTAATACCTTATCCATGGCAGCCCCTTAAACAACATAAAAACATGAATTTGGAAGCAAAAATCACAAGTTAATCACATGCATGTGCATAGCTACGAAATTAACAACTTGTGTGTAATGTTTTCATTCAAAATATGCTTAATTACTATGGTGTGATAGATGTTTGAAGGAAAGAATACGGTGTGCCTTTTTTTTTTAAACGCACGATTTTACATTGACGATTGAAAGACGACGACGAGGAGGACCTTGGCTTGAATTTTCCTAGCAATAGCCGAAACTTTCACTTCAAATCCTTGGTGTGTGTCGTGTGTGCTTGGGGAGAAAGTGTTTGATTGTTGGGGGAAAGTGGGGTGTGACATAATAATGGATTGGGGTAGGTTTAGTATATTATATAGTTAATTAAATCACTAATTAAAGCATTGGCCCATTAACAAAGTTAATTAGGCCCATTAAGCCTATTAGTGCTTAATTAAAATATTTTGTTTTATAGAGTTTGTGACTTTATTAGCCGGGTTGCCAATACGTTCGTATTTTTGTTGAAAACTCAACACCGATAAAAATTATGTTCCGCCGTATAAAATCACCTCAAAACTCTTTATTTTCAAAAATAATAAAAAGCATCAATCATATTTTAAATAATTAAAAAAAATATTTAATAAAACATTTTCTATTTTTCAACCCTCGGTCTCCGTTCCTCGATCGCAACTGGAATATCCTTTAAAAATACATTTTAATGCAACCATGCAGAAAATCATATTTTCAACATGTCAATATGCACAACATAATTAATTTATGCAATTAAAATAATTAATTGAAATACACAAGTAATTTAATAATTGCATGCATGTGGTTTATGTGAACCTTCAATTTTTCGGGGCGTTACAATGATGATGTTTTAAATGATAGGAATTAGTTGTGGCTATCGAAATATATGTAAATGCATAAGACGTATATGTAAATGATGATGATGAGGCCTAGGCACAGTGGATGAGTAATCTTATTACTGAAGTCCGACAGCCGCCGGTACTGCGGTTCTATGTATGATGGATCCATCGTAAATGATGATGTACGATATTCACCTCTAATGAACTGAATTCACTAAATGATAAATGATGAATGATGATTTACAATGAGCTGTTTTGACACGTCATAATTTTACACGACACGTTATGTTACGCTTTTAAAGTTCATGAAATTTATGTTTAGTATGATATTTTTCACTGCTGTGTAACATGTATATGTGCTTGTTATTTCTGGTACATGCGTGTTGAGTCTTTAGACTCACTAGGTGTGTGTGATGCAGGTGAGTTCGATATCGAGGGGACTGGAGGTGCTGAACTCTGAGTAGGCAGACTTGATGGGCGACACGACCCGAGGACCCCATGTTTTTCCGCACATTTATGATTTTAAGATGTTGAGAGGATATGAGTATTTTTATGCGCTGTTTATTTCACTGTTGGATGATAGGATTTTTACTCGCTTATTTTCCGTGATATTTTATTGGTAATTACTTACGATTATTTTTTTAAATGATATTTTTGGTAGGACTACATGCACAATTTATTCAAATGCTTATTTTCAAAATGTGAGCTTTATAAAAAAAAAATTTCGCACTTTTAAATCGGTAGACACTACTGTTGGTATCGGAGCAAGGGTCCTGTATAGGGTTGTGCCGCCGCCAGCTTCTGCAGCTCAGTCTTCAAGCCTCAAGTCTGTAAGTTTAAATGTTTGAAATGTTTTAAAGCTATCACCTGTATGATTGCATGATTTATGATTTACAGCGATTTGCGGTACATGTTTATCTGTCGTTATGTTTTGAGATTAGATGTTTTAAAAATTTTATGCATGTTACGAAATGAAATGAGAAATTATATGATTTTCATGCATGCTGGCTTTGTGGTGGAATTGGACATGAATAAGAATTTTGGTATTGGGCATTAGGAAAGATTGGAAATGATATGTCTATATCGATTTTTGGTTAGTAAGTATTGATGTTTTACTCTTTGGATCACAAGTTAGTCATGAAGATTATGAGTGCTTTTAGGACTTGTAGATTTTATAAGAAATTACTGATGGTTCGTGGTTGCTAGTTGAGTTAATTTTTGAGGATTTCATGTAATGATTAATGATTTGAGACTACGACTATATTTGGAAGTATAAAAACTTATAATTTATTTAGGATGCATGCTCTACCTAGTTGGATTTAAGGATTGAATTGCATGAATTGAGAATTTTAAGGACCTAATTGTAATAACCAATAATTTGACGACCTAAGTGCAAAATAAAATTCTAAGGGACTATTTTCGAATTTACCGAATTTTTGGATTTCTGAGTTTTGAGAATTTTATGGTTTGATGAGGCTAAAATCGAAAATATATGGGGACAAAAATACAAATTTCGAAGAGTTGTAGGGCCAAAAATGTAATTTTAGAGAACTTTAAGGGCCAAAATGCAAATTCCAAAATTTTTGAGGATTAAAATTGAACATTTGAGGAACACTTAGGTCAAATCAGTACTTTTTCGAGATTATGGGTAGGGGTGGGCAACGGTCGGTTTGGTCCGGTTTTACTCTACAACAGTTCGGTTTGGGTTTTGAATATCTCTAGTCCAAAACCAAACCATTTTATTATGGTTCGGTTCGGTTTTTTTGTAATACGGTTTGGTTTATACGGCCGGTTATATACGGTTAGCTAAAATTTGTTAAGAAATAAAATTATACGTTACTTTAGGTCTTTAAAATTTAAATCATAGTATTTGTCAAACATTAAATTTGTGAGACTTAATATTATATATATATATATAAAAGTTTTATATTGTTATTATATTCGTATGACATATTTGTACACAACACATTTTATATATATAACTAATTAACCATGCAAACACGGAAAATGCATGAATCCAACGGAATATTCAGAAATAGGAATGATAACAAGATGTCAACCAGCTCGAATGGAACACCAATCATCTTATGAAAAAATTAAAGAAATATATACAGAAAAGAAAAGAAAACGTCGACTGGTGAATGGTGAGAAAGAAGAGAAAAGGATCGGATTAAAAATTGAGGGTTAATGATACTAAGTACCTAAATCCTAATAGACCCTTTATACATAAAAGTCTTATACTTAACAGTAATATTGCCATTATACATAAAAACCCTATACTTAGCATAATATGGCCGGTTCGGTTATTTAGTTTTTTGGGGTATTAAAACCGAAAACCGAACCGAAAAATCGAATTTCAAAAATTTTAAAACCATAACCGACCGAAAAATCGATAAAATCGAACCATTTAAACCGAATTATTCGGTTCGGTCGGTTTTTTCGGTTTTGCGGGTTTTATGCCCACCCCTAATTATGTGAATTGGTTTTAGGTCTAATAAGCTTAAGGTTAGTGAACTCGATGATACGGAAAACCTATAAAAGTGAATTAGGAACGCCAACAACTTATGAGTATTTGTGGAATTTTCGAAATTAATGACAAATTGGACAATTTTTTAGGAAATTAAGAATTAATGTAGCAATTGATAAGAAACATGGGGACTAGTTAGCAGTAAGTGAGAATCGAATGGTTTAAATGACAAGCATTTTTTATGATTTAGGTTTGAAGGATATCTAGAACCTTGAAACAATTGGGTTATAATGTTATAAAGAAGGGTAATCTAGGGCATTATAGGATGAATCAATATTGGACTTGAAAATCTAAGTGTTAATGGAACAATGCTATGAAGAATTAAGAATTTAGAGTGATGAAAATTTAGGGTGAAGTTGATCGGTTAGCTAAGTTATAAGAGTAGACCTTGAGTTAGCAAATTTTTGGAAATTTAAGTTTGATGTGTCATAAGTTTTAGTCATGATCTTAGCAGTTAGAACTATAACTTTGTTGGGATTTGATTTTTCTAGAGAGTTGGGTATAATTGGGGGTTAGGTTACTCGATAGACGCCTATAAGAATTGAGGTAGACACCATGTTTTGAGAAATTTTTAGAGGTCATTAAGAAACTTAGGACTAAGTGGATATGTGTTGGAATTATGTTATTCAGAACTATTTGGGTTGCGTAAGTTTGAATTTCAAATTTATGACATATGTGTTCATACAGAAATTTTGAGTGAAATAAAAACAAAATGGAATTAGTTGTGTTCAACATAGGTTGCCATTGAACGAATATTAAGATTCTTTTCGAGTAAGAAATCTAAAAGCTCGATATAGGGATTCTAGAACTCAATGGGTTATAAGTGAAGTTGATTTATTAGAGTTAGTCTAAGGCTACCAAGGGATAACATATTAAGTTTTATACGCTAGTATTAATTAAGCATTAATGATACGTAAGAAGGCAACATTTGTTCCAAGGAGGAAAGTTTAATGGTCTTAGGCCTCAACTTTATTGCAATTGGGAAGATAATATTTTAAGCATACAATTGATACTAGAAAGGTTTTTCTAAATAGGTAGAAGATCGATATTGTATATTTTGGGTTGTATGGATTAACATTACTCGAATTTAAGATTTGCAACAGTGTTATATTGGGATGTACTTGTAAATGTTAAGTTACGTAAGTTTGGTGTCGTAAGATAAAGATTCGATTCAAGGATCTAAGGCTAATTTTGTTATGGGGTTAAGATGAGGTTTAAATTTTAAGTCTATTACCAAGGATAGAAATCGAGCAGTAAATTTTAATGTTAAGATTTCTTAAGTTGAACTGCATAAATGCTAATGTAATAGGTTGATGAACATTATGAGTATAGTATAAAAAAGTAAGGTGCGATAAGTTTGGACATCCATTTCTAGTATGAGGAATTGCGAGAAAGTCAGGAATTCGAGGACATAGAAAAAATAATTAAGTCACCATAAGTTGTTTTAAGTTGCGATTCGCAAACGAAGATTTCAGTAGGCAAAATAATTAGGATTGAGGAGACATAAGGGCAGTGTAACGCTTATTTTATCAAAGTATCGCATCGGAAATATGGATTATTGAGATACTAGAATTAAGAGTCTAAACTTTATGTTTATCGAGGATAAGCGAATTTCGCGGACGAAATTCAATTTAAGGGGAGTAGATTGTAACGTCCCGAAAATTTGAAGGTCCATGTGAACCATATGCATGCAAGTTATTAAATTTCTTTGGTATTTTATTAAATTTGTAAGGTCCAGGAAAATTTAATTCACGTAAACTGAATGCATGCAATCTAGGATTTTTAGTTATTTGTTTAATTATTTTTATGCATTTATGCATAATTCATGTATTAGGGTTCCTAGGAGCATTTCACGCTCGAACGAGGAACATAGACCGGAGAATTTTCAGGAAAATTATTTTATTACATGATTTATTTTTATTAATTAATATAAGGTGTTTTTAAGTGTATTTTTCGAAAATGGTATTTTACTAGGTGCTTTTATCCACATGATTTTATTTTTAACAGTACGCAAATTTTATCGAATCGGGGGACTTTTTGAGGGTTCGGCTAATATTTTAATAATCTTTCCAACACAAAATATTTTTCGGGAGTGTGTTTGGATTTAATGGGCCTACTTTTAAACTTATTGGGCTTAAATATCTTTTAAAATCTTTAATAAAAAAATAAGGGCCCATTAAACATTTGATTATTATTTAATTAACACTAACCCACTCCTTAACCTAAACCTAAATAATCTACACGGCCGAAACCTCCCCCAGCTGCATTTTTCTCTCGGTTTTAGAGCACTTCTTCGAGGAAAGCTTCGGTGGTCACTTGTTTTTGCATAGAAAAATTCATCTGGGTTCCCTCACATCGTTTTTGCTCTCCAAGCATCTTAAGGCACACATGTATTCTCCTTTTTGTATCATTCATGCCATATGTATGTTAAATGGGTGTTATATCATATAAAAATTTTCGATCCAACAGCTGCACACAAGGATTTATCGATTTTGCTTTGTTTATGCATTTTCAACTATCACCACTCACGTTTTTCTGATTTTTTGCAAGAGGTTGCGCTAGTTTCGTTGCTATGGGCCCGAGACTTGTCATGGGATAGGGGTTGTGGTGCAGGAGCCGAGACATAAGGAGTTTGGGTTGTAGATCGTGAGTTGTGGCAAGGAAGGGCTCGGTTGGTGCAGATCGGGAGACAAGAATGGATCCGATGGCTTGAGGGACGGACGATCCGAGGCCTGAATCCAACCATATGGGGTCTGAGCCGTGGCTTAGGAAAGTCCTAAGGGCTGCTGGTACCACCACTGGTACAGATCGGTCGCGTGAAGGAGGAGGGCCGCGAGTTGGCATCATTGCGGTGCTAGCGTGGGAGCGCGGTTCCTCTTGTGCATGGGGCTGGTGGCTTGATTCTAAAAGGTTCCTTAGGGTCTGGTCTAGGTCCATGATAGGCTGGTTCAGGGCTGGTGCAGTCGGGGTAGGCTAGAGACGTGAGTTTTTGGGAAGATGAGAATATAGAGTGCAAACGAGAAGGGGCGGAACATTTTGTTATGTTTTGGAATTTTCAGCCGTGTGTTCAGGGGGCCTGATGACTTTGTTTTAGGAGAATTATAGTGTTTTTAGGTATGATAAAAAGTTGGGAAAGTTTTGGTTAAGTTTCGGATCGATTCGGGTTAAAACCGGGACCCTGGTCTAATTTTTTTAAAACGAATCGGTTAAGTTGTAATTGGGCTCAAGTTTACGTCTAGGTATGCTTTTAAAAATGTTTTGGAACATTTTTAGGAGCTTGGTAAGCTTCTGGTCAATTTTAGAGGTCCAGGGGTAAAACGGTAATTTTTGGGTTTCCAGGGACAAAATGGTCATTTTGTACTCGGGGTGAGATTTATGTCCTGGCAACGCCCTGAGTAGGCATGCTGATCGGTTCCATCGAACCGGTTCCTACCGGTTCTAGGTCCGATGAGTTCGGAACCGATTTGAACTAGTTAGGAACCGGTTCCCATTCCAAGTTGAAATACTTGGAACCAATTCAAACCCAAGACCGGTTCGGCTTCTACTAAACTGGTTCAGGTTCTGGTCGAACCGGTTTCGAAATCTAATTTATTATATTTTACAATTTAATTAAAATTAGTAATATTAATGGACAATTTTTTATTTAGTATTTTGATTGCAAATAATTATGATTACATTAAAAATCTATAACAAAATAACTTAAACATTTATTTTTACAATTGAACATATAAAATTAATCACGATTTATTAAAATATATTTTGAATATTCTGGATCTTCGTCGGAGCTTGAGTTTTGAAATTCGTCGATCGCGCTAAAGGTCCTATTTAGCATGGAAAGTGTTTTTGGCTTTAAATTAGTTCTTTGTTCACCAATGATCCATCCATATATTAAAAATGCTGATTCGGAAGCAACACTTGAACTTTGAATGGGTAGGACATCTCTTTCAATTGCAGCTAACACTGGATAAAGTTTAGAATTTACTTTCCACCAATCAAGAACATCGAAATTATCCGTAGTCTCAATATATTGGCTTAGTTAAATTTTGATCTCATTGTAATTGGTTGTTGTCACCGATTTTTTCTTTGAACTTTTGTCGTTTCAAGCTTTGAAAGAAGTTCAGTGTTCCACTTTCGCTTTTATATGTCGGCATCTCCTCCAGCTGTGCACTCGGTTTATCACATTATTCACTAGCATAAAAATCAAACAATTCTTGGAGAGAATGCATGATTGACTTCTTTTGATCGTCAACATTCTTCCGATGAAATTTAACATAATATTCAAAAAACACGTCTGATCCTCCTTGATTTTGACATTACCATGCACAATTGGGATAGTTTCCCAATATTTTAAAAATTTGTTTTTCATATTTGAAACAAAATCACACATAACAGAATTATCGTGATATTCAATAAATTTATAAAACATATTGAAAAGCAAAGGTAGAAACATGGTTGAAGTAGGGTAGTTAATGCCAGAAAATTTTTCGGTTGTTTCTTTAAAAATTTCTAACAAAGAAACACATTTACTCAAAATATTCCAATCATCGTTAGTTAACACTAAAGATTGTACTGCAATATTATTATAATATGGAGTAACTAAATCTTGAAAACGTAATAAAGTATGAAGCAAGTGATATAAAGAATTCCATCTAGTTTCAATAGGAAGAGGAAATTTTTTTAAATTTAATTCTGGTTGATTCGACTTGTGTTTTTCAGTAACGACCATATCTTCTTTCACGTAATAATTTCCCACATAATTTGAATTTTTCTATTACAGTGGACATTTGCTCATCACAAGCACTTTTAACACATAAGTTGATAATATGACGCACATCTAACATGAAGCAAATTACCTTCTAAAATTTGTTTTAGTGAATCTTTAAGATATTCAATTGCAAGAGTATTGGCACTCGCATTATCTAACACTGTCGACATTATTTTATTTTGTATGCCATAAATCTTAACAACATTTAAAAGATATCTCGCTATAGTGTATGCATTGTGAGACGATTCTAAATGATCTAGCGCTGAAATTCTTTTTTGCATAGTCCAAGTTTCGTCAATCTAATGACATGTAACAACAAGATATGATTCATATTATAAATTAGTCCAATTATCAGTTGTGAAACTAAATCTACAAGAAATATTTGAAAGATGCGATTTTAGTGTTTCTTTGTATTCTTTATAAATATCAAAACAATATTTTTTAAGTGTGTGCCTAGAAATATTGTGAAAACTAGGTTGAATAGTACTAGTAAATTCAACAAAACCTTCTTGTTCAGCTATTATAAAAGGTTGACAACATTTGGTAACAAACTTTACGATGGCTTTCCAAGAAATATCTTTTGTAATTGTGAAGCTTTACCACTTGAATGATTAATTTGTTGTTGTGTTAGTTCCCTATGGAATGCTTTTTTTCAAAGTGCCGGTACCACTGGAACCACCACCCGTTTTATAAGAATACCTCGTTTTGAAAAAATTACAAACGGAAAAAGAGTTATTCGTACCTTGTTGTTTAATATCAAATTGATCCCAAACTTTGATTCGCTTTGCACGGGCTGTCGTTGTGCTCGTTGAAATTGTGTTGCTTGCTCGAGTAGACGATGGCGCCCTACATCTTTGTTGGGGAGTTCCATGGCTTCTTCATCCTCGTGGCCAGGTTCAACTTCATCAAAGTCGGGGATGTAGCCAAAATGTTCACCAAAGTCGGGAGCGTATTCGCCGCCACCACCACCACGACGGTTTGAAGATGATGCCATTGAAATTTGAATTATTCATATGAGTAAATAGCGAAATAATAAATAAATAATAATAAAAATAATACTGATTATAGATAAAATTATAACACAATTATTGAATATATTTGGAGAAATGATAGAAAAGAAAGATATTGATTGTAGAGAAATGAAAAGTTGAGAGAAAATTGATATGTGAAATATAAAAAATGACTTTTATTTATAGGTGATTTTGGGGGTTAAAAAAAATTATATTTGCAATTTGGCCCCCCAAATTGAAAAAAAATTGCACATTTCAGTAGCCGTCGAATGGTTACTGAAATGTGCAGTAGCCGTTGGTTGCAAAAATGCATCCGTTGGCCGAAAGGCCTTTTTTATTTTTTTTAAAAAAATTTCGGACACCGGGTATTGGGTCCGGTTCCAGAACCGGTCCGGAACCGGACCCGAAACCGGTTGAATCGATTCAGAAAATGCTGAGCCGGTTCAACCCACAAACCAATGGATTTTACACGGTTTAGGGTCCGGTTCTTTCATACCGAATCCGGTTCCGGGCTTAACGGACCGGTTCCGGGTCGGTTCCGGGTTGAACCGGTCTGTTAAGCATGCCTAGCCCTGAGCACAAATTTATGATATTTTAAATATTTATGCATCATGTTTACGATTTTTTTACGCAATTATGATAAATACTTGCATGCTTGGTTTTAAGGAAAAAGTTATGTTAATGCATGTTTTTATTAAGTGGTGATTATGAAGTTCTTTTTGAGGGATGATATTTAGTTGTGACTGACGATGTATATGTATACGATGGTATGAGATATGATGAGCTGAGGCCCGGGCTCAGTGGATGGGTAATACTGTCGCTGATGTCCTCTGCCATCCGGTACTGTAGTTACATGTAGATGGATCGATCGATAGAGCTGATACGATAGAGCTGATATGAAAGTCACAACTAATTAACTGAATTCAATTAAAAGAAAATGTATATGTTTATGATGACTTGAGATGACATAATTTGACACGTTATGATTTTACACGACACATTTAAGTTCATGAAATTTATGTTGAGTATGATATTTTTCACTGCTGTGTGCTACGTATATGTACTTGTTATTACTGGTACAGGTGTGTTGAGTCTTTAGACTCACTAGGCGTGTGTGATGCAGGTGAGCATTTTGAGCAGGAGACAGGAGGTGCTGAACTCTGAGTAGGCAGCCTTGGTGTGGTGACATAACCCGAGGACCGCACGTTTTTTTTCCGCATATTGAGTTATGAGTTTTGAGAGAAGTTAAACATTTTATACATTGAGGATATTGCGATTTTTACACGTTTACGTGTACGTTGATTTTGGATGACGTTAGTTAATTTTAAACTGTGCTACTTTTATTGGCAAAAAAATATGATTATTTTAAATGTTATTTTGTAGTTGCGAGCTTTTTTAAAAAATAAAAAATAAAAAATATTTTCGCACTTTTAAAACGAGTAGACGTTATTTTCGGTATAGAGCAAGGGTCCTATATAGGATTGTGCCACCGCAAGCTTCTGCCGCTCAGTCTTCAAGCCTCAAGTCTGTAAGCTTTATGTGTTAATGTTTAAAACGACTTACTGTTATCACCTGCATGCTATCATGAGTTACTGGAAATGTTTGACTGCTTTTACGCTATAAGGTTTATTGTTTTAAAAACTAGATTAATTGCATGAGAGGTTACGTTTTAAATTGGACTGTATTCAGATATGTCTCCTAGATGCGAGCCTAGGATGGACAGACAAGATGATATCCCTGAGGGTGGCAGAGGAACTCCACCACCACCATCGCCAGGGGACCCAGCTACCCGAGTCCTAGAGGGTATGGCTAGACTATTGGAGCAGGTACAGCAGGCTCCAAGACCACAGGTGGATGTTTTTGAGCAGTTCCGTAGGTTCAACCCGAAGGAGTTCGGGGGTACCACTGATCCATTCGTAGATGAGGGGTGAATCAGATCGCTGGAGCTTCACTTCGATTACCTTCAGATGAGGGATGGAGACCGGGCTAGGTGCGCCATTCATTTGCTGAGGGATGATGCGTCCCTATGGTGGGAGGGAGCCGCACATGCAGTGGATGTGGCTACTCTCACGTGGGCCAGATTCAGAGAGATGTTCTTCGGGAAGTATTTCCCAGCTGACGTCAGGGGCCGCCTGACGAGGGAGTTTATGAGCCTCCGGCAGGGGGATTTATCTGTGGCGGAGTTCATCCGCAAATTTGACAGGGGCTGCCATTTTGTGCCCATTATAGCAGGGGATGCCGCCCAGAAATTGAGGCATTTCCTGGATGGACTGAGACCTACTCTCCGTCAGGACATCATGCTGATGAGGCCGGCAGGTTATGATGAGGCCACTTCCTGCGCTTTTTCGGCAGAGCAGGCACTACGAGACATAGACTTTGAGATGCAGAGTAAGCAGGATCAGGCCTAGTCCAGTTCTCAGCCATATAAAAAATAGTATACGGGGCCGCCAGGGGCAGCAGAGGCCCCAAGGACAGGGAAGGATGCCGCAACAGCAGAGTCCTCCTCGGGCGCCTAAGCCAGATGATAGGGTGTCGTGCCCTCACTGCAGCAAGTTCCATTTTGGCGAGTGCAGGTAGGGAACCTTCAAGTGCTTTGTATGCGGATAGGAGGGCCATAAAGCAGCGGATTGCCCTAGGAACAAGGGCCCCACTAGCAGCCGGGCTTATGTGATGCACGCCGAGGAGGCGGAGGCAGCGCCAGACTCGACACTGATTACCGATAACCATTTTGTTTAAGATTTTAATTTTCGCATGATTGCTTGAGTTTAAGCATCAGTGTCTGTCATACCTCTCAGTGGGAAACCTTTGTTTTTGAGGCAGCTAGACATCACCAGTTCCCGCACGTCATTTCCTGCATGTGTGCGAGAAAGCTTATCAGGAGAGGCTCCAGGCGTTCTTAGCCAGCATCGTGTCAGTGTCAGAGCCAGTCAGTCAGAGGTTGGAGAATGTGGATGTAGTCAGTGAGTTCTCCAGTGTGTTCACTGACGATTTTTAGGCATTCTACTAGAGAGAGAGGTGGACTTCTCTATTGAGGTCATGCCGGGGACAGTGCCGATATCTAATGCACCCTACCGTTTAGCGCCTGTAGAGATGAAGGAGCTCAAGGATCAGATTCAGGATCTGCTAGACAAGGGTTTCATTGACCCTAGTTTTTCTCCCCGGGGCGCACCAATTCTTTTTGTTAAGAAGAAGGATGGTAGAATGCGACTGTGCATTGACTACAGAGAGCTGAACAGGGTCACAGTCAAGAATAAGTATCCGCTGTCGAGGATCGAGGACTTATTTGATCAGCTTCAGGGAGCCTCAGTGTTATCCAAGATAGACCTTCGATCCGGATACCATCAGCTGAAGGTGAGGGAGACAGATGTGGATAAGACAGCTTTCCGGACGCGTTACGGGCACTATGAGTTCTTGGTGATGCCCTTCGGTTTGACGAACGCACCAGCAATCTTCATGGATCTCATGAATCGCATGTTTCAGTCATTCTTGGATCAGTTCGTCATAGTCTTCATTGATGATATTATGATCTATTCGAAGATCAGGGAGGAGCACAATTATCATATGAGGATAGTATTGTAGACTCTACAGGATAGACGACTATTTGCCAAGTTCAACAAGTGTGAGTTCTGGCTTGACAGAGTGGCATTCTTGGGCCACATTGTATCTCAGGATGGCATAGAGGTTGACCCCACCAGAGTAGAGGCAGTCAGGGATTGGCCAGTTCCGAAGAGCATGACTGAGATCCGTAGTTTCTTGGGATTGGAAGGTTATTACAGGAAGTGTATCCAGGGCTCTCTTCTATTGCGGTGCCTATGACCGCCCTGACAAAGAAGAACTCCAAGTTTATCTGGGGACCTAAGTGTCAGGAGAGTTTTGACAGACTGAAGCAAGCATTGACCACAGCGCCAGTGCTAGATATGCCATCAGGGCAGGGAGAGTCTTTGGTCTATACAGATGCATCTCAGCTTGGGTTGGGCGCAGTTCTGATGCAGTAGGACAGAGTGATAGCCTATGCATCCAGACAGCTGAAGGTCCATTAGAAGAATTATCCGACTCATGACCTAGAGCTAGCAGCAGTGGTATTTGCCCTGAAGATCTGGAGACACTAGCTGTATGGGGAGAAGTGCAGGATTTTCATAGATCATAAGAGCCTGAAGTACTTCTTCACACAGAAGGAACTGAACATGCGACAGAGGAGATGGCTTGAGCTGATGAAGGACTATGATTGTGACATTAGCTACCATCCGGGTAAGGCTAATGTAGTTGCAGAGACCGCTAAAGGCTGAGATTCAGAGATTTGAGCTTACAGTTTATGCCAGGGGCGAGGCCACGAATCTTGCTACTCTGACGGTACAGCCGACACTGAGAGACAGAATCAGAGCAGGGCATACTTCTGACGAGCAGTTATAGAAGTGGAGACAGAGTGACGAGGCTAAGGGCTACAGACTGTATACAGTTGTTGATGGCATAGTTAGATATAGGGTCGCCTATGGGTTCCTGACAGTGATTCTCTTCGAGCAGATATCTTGAGTGAGGCCTACAACACCCCGTAATCCATCCATCCAGGGAGTACAAAGATGTGTAAGGATTTACATACTTTGTATTGGTGGTCGAGCATGAAGCAAGATATTCTACGATTCGTCTCCGAGTGTTTGACTTGTCAGCAGGTTAAGGCAGAGCATCAGAGACCTGCATGGAAGCTGAGACCACTCCCTATTCCCGAGTGAAAATGGGAAAATATTACTATAGACTTCATGACAGGGCTTCCGAGGATTACCGGGGGATACAATGCCATATCGGTGATTGTTGATCGGCTCACGAAATCATCTCATTTCTTACCGATCAGGAAGACATTCACCATGACTCAGTATGTAGAGTTGTACATCAGAGAGATAGTCAGACTGCACAGGATTCCGGTGTCCATCGTTTCAGACAGGGATCCAAGATTCACGTCTGCATTCTGGAAGAGTCTCCATCAGGCGTTGGGTACGAAGTTATTGTTCATTAGTTCTTTTCATCCTCAGACAGACGGTCAGTCAGAGAGAGTGATTCAGATTCTGGAAGACCTACTCTGGGCTTGCATAATCGACTTCCAGGGCAGCTAGGAGCCGAAGTTACCTCTTTTGGAGTTCACACACAATAACATTTATAAGGCATCGATAGGTATGGCTCCATATGAGGCATTGTACAGGAGAAAGTGTAGGTCACCGGTTTATTGGGATGAGGTAGGGGAGCGAGCAGAGTTGGATTCGGATATTGTCAGACAGACAACAGATTTAGTGGTCAGGATTAGAGACAGGATGAGGACTGCAAAGAGCCGTCAGAAGAGTTATGCTGATCAGAAGCGGCGAGATCTTGAGTTCGCAGTAGGGGATCATGTGTTCGTGAAGGTCGCATCGATAAAGGGTGTGATGAGGTTTGGGAAGAAGGGCAAGCTCAGCTCTTGTTTCATCGGACCCTTTGAGATCCTAGAGAGGTTTGAGACACTCGCGTTAAAAGTTGCTTTACCTCCGAATCTGCAGGAGTTCATAATGTGTTCCACGTCTCTATGTTGCGTAAGTACATGTCGAATCCTTCACATGTCCTAAAATATGAGCAACTTCAGCTGACACCGCACTTGTCATTCGAATAGAGACCCACTCAGATTTTGGACAGGCAGAAAAAGAGGCTCCGGAACAAGATGATCCAGATGGTCAAGGTCAAGTGGCTGAATCATTCCGAAGAGGAGGCTACTTGGGAGACCGAGACCTTGATGAAGAATCGCTACCCAGATTTATTCTGTAACGTACTGTACTTTTAAAATATTTTAAAATTTGTGAAAACATAAAAATTTTCTTAAATAAGTAGTAATCATTCAAATTGCAATAAAAATCATCTGCTCGTCTAAACTATTTGTGATAAAACAACCACAACCAACGTTTGCAAAAGCGCTTGTTTCAAAATTCATAAAGAATATCATAAGGAAATCAGAGTATTAAAATATCATCGTAGAATCTTAAAACATGGGCGGTACTCGGGTTTAGTCTCCTGCAGAGTCCTAGTCGGCTCATTGGTCCCCACCCCTCATCTCCTCAAAGTCTTCCTCACCTGCATCGACCAAGTCTAGTGAGTCTAAAGACTCAACATGTATAAACTGAAGATAACAAGTAATACGTAACAAAACCACATGCAACTTAAAAGTAGGACGTACATACATAAACTTGAACGTACTAACATAAACTTAGACGTGCCATCATCATAAAATTTTTCATAAACATATTGAATCATACATACTTGAACATGCATAACATCATCATTTTGCGTAGAGATGTTTCAAAGCAACTGACCCGTACATAAATGTGCCTGATCAGACTAAACAACAGTACTGGCACTACAACAAAATGGCTTTTCGCAGCGCGCAAAATCACTTTTTGCGGCGCACATTGCACGCTGCGAAGTTGAAAGCTGTTGAAAGTTCAAGATTTTCTGCGGCGTGCATGTGCACGCTGTTAATACTATTATCAACGACGTGCATATGTACGCCGTTAATACAAATATCCGCAGTGTGCAATGTACGCCGTTAATATTTATAAAACAACAAAATATTAGCGACGGTTGGCGACGGTTTAAAACCGACGACGTCATCGCTAAATTAGCAACAGTATTTAAATGTAGCGACGGTTATACATTTCACGACAGTAAAAAACCGTCGCTAAAATTTGCGCAAAAATAAAAAAAATACTTTTATAATTTAATAAATTTAAAAAAAAAATTACAATACAAATATGATAAATTAACTTATGATCTTAATTAATACTAAAAAAATTAACCAAAAATTGAAAAAAAAAATACCTAAATCGAAATTAAAATCGTATAAGAGAGAAAAATTTTAAGTGTTGTGAACTGGTGTGGAGGAAAGTGGAACGAAAATCTGATATTAATAGACAATTTGCGACTATTAGCGACAGTTTTCCATTAATAGCGATGGTTGTAATATAATTGTCGCTAAAAGCGAAGGCGTTTTATTAAACCGTCGCCGATTACCGTCGCCGAGTTTAAATCGGCGATGGTTTATTGAAAACCGTCGCAAAATTTAAATCGCCGATGGTTTATTATAAAACGTCGCTAAATATAGCACCGGTTTATAAACCGTCGCAACTTTTAAATTAGCGACGGTTTCACCAGAACCGTCGCTAATTTAAAAATTCGCACCCATTTTCCGCAGCGTGCCAATAAATGCATGCCGTAAATAATACTATTGACGGTGTGCGATTAATGTACGCCGTTAATGTTTAAACACGATTTTTTTTTAAAAAAAATAATTTACTTTTAACAGCGCACATAAACATGCACGTTGTTAATAATACTATTAACGGCGTACCTTTATCTTGCGCTACAAAAATTGTATAGGTTATTAACAGCACACATAAATGCATGCTGCGGATATTACTATCTGCAGCGTGTTTTAATGCACGCCGTTATTTCTGTCAATCGCAACAATATTAACAGCGCACATATGGGTGCACGCCGTTAAAAGTACTATTCGCAGCATGCTTTTAATGCACGTTGTTGATGACATGCTGCGGAAAATCATTTTTCTTGTAGTGTGGGCTGGCAGAGAAAATCCACTACCACATACATGAGATCACCGGTCATGCTTTACGCGTGGATTGGTCCCTGATCATGCTTTACCGCTTTCCAATCCTATTCTAAACCTGGTCATGCTTTACCGGGCTGGAGAGGTCCTCGGCCACGTTCACCGACTTCCAAACCCATTCATAATTTGTCACCAGACATTTAGCATACCTCAAAAACATAAAACATATTTTCCTTTACACGTCAAACATACCTACATGGCGTTGAGGGATTCGTTGGATCTCGCTTGGGGCCATTATTGCACATACTAATATGAGTTCAAGCACTTATCTTTCATAAATTAGACGTATTAATCATGCTCACCCTCAAAAAGGACAAATTTCTTATGACTTTCTAAACCTCTCGGTACTAGACCTCGTTTAATCATCGTACTAAACCATGACATCAAAACCCAAAACAAATCCCAATAGTTTCCCAAACATGGAGGACACGGACCCCGTGTGCACATCCGGGTCTGGGTCCATGTAGCCTCTGCAACTTAACCTACGAAATTAACAAAGGAACGGACCCCTGTCGAGGTCCGGCTCCGGGTCCGTGTAGACACTGAAATTTCACACCACAAAAGAAACAAGGGCATGGACCCCGTGTCAGGATCCGTCTACGGGTTCGTGTAGACTCTGAAAAATTGTACCCAACGAAAATCATTACACTTGTGGCTTAATCCTCCTAACTCAATCGTGCGGGCCGTGAACCAACACCTCAAGACCCATCCTAGGATGCTAAGACAATGATTCAAACTCCCCGAACGCCTCAAACAACGATAAAAATCATATAACGCAACTCAAACCTTGAACATGCCATTTTGACACCAAAATACTTCCTATGACTTCTAGTGCAACCAAGTCTCTATCGACAAGAAATGAAGCACCAAAAATCCTCCCAACATCATTCTAACAATACTTAAACACAGCAGCAATCATCCAACTGTTCCCAACAAAGCCTGCAACAAGAACACATCAAGAACACATTTTTCAGAAAAATTACAGTTTGAGTAGTCCTACAAAAACAATCATAACTAACTTGTTTCTTGTCCAAAATTACGAATTTACTGTCAAATCGAAGGTATCAAAAAGTACTACATTTAATATGTTGAAAGTTTTTTCACAAAATCGACTGTAAAGTCGTAGTATTTAAAATGACAATAAATTTCGAGTTTCCAGATCTAAAATCGTTTCAAAATCAATCCAACCAATTTTGGCTCAAACTTTGTACAACATACATGAATTTTTACACATAATAAACATAAAAACATATACTATGACGAGATTGATGCATAAATAAAAGAATATACATGCATTTTGGTATTTAAAATTACCGAACAGATGCTGCCGAAGCGGGAAGGATGCGAGGGTTGATCCGGGACGATGTGTCACGATTTTCTTGCTACGAAATGGACGAAAATTGCTTGACAAATACAAAGGAGAGGGGCGGCTGCTCTTGCTCTAAGAACCCTAGGTTTCGCTCTCAAAAATTTGAAATGAAAGTAAAGGAAAAATGTGTGTGTGTGTCGTGTAGGTGTGTGTTAAAGTGTGTGTGGGTGTGTTTTGAAGGTAATTAGGGGTAATTATGTGCTTAATTAATAATTAACAAATTTTTAAAATACTAACCTTCCTCTATCTTAAAAAAAATCTCTTAATTTAAAATAAGATATACAAGTGATAAATCTTTAAAATTTTAAAGTCATAAAATCACCTAATAATTAAATTAGGCTTTAAAAATGATAAAACTAAATAAATCATTTAAAAATGACATTTTCTTGGACTTGGAATAAAATACCACATTTTAAAATCACAAAAATCATCGCCGGTCTCTTTTCCTCGATCCCGCATCAAATAATCGTCTGAAACATTAAACTCGGGAAAACATATTAACGTGCATCACCTAAACATAAATAATTTAAAATAATACATTTAAATAAATTATTCATCTCTAAAATCATTTTAAACTTAAATAAATAATTTAACAATTAAATAAATTCATGGATTTTACGTGTACTGAATTTGGGCTCTACAATTCCTTCTCAACTTAAATAAATTTCATCCTCGAAATTAAGTTTTACCATACAGTTCCGGGTAGCGATTCCTCTGATCTACCTCGGTCTCCCAAGTGGCTTCCTCCACTGATTGATTCAGTCACCGGACTTTGACTGTAACGTACCGTACTTTTTTCCTCTTAAAACTTGCGGAAAAATAAAAATTTTCTTGATTATAAAATAACTCTCAATTTCGATTTAAAATAAAATGTACGTCTCCAAAAGTGGTTGCAACAAAAGATCTAAAAATAAAGTTCACCAAAAGCATATGATTAAAATCCATAACTAGTAACATAAATCAGAGTATTTTGATCATTTCAAAAAGCTTAAAACATGGCGGTCCTCGGGTTTAGCCTCCCGCTCAGTCCAAGCCAGCTCCTTGGTCCCCACCTCTAGTCTCCAAGTCATCCTCACCTGCATCGATCAAGTCTAGTGAGTCTAAAGACTCAACACGTATAAACTGAAAGTAACGAGTAATACGTAATAAAACCACATGCAACTTTAAAATAGAGCGTACATACATGAACTTGAACTTGCACTTAAACTTGAACTTGCATACGTACATACATAGACGTGCCATAAACATTAAACTTTTCTTAAACGTGCTGGCACACTTGAACATACATAACTTCATCATTTTGCGTAGAGGCATGTTTCAAAGCAAGTGACCCATACATAAATCGCCTGATCAAACTAAACCACTATACTGGGCCGACAAGGAAAAATCCACTGCCACATACATGAGATCCCCGTTCATGCTTTAACGGGGTGGATTGGTCCCCGGTCATGCTTTACCGCTTTCCAATCCCATACATAATTGGTCACAAGACATTTAGCATACCTCAAAAACTTGAAAGTATTTTTTTTGCACGTCAAACATACTTACTTGGCGTTGAGGGGTTCGTTGGATCTCGCTTGGGGCCACTGCTGTAACATACTAACAAGAGTTCAAGCACTTAATTTCCATACATAGACATAATGATCGTGCTCACCACCCAAAATGGCAATTTTCTTATGACGTTCTAAATCGCTTTGGATTTGATCTCCTTTAATCATTGTACTTAGCCATGACATCAACTCCCGGAATAAATCCTATCATGATGTGTGAACATTTCCCAAAACATAGAAGACATGAGCCTAAAATAGTGTTTTAAAAAGTCATGGACGAGCGCCTAGGCGCTAGCAATGCCACAGGCCAAGCGCTGCGGTGCCACAAAGGCAGCGCCGCGGCGCCAGGCTTGCGCAGAACGGGCACTGCGACGCTCCCTGGCGAGCGCTTCGGTGCTAATCCTGCGCACAACCAACCCAAAATAACACATTTTGATGCAGTTTTAAAAGTCACTCTTAAACGACTCGAACCGATGCAACGAGAATCATCTTAGGATGCTATGACAAGGATTCAACTCAAACAAATGTCCCCAAACCAACGACGCACAACAACCACGCAACATAATCCATAAACATGAATTTTGACACCAAAATTCTTTATACGACTTCTAATGTAACCAAGTGCCTATCGACCCAAGCCGAAGCACCAAACATCAACCCCACATCATACTCACCATGCTTAAATGCAGTAGCAGTCATCCAATGTTCCCAACGAAGCCTGCAACAAATAAACTTCAAGGATACATCAATAACAAAATTTTCAGAAAATGCAGCTTGAGCAGTCTCACGAAAACGGTCATAACTCACTCAATTGTCATCCAAATATTTCGAATTTTATATCAAATCGAAGGTATCAAAAAGTTATACGTTTCAGATGTTGAAAACTTTCCCAAATTATCGACTGAAAAATCGCAGATTTCAAAATACAGTGAAAAACGAAATTCTAGATCTAATATTTATTTCAAAACTGATCCAACCAATTTTCTGCTCAAACTATGAACCTTATACATGAATTTTACGCATAATAAACATCAACATAAATACTATAACAAGATCGATGCAGAAACGAAAGAATATACATGCCTTTTGATATTTAAAACTCACGATACGGCGATACGAAGCGGAGACGGAGCGAGGCTTGATCCGGGACCAACGTGGCACTATTTTCTTGCAATAAAAATCACCGAAAACTTGCTGGAAATTCAAAAGGGAGGGGCGGCTGCTCTAAGGTTGAGGAACCCTAGGTTTTTGCTCTCCAAAATATAAAAGATCTGAAAATAAAATGTGTAGGTGTGTGTTGTGTGTTTTGGTGTGTGTAAAAACGTGTAAGTGTGTGTGAGTTTGTGAAACGTGTGTGTTTTAATTAGGAGAATTTATTGCTAAAATAACTAATTAAAATGCTAATAAAAGGTTAACTCACACTAATTTTAAACAAACTCCTCAATTAAAATAAATACACCATAATTTTATAAAATTTTTCTTTTTAATGCATAAGGCCAACTTTAAAAGTTTCAAAATTCTAAACTCACTAAATACATAATTTAGGCTTTAAAATGCTGAAACTTATTAAATTAATTAATATGCCCCAACCTTAACTTAAAAATAAAATACCAAATTTTAAAATTGTCAAAATCTTCACCGGTCTACTTTTCTCGATCATGCATCTAATAATCGTCTGAAATATGAAACTCGATAAAACAGTTAATGTGCATCACATAATAATTAAAATAATGCAATTTAAATAAATCATGCATCACTAAAAATAATTTTAAATTTAAATAAATGATTTAAAAATTAAATAAATGCATGGGTTTTACGTGTACTGATTTTGGGCACTACAGTTCCTCCCCCACTTATATAAATTTCGTCCTCGAAATTAACTCTTACCGAACAACTCCGGGTAGCGATTTCTCATCTTTGCTTCGGTCTCCCAAGTGGCCTCCTCCACTGATTAATTTTGCCACCTGACTTTGACCAACTTGGTCACCTTGTTCCATAGTCTCCGCTCCTGTCTGTCTAGGATCCGGACAGGTCTTTCCTCATATGACAGATCTGGAGCAAGCTGCAACGGTTCATAGCTCAAAACATGCGAAGGATTAACTAGATACTTCCTCAACATCGAGACATGGAACACATTGTGTACCCCGGCCATATTCGGCGGAAGGGCAACACGATAAGCTAGAGTCCCAACTCTGTCAAGAATCTCAAATGGCCCAATAAGCCTCGGACTCAGCTTGCCTCTTTTCCCAAATCTCATAACACCCTTCATGGGTGCTATCTTTACAAAGACGTGATCACCTATGGCAAACTCTAGATCCCTTCTCCTCTTGTCAGCATAACTCTTTTGACGACTCTGTGCGTTCTTCATCCTGTCTCGGATCTTGACTACCACATCTGCAGTCTGCTGAACAATCTCTGGACCAAGCTCTGACCTCTGCTCGACTTCATCCCAATGAATAGGTGATCTGCACTTCCGTCAATACAATGCCTCATAGGGAGCCATACCTATAGATGCTTGGAAGCTGTTATTGTATGTAAACTCCACCTTAGATTCCCAAGTCCCCCGGAAATCGATCATACAGGCTCGCAATAGATCCTCCAAATTCTGAATCACTCGCTCAGACTGGCCATCTGTTTGGGGGTGAAAAGCTGTACTGAAAAGCAACTTCGTCCCCATGGCTGCATGCAAACTCTTCCAAAAGGACGATGTAAACCTCGGGTCCATGTCGGACACAATGGAAGCTGGGATTCCGTGCAATCGGATTATCTCCCGGATATAGAGTTCCGCATACTTCTTCATGGATAAAGTCATCCTCACTGGCAAGAAGTGTGCCGACTTAGTAAGTCGATCCACTATAACCCAAATAGCATTGGATCCCCTGAGTGACCTCGGCAACCCAACAACGAAGTCCATGGTGATATTCTCTCATTTCCACTCGGGGATAGGGAGTAGCTTAAGCATCCCTGCTGGCCTCTGATGCTCTGCCTTCACCTGCTGACAAGTAAGACATTCAGACACAAACCGACGGATGTCTCTCTTCATACCTGGCCACCAATACAAAATCTGCAGATCCTTGTACATCTTGGTACCTCCTGGATGAATAGAATACGGAGATGCGTGTTCCTCTGTCAGAATATCCTCTCTGATCGAATCAACACTAGGCAACCAAATTCTACCTCTGTATCTCACGATACCATCAGACACTGTGTAGAGTACACTGCCCTTGGCTTCATCCTTCAGTATCCATTTCTGTAACTTCACGTCTGAAGGCAGACCTGCACGGATTCATTCTAGCAAAGAGAACTGGACTGTCAGATTAGACAGTTTAGGAGCTCTGCTCTTATGATAAACCTCTAACCCAAATATCTGAATCTCTGACTGAAGAGATCTCTGCACTGACAACTGTGCTACGACTGCAACTTTTCTGCTCAAGGCATCTGCCACAACATTAGCTTTTTTCTGGATGGTAGCTAATCTCGCAATTGTAGTCTTTTACTAACTCTTATCATCGTCTTTGTCTCATATTCAGTTCTTTCTGCCTGAAGAAATACTTGAGACTCTTTTGATCAGTAAATATCTGGCATTTCTCGTCGTACAATTAATGTCTCCATATTTTCAACGTAAAGACAATGGCAGCTAACTCAAGGTCATGGGTCAGGTAGTTTTTCTCATGCGCTTTCAACTGCCTGGAAGCATAAGCTATAAACCGACCATGCTGCATCAACACTGCGCCTAATCCGAGCTTAGATGCATCGGTGTATAACACAAAATCTCCTTTCCCTGATGACATGGCTAACACTGACGCTGAAATAAGAGCTTTCTCCAAGGTATCAAAGCTCTTCTGACATTCATCACTCCACACAAATTTAGCATTCTTCTTGGTCAGTGAAGTTAGCAGCACTGCTATCGATGAAAACCCTTGAATAAACTTACGGTAGTAACCTGCTAAACCCAAAAAACTGCGGATCTCTGAAGCGTTCTTCGGTTCAACCCATCCCTTAACTGCTATTACCTTTGCTGGATCCACCTCGATACCCCTACTAGATATTACGTGACCCAAAAACGCTACCTTCTCCAACTAGAATTCTCACTAAATTTTGCAAACAACTTGTGTCTCTGCAAAATCTGCATTTGCAACATTGTACTCAAATGCTGAACGTGCTCCTCATGGCTCTTCGAGTAGATAAGAATGTCGTCAATGAACACTATGACGAACTGATCTAGGTAGGGCTAAAATACTCGGTTCATCAAGTCCGTAATGTCCATATCTAGTCCTGAAGGTTGTCTTAGTTTTACTTCATTATGACCTCGAATTCTGAATTTTCTCTCAATTCCCAATATTAGAAATGGAGGTTCAAACTTATCATATCTTACTTTCCTTATACTATACCCGTAATGTTCATCGATCTATTACCTTAGCATTTATGCAGTTCAACATAAGAAATCTTAGCACCAAAAGTTACTGATCAACTTCTATCATTGGTACTACACTCAAAAGTTAAACCTTATCTTAACCCCGTAATAATATTGACCTACGATCCTTAAATCGAATCTTTACCTTACAACACCAACTTAGCTATTTATAAGTACATCCCAAATAAAGATTGTTGTTAATCTTAAATTTCGAGTAACATTAATCCATAAAACCCCAAAATATACAATATCGATATTCTGCTTAGATAATAAAACCTTCCTAGCATCAAAAACATGCTTAAACTATTTCCTTCCCAATTACATTATAGTTGAGGTCTAAGACACTTAAACCTTCCTCATTGGAACGAATGTCACACTTTGACGTATCCTCAATACTTAATTTATTCTAACATATAAAGCTTAATAAGTTTCCCCCTGTTAATGATGGACTAATTCTAATAAATCAACTTCACTTATAACCCACAGAATTCTAGAATCTTCATATAAAGATTTTAGATTTCTTACTCGATAAAAATCTTAATATTCGACCATTGGTAACCTATGTTGAATACAACTACTTCCCTTTTGTTTTTATTTCACCCAATATCCCCGTATGGTCATTAGATAAACTAATTCCAGTACTCATATCCTCTTAATCCTAAGTTTCTTAATGAATTACAAAGATTCCTCAAAACAAAGTGCCTGATAGGGCCTCTTGCCGCGCCTATCGACCTCAATGTCCCTCTGGTCCTGCCCTGCCGCCAAAGCCCTAGACACGGCAATTGTATAAGTCGTAGAACCAGCAACCCTGACACCACGGCGTAAGATCGACCACAAACAATCCATAAAATGCCTCAGATTCTCCCAGGCATCGTTAGCAATTAGGGGCACAAAGTGACACCCCCTCTCAAACTCCCTGACGAAGTCTGCCACGCTGCTGTCTTCCTATCGCAGCGACATGAACTCCCTGGTCAGGCGGGAGCGTATTTCTTCACTGAAGTACTTGGAGTAGAAAACCTCCTTGAAGCCATTCCACGTCACTATTTGTAATTTCACTGACACTGACGCGCCTTCCCTCCAAAGCCTGGCATCTTCAGTCAACAAGAAGGTGGCACATCTAACTCTATCTGCATCCTGCAGCTCCATAAACGCAAAGATTACCTCGATGGACTTAATCCATCCTTCAGCTATCATCGGGTCAGTAGTCCCTGAGAACTCCTTAGGATTCATCCTCCTAAACCTTTCGTACACAGCCTCTGGTCTGGGCCTCGCCCCTGTGTCTACTGCAGTCTGGTTCCCCGCAAACTGTGCGAAGAACTGAGCCATGCCTGCAAACATCTGTGCCTGCATATCTGGCGGTGGAGGAGGAGGAGTGTCTCTCCCCTCCTCTCGAGTCTCTCTGTCCTCAACCCTTGCTTCCCGATTAATCATGCGTCTAGGAGGCATACTGTCCCAAAATTTTCCCAACACGTAAACCCAACATGCATGAACATACTGCTAATATTATAAGATGCACGTAAATCGAACTTAAAACATAGACATGCTGAAATCATCACTTAATGCTTAATACATAACATAATTCAAAACTTTAAAACTTACAGACTTGAGGTGTGGCTTCGTGAGACCGCTCTGATACCAACTGTAACGTACCGTACTTTTTACCTCTTAAAATTTGCGGAAAAATAAAAATTTTCTTGATTATAAAATAACTCTCAATTTCGATTTAAAATAAATTGTACGTCTCCAAAAATGGTTGCAACAAAAGATCTAAAAATAAAGTTCACCAAAAGCATTTGATTAAAATCTCATAACCAGTAACATAAATCAGAGTATTTTGATCATTTCAAAAAGCTTAAAACATGTCGGTCCTTGGGTTTAGCCTCCCGCTCAGTCCAAGCCAGCTCCTTGGTCCCCACCTCTAGTCTCCTCCAAGTCATCCTCACCTGCATCGATCAAGTCTAGTGAGTCTAAAGACTCAACACGTATAAACTGGAAGTAACGAGTAATATGTAATAAAACCACATGCAACTTTAAAATAGAGCGTACATATATGAACTTGAACTTGCACTTAAACTTGAACTTGCATACGTACATACATAGACGTGCCATAAACATAAAACTTTTCTTAAACATGCTTGCATACTTGAACATACACAACTTCATCATTTTGTGTAGAGGCATGTTTCAAAGCAAGTGACCCATACATAAATCGCCTGATCAGATTAAACCACAGTACTGGGCGGACAGGAAAAAATCCACTGCCACATACATGAGATCCCCGTTCATGTTTTAACGGGTGGATTGGTCCCCGTTCATGCGTTAACGCTTTCCAATCCTGATCTAAACCCGTTCATGATTTAACGGGGTGGATTGGTCCTTGGTCATGCTTTACCGCTTTCCAATCCCATACATAATTGGTCACAAGACATTTAGCATACCTCAAAAACTTGAAAGTATTTTCTTTGCACGTCAAATATATTTACTTGGCGTTGAGAGGTTCGTTGGATCTCTCTTGGGGCCGCTGCTGCAACATACTAACAAGAGTTCAAGCACTTGATTTCCATACTTAGACATAATGATCGTGCTCACCACCCAAAATGGCAATTTTCTTATGACGATCTAAATCGCTCGGGACTTGACCTCCTTTAATCATTGTACTAAGCCATGACATCAACTCCCGGAACAAATCCTATCATGATGTGTGAACATTTCCCAAAACATAGAAGAAATGAGCCTAAAATAGTGTTTTAAAAAGTCATGGACGAGCGCCTAGGCGCTGGACAGTGCTGCGCTGTGGCACTGCCTAGCGCCTAAGCGCTAGGCACTAGCGCCGTGGCGCTAGCAATGCCGCAGGCCAAGCACTGCGGCGCCAGAACGGCAGCGCCGCGGCGCCTGGCTTGCGCAGAACGGGCGCTGCGACACACCCTGGCGAGCACTGCGGCGCTAATCCTGCGTACAACCAACCCAAAATAACACATTTTGATGCAATTTTAAAAGTCACTCTTAAACGACTCGAACCGATGCAACGAGAATCATCTTAGGACGCTATGACAAGGATTCAACTCAAACAAATGTCCCCAAAACAACGACGCCCAACAACCACGCAACATAATCCGTAAACATGGATTTTGACACCAAAATACTCTCTACGACTTCTAATGTAACCAAGTGCCTATCGACCCGAGACGAAGCACCAAACATCGATACCACATCAAACTCACCATGCTTAAATGCAGCAGCAGTCACCCAACGTTCCCAACGAAGCCTGCAACAAATAAACTTCAAGGATACATCAATAACAAAATTTTCAGAAAACGCAGCTTGAGTAGTCTCACGAAAACGGTCATAACTCACTCAATTGTCATCCAAATATTTTGAATTTTATATCAAATCGAAGGTATCAAAAATTCCTACGTTTCAGATGTTGAAAATTTTCCCAAATTCTCGACCGAAAAATCGCAATTTTCAAATACAGTGAAAAACGAAATTCTAGATCTAAGATTTATTTCAAAACTGATCCAACCAATTTTCTGCTCAAACTATGAACCTTATACATGAATTTTACGCATAATAAACATCAACATAAATACAATGACTAGATCGATGCAGAAACGAAAAAATATACATGCCTTTTGATATTTAAAACTCACGATACGGCGACACCGAAGCGGAGACGGAGCGAGGCTTGATCCGGGATGAACGTGACACTATTTTCTTGCAATAAAAATCACCGAAAACTTGCTGGAAATTCAAAAGGGAGGGGCGGCTGCTCTAGGGTGGAGGAACCCTAGGTTTTTGCTCTCCAAAATATAAAAGATCTGAAAATAAAATGTGTAGATGTGTGTTGTGTGTTTTGGTGTGTGTAAAAACATGTAAGTGTGTGTGAGTGTGTGAAACGTGTGTGTGTGTTTTAATTAGGAGAATTTATTGCTAAAATAACTAATTAAAATGCTAATAAAAGGTTAACTCACACTATTTTTAAACAAACTCCTCAATTAAAATAAATACACCATAATTTTATAAAATTCTCCTTTTTTAACAAAATAAAATGCACAAGGCCAACTTTAAAAGTTTCAAAATTCTAAACTCACTAAATACATAATTTAAGCTTTAAACTACTAAAACTTATTAAATTAATTAATATGCCCCAACCTTAACTTAAAAATAAAATACCACATTTTAAAATTGCCAAAATCGTCACCGGTCTACTTTCCTCGATCTCGCATCGAATAATCGCCTGAAATATGAAACTCGATAAAACAATTAACGTGCATCACATAATAATTAAAATAATGCAATTTAAATAAATCATGTATCACTAAAAATCATTTTAAAATTAAATAAATGATTTAACAATTAAATAAATGCATGGGTTTTACGTGTACTGATTTTGGGTTCTACATTGACCAACTTGTTCACTTTGTTCCGAAGTCTCCACTCCTGTCTGTCTAGGATTTGGACAGGTCTTTTCTCATACAACAGATCTGGAGCCAACTGCAATGGCTCAAAGCTCAAAACATGTGAAGGATTGGCTAGGTACTTCATCAGCATTGAAACGTGGAACACATTGTGTACGCCGGCCAGATTCGACAGTAAGGCTACACAATAAGCTACTGTCCCAACTCTGTCAAGAAACTCGAGCGATCCAATAAACCTCGGACTGAGCTTGCTTCTCTTCCCAAACCTCAAAACACCCTTCATAGGTGCTATCTTCACGAAAACGTGGTCATCTACGGCAAACTCAAGATCTCTCCTTCTCTTGTCTGCATAATTCTTCTGACGACTCTGGGCGGTCTTCATCCTTTCTCAGATCTTGACCACCACATCTGCAGTCTGCTGAATGATCTCTGAACCAAGTTCTGATCTCTCACCGACTTCATTCCAATGAATCGGCGACCTGCACTTCCTTCCATACAATGTCTCGTAGGAAGCCATATCTATAGATGATTTGAAACTGTTGTTGTAGGTGAACTCCACTAGAGGTAGCTTTAATTCCCAATTCCCGTGGACATCGATAACACAAGCTCTCAACAAGTCCTCCAAAATCTGAATCACTCGCCCAGAATGGCCATCTGTCTGAGGGTGAAACGCTATACTGAATAGCAACTTCGTCCCCATGGCTGCATGTAAACTCTTCCAGAAGGAATATGTGAACCTTGGGTCCTTGTCGGACACAATAGTGACCGGGATTTCGTGCAATCAAACTATCTCCATGATATAGAGCTCCGCATACTGCGTCATGGAGAAAGTCGTCTTCACCGGTAAGAAATGTGCTGACTTAGTAAGTCCATCCAAAATAACCCAAATGACATTGGATCCCCTGACTGACCTCAGCAAACCAACAACAAAGTTCATGGTGATATAATCAAATCTCCACTCGGGGATAGGGAGCGGCTTAAGCATTCCTGCTGGCCTCTGATGCTCTGCTTTCACTTGCTGACAAGTGAGGCATTCAGACACAAATCGACGGATGTCCCGTTTAATACCTGGCCACCATTACAAAATCTGCAAATCCTTGTACATCTTAATACCTCCTGGATGATAGAGTACGTAGATTTATGTGCCTCTGACAAAATTTCCTTTCTGATCGAATCAACACTAGGCACCCACATCCTTCCTCTTTATCTCACAATACTATCAGACACGGTGTAGAGTACACTACCCTTGGCTTTATCCCTCAGTCTCCACTTCTGTAACTGCTCATCTGAATGCTGATCTCTATAGATTCGGTCAAACAAGGAATACTGGACTGTCAGATTAGACAGCTTAGGAGCTCTGTCCTTAGGATAAACCTCTAACACAAAACTCTGAATCTCTGACCGAAGAGATCTCTGCACTAACAGCTGTGCTACGACTGCTACTTTCCTGCTCAAGGCATCTGCCACAACATTAGCTTTCCCAGATGGTAGCTAATTTCGCAGTCTAGTCTTTCACTAATTCTAACCACCGTCTTTGTCTCATATTTAACTCTTTCTGCATGAAGAAATACTTGAGACTCTTGTGATCAGTAAATATCTGGCATTTCTTGCCGTACAAATAATGTCTCCATATCTTCAACACAAAGACAACGGCAGCTAACTCAAGATCATGAGTCGGGTAGTTCTTCTCGTGCACCTTCAACTGTCTGGAGGCATAAGATATAATCCGACCATGCTGCATCAAAACTGCGCCTAAATCGAGCTTAGAAGCATCAGTGTATACACAAAATTGCCTTGTCCTGCTAGTATGGCTAACACTGGCGTTGTGATAAGAGCTTGCTTCAAGGTATCAAAGCTCTTCTGGCACTCTCCACTCCAAATAAATTTAAAATTCTTTTTAGTCAACGAAGTGAGAGGCACTGCAAGGCCTAGGAAACTGCGTATCTATGAAGCATTCTTCGGTTCAACCCATTCCTTAACTACTGCCACCTTAGCTGGATCCACCTCAATGCCACAACTAGATAATATATGACCCAAAAACGCTACCTTCTCTAACTAGAATTCATACTTATTGAATTTTGAAAACAACTTGCGACTATGTAAGACCTGTAAAACTGTACCCAAGTTTTTACTATGCTCCTCGTGGCTCTTCGAGTAGATAAGAATGTCGTCAATGAACATTAAAACGAACTGATCTAGAAAGGGCTAAAATATTCGATTCATCAAGTCTATAGAAATCGCTGGAGCATTCGTCAGTCCAAACGGCATCACTAAGAACTCGTAATGCCCATATCTGGTTTTGAAGGCTGTCTTATGAACATCTGCATCTTTTACCTTCAGCTGTTGATACCCTGATCGAAGATCCATCTTAGAGAACATTGTAGCTCCCTGCAACTGATCAAACAAGTCCTCGATCCTTGGAAGTGGGTATTTATTCTTGATCGTCACCTTGTTCAACTCTCGGTAATCGATACACAGCGTCATGATCCCATCTTTCTTCTTCACATAGAGCACTGGTGCGCCCCATGGTGAGAAACTAGGGCGGATGAATTCCTTGTCTAGGAGCTCCTGAATCTACTGCTTGAGCTCTTACATCTCAGCTGGAGATAAACGGTACGGTGCCTTTGAGATTGGCACAGTGCCTGACTCAAGTTCGATGGCAAACTCCACCTCTCTCTCTGGTGGAAGTCCTGTGACGTCCTCTGGAAAGACGTCGGGAAACTCTCTGACTACTGGTACATCAGATATCGACGGAGTGGGTGCGTCAGGCACTGAAGCAATGCTGTCCAAGAAAGCCTGACAATCCTTATGAATAATTCTTCGTGCCTGCATGCAAGAGATCATGCGAGGGAGACTCCTCCATCTATCTGGCTCAAAAAGAAACTGCTCAATGTCCAACGGTCTTACTAACACTGACCTTTTCTGAAAGTCAATAAGAACTATGTTCTTCGTCAGTCAGTCCATTCCCAAGATGATATCAAATTTTGGCATCGGCAACACGATCATATCGGCATAAACTAGGTGACCTTGCAGTTTGAGATCGATGTCTCTGACCACGCTAGTAGCTGATAATTCTTCCCCTGATGGGACTGTCACTGAAAAGCTCACTTCTAGTCCAATAGACTTGACGTCCAGATGATTAGCGAACGTCTTCAAAATAAAAGAGTGAGTGGTCCCTGAATCTATCAAGGCCTTCGTGGCTACTCTCTTTATTAAAATATTTCCTGAGATACGTTATCATGACACACAAACTTATATCCCAAAATTATAATCTTAACCTCAAGCATAGTATAAAATCTCTACACAAGTCATCAAAAATACAAACTAGCACACTAATAATCCCAAATAAAATTTGAAACATGCATATAAAAAATAATACGGTGCTGAATTAAATAAGTTACCAGTCAACAGGGTAATTTCTGGGCTCGCCTCCTCTTCCAGCATGGCGAACACTCTACCCTTGGTCGGCTGCCTCCACTGTGGGCAGTCTCTCAGCATGTGATCGCTTGCTCCGCATTTGAAGCACTTGCCCGATCCCCATAAGCACTGTCTCGGAAGCTTGCGGTTGCACTTCGGGCACACCGGGTGCTCTCCCGGCCGCTGAGGAGTCTTCTGCTGAGGAATAGGACCCTTGCCTTTCGGCTATCCTTGGAAAGCCTTTTCCCCTGCTGACCTTGGAAAGGCCTCTTGAACTGTTTCGCTGCTGATGCTGCTGCTGAGGTGCCTGGTAGGGCCTCTTGCCCTGTCTGTCGACCTCTATGTCTCTCTGGTCCTGTTCTGCCGCCAAGGCTCTAGATACGGCAACGGCATAGGTAGTCGGACTAACAACCCTCACATCGCGGCACAAGATCGGTCGCAAACCGTCCATAAAATGCCTCAACTTCTCCCGGGCATCATTAGCAATTAAGGGCACGAAGTGACATTCCCTCTCGAACTTTCTCACGAAATCAGCTACGCTGCTGTCTCCCTGACGCATCGTCATATACTCCCTAGTCAGTCTGGATCGTACTTCCTCAGTGAAGTACTTGGAGTAAAAGACCTCCTTAAAGCCATCCCATGACAGAGTCTGCAGATTCACCGACACAGACGCACTCTCCCACCATAGTCTGGCGTCTCCTGTCAGTAAAAATGTGGCGCACCTAATCCTGTCTGCATCCTGCAGCTCCATAAACGCAAAGGTTATCTCGATGGACTTAATCCATCCTTCAGATATCATCGGGTCCGTAGTCCCCGAGAACTCCTTCGGGTCCATCCTCCTGAACCTCTCATAAACAGCTTCTGGTCTAGGCCTCGCCCCTGTATCCACTGCAGCATTTTTCCCCGCAAACTGTGCGAAGAATTGGCTCATCCCTGCAAGCATCTGAGCCTGCATGTCTGGGGGTGGACGAGGAGGAGGGACCCTCTCCCCATCCTAAGCTTCTCTGTCCTCTTCGCCTACTCCACGTGCAACTAAACGTCTAGGAGGCATACTGTTCCAAAAATTCCCCAACACGTAAACCCAATATGCTTGAACATCATATCAATATCATAAGATGTACGTAATTTGAATTTAAAACATGTACTTGTTGAAATAATGATATGCTTACTACATGAAATAATTTAAAACTTTAAAACTTACAGACTTGAGGTGTGACTTCGTGATATTCTCGCAACTGGCAGTAGGCATAACTCTTTAAAAGAAAATCGGTCTGATACCGACTGTAACGTACCGTACTTTTAAATTATTTTAAAATTTGCGAAAAAATAAAAATTTTCTTAAATAAGTCGTAATCATTCAAATTGTAATAAAAATCATATGCTCGTCTAAAATATTTGTGATAAAACAACCACAACCAAGATTTGCAAAAGCGCTTGTTTTAAACTTCGTAAACAATATCATAAGGAAATCAGAGTATTAAAATGTCATGCACAGAATCTTAAAACATGGGCGGTCCTCGAGTTTAACCTCCTGCACAGTCCCAGTCGCCTCATTGGTCCCAACCCCTCGCCTCCTCAAAGCCTTTCTCACCTGCATCGACCAGGTCTAGTAAGTCTAAAGACTCAACATGTATAAACTGGAGATAACAAGTAATACGTAATAAAACCACATATAACTTAAAATTAGGACGTACATACATAAACTTGAACGTACTAACATGAACATAGACGTGTCATCATTATAAAACTTTTCATAAACATACTTGTATTATACGTAATTGAACATGCATAATATCATCATTTTGCGTAGAGATATGTTTCAAAGCAAGTGACCCATACATAAATGTGCCTGATCAGACTAAACCACAGTACTGGGCTGGCAGGAAAAATCCACTACCACATACATGAGATCCCTGGTCATGCTTTACTGGGTGGATTGGTCCTTGGTCATGCTTTACCGCTTTCCAATCTTAATCTAAACCCGGTCATGCTTTACCGGGGTGGAGAGGTCTTCGGCCACATTCACCGACTTCCAAACCCGTTCATAATTGGTCACAAGATATTTAGCATATCTCAAAAACATAAAATATATTTTCCTTTGCACGTCGAACATAATTACATGGCGTTGAGGGATTCGTTGGAACTCACTTGGGGCCACTGCAGCACATACTAATATGAGTTCAAGTACTTATCTTTCATAACTTAGACGTATTAATCATCCTCACCCTCAAAAAGTACAAATATCTTATGACGTTCTAAACCTCTCGGGACTCGACCTCATTTAATCGTCTTACTAAACCATGACATCGAACCACAAAACAAATCCCAATATTTTCCCAAACATGGAGGACACGGACCCCGTGTACACATCTGGGTCTGGGTCTGTGTAGCCTCTGCAACTTAACCTACAAAATTAACAAAAGAACGGACCCCGTGTCAGGGTCCAGCTCCGGGTCCTTGTAGATAATGAAATTTCACACCACAAAAGAAACAAGGGCACGAACCCCGTGTCAGGGTCCGTCTACGGGTCCATGTAGACTCTGAAAATTTGTACCCAACGAAAATCATTACACTTGTGGCTTAATCTTCCTAACTCGATCGTGCGGACCGAGAACCAAAACCTCGAGACCCATCCTAGGATGCTATGACAATGATTCAAACTGCCTGGGTGCCTGAAAAACCGATACAAATCATACAATGCAACTCAAACCGTGAACACGCTATTTTGACACTAAAATGCTTCCTACGACTTCTAGTGCAACCAAGTCTCTATCGACAAGAAACGAAGCACCAAAATCATCCCAACATCATACTCACAATACTTAAACACAACAGCGATCACCCAACGGTTCCCAACGAAGCTTGCAACTAATAAACTTCAAGAACACATTTTTCAGAAAAATTACAGTTTGAGCAGTCCCACGAAAACGATCATAACTCACTTGTTTCTTGTCCAAAAATTATGAATTTACTGTCAAATCAAAGGTATCAAAAAGTACAATGTTTATATGTTGAAATGTTTCCTATAAAATCGACCGAAAAGTCGCAGTATTTAAAATGACAGTAAATTTTGAGTTTTCAGATCTAAAATCGTTTCAAAATTGATCCATCCAATTTTTGCTCAAACTTTGTACAACATAAATGAATTTTTACATATAATAAACATAAAAACATATACTATGACGAGATCGATGCGTAAACAAAAGAATATACATGCCTTTTGGTATTTAAAATTACCGAACCGACGATATCAAAGCGGGAAGGATGCGAGGGTTGATCCGAGACAAACATGGCATGATTTTCTTGCTACGAAATGGACGAAAATTGCTTGAAAAATACAGAGGAGAGGGCCGGCTGCTCTTGCTTTAAGAACCCTAGGTTTCGCTCTCCAAAATTTGAAATGAAAGTGAAGGAAAAATGTGTGTGTGTGTCGTGTAGGTGTGTGTGTGTTCAAGTGTGTGTGTGTGCATGTGTTTTGTAGGTAATTAGGGGTAATTATGTGCTTAATTAATAATTAACAACTAATTAAAATACTAACCTTCCTCTAACTTCAAATAAAATATCTTAATTTCAAATAAAATGTACAAGTGACAAATCTTTAAAATTTTAAAGTCATAAAATCACCTAATAATTAAATTAGGCTTTAAAAATGATAAAACTAAATAAATCATTTAAAAATGACATTTTGTTGGACTTGGAATAAAATACCACATTTTAAAATCACAAAAATCGTCGCCAGTCTCTTTTCCTCGATCCCGCATCAAATAATTGTCTGAAACATGAAACTCAGGAAAACATATTAACGTGTATCACCTAAACATAAATAATTTAAAATAATACATTTAAATAAATTATTCATCTCTAAAATCATTTTAAACTTAAATAAATAATTTAAAAATTAAATAAATTCATGGGTTTTATGTGTACTGAATTTGGGCTCTACATATTCGATACGTTCTAAATTTCGAGGACGAAATTTTGTTTGGGGGGGTGGGGGGGGGGGGAGAGTTGTAAAGTGCAGCAATTTAATGCACGTAACCTGAATACATGCAATCTAGGATTTTTATTTTTATGCATAATTCATGCATTAGGGTTTCTAGGAGCATTTCACGCTCGAACGAGGAATGGAGACCGGAGAATTTTTGGGAAAATTACTTTATTACATGATTTATTTTAATTAATTAATATAAGGTGTTTTTAAATGTATTTTTTGAAAATAGGATTTTGGTGGGTATTTTACCCGCATGATTTTATTTTTTGGATTTAATGGGCCTACTTTTAAGCTTATTGGGCTTAAATATCTTTTTGAACCTTTAATAAAAAAATAAGGGCCCATTAAACTTTTGATTATTATTTAATTAACATTAGCCCACTCCTTAACCTAAACCTATATTATCTACATGGCCGACATCTCCCCCAGCTACATTGTTCTCTCGATTTCAGAGCACTTCTTCGAGGAAAGCTTCGGTGGTCACTTGTTTTTGCGTACAAAAATTCATCTGGGTTCCCTCACATCGTTTTTTCTCTCCAAGCATATTCTTCTTTTTGTATCATTCATGCTATACTATGTTAAATGTGTGTTATATCATGTAAAAACTTTCGATCCAACAGCTGCACACAAGGATTTATTGGTTTTGCTTTGTTTATGCATTTTCAACTATCACCACTCACGTTTTTCTGATTTGCTGCAAGGTCTGTGGTAGTTTCGTTGCTAGGGGACTGAGACTTGTCATGAGATAGGGGTTGTGGTGCTGGAGTCGAGACTTAAGGAGTTTGGGTTTTAGATCGTGAGTTGTGGCAAGGAGAGGCTCGTTTGGTGCAGATCGGGAGACAAGAATGGAGTCGATGGCTTGAGGGACGATCCAAGGCCTGAACCAGACCATATGGGGTTTGAGCCGTGGCTGAGGAAAGGCTTGAGGGCTGATGGTACCACCCCTGGTACAGATCGGTCGCGTGAAGGAGGAGGGCCGCAAGTTGGCATCCTTGCGGTGCTAGCGTGGGAGCGTGGTTCCTCTTGTGCATGGGGATGGTGGATTGATTCTAACAGGTTCCTTAGTGTAATGCCCAAATTTAAAAAAAAAGTTGTGGCAGTAGTTGTGATGGTTTATGGCTTTATGTTATGGTATGAATTGTAATGAATGTTAGAGAAAGGAATAGATAATGGATGGGTAGAATGAAAGGTTGAATTTGAGCAAAATAGGTAATGGAAGTGCAGAAACGGTATGAAAAATATGGCAGTAGTAGTAGTTTTTAGCATAATGTTTTCTATATTGATCCAAATTATGTGAGGCTACTTTCATTATAAAGATAAGGCATAAGACTATAACTTTCATGTTTTGAGTTTTGGTCAAATCATTAGGGAAGACGAGACAAAAGTGGCCCGAAATGTGTCGTGTGTATCGTCGTTCCTGCACTGACACATGTTGTGAGATTGAGCATAACTCTTTACTCAGAACATCAAATGACATGAGGCTAATTGGAGATGCAAGCCAAGACATAGGGCTACAACTTTCATGAGGACCACTTTTTCAATTTCGGACGTTAAAAATGCATTTTTGGCAGAATTCAACGCGCCATCGCGCAGGATCCGGCGCCATGGTGCGCCGATTGCTGAAATTTTTTGGTGTTGAGCAGCATGGGGCGCGCGGGTGCGCCTCGCGCCACCACGCCCAGCACATGTTAAAAAGCGTCTTTTGAGGTTTGGATGGCATATATTAGATTGGGGAATGGTTTTGTATCATTTTATTCTCATTCTTATTCCTCTCCATCGGTTTAGAGCTAGGGTTCCTCGTTTCTCCTTCAATCCAATTTCTTCCAAGAAATTAATTTCACGCCCCATGTCCGAAGCGTAGGTGACATCCGGCATTGTTTAACAATTATTTGAAAACAATTAAGCCTCGTATCGAAATGCCAAAAAAATCAGTCTTATTCATAAAATTGTCTTTACATTGACAATAGAATAGAAACAAACTACATCAGAGTTGCAATTGCGGAAACTAAACAAAGGATAAGAATAAAAATCCCAATCTTGATCTCGCCTTTCGATCACCATCCCCAGAACGCTTCCTGCTCCTCCTCATTCAGTTGTTCTTCATTTTTATCTGAAATTTGTAAGGGGTGAGTGTGTTGGGAAACACTCAGCAAGTGGGGGTCGATCGATTTTCAATGATACATATAGATCTTTAATCTTTAAACAGTTCTTTAACAATCTTTCAAATCTTATTATTTTTAACTCATCATACAGAAACGAATCGAACAAAAGACAAAGTTTTTTTTCAGATGATTCGAAATAGTTTAGAAGCAAATCAGATATTTCGGACAGAACAGACACAACACTGTTACTCATCTCATTTCCATGGTCAAATTGTCCCAAATATGTTAGTTCTCTAAGGGGTGAGGCCAGAACTTGGTTTTATACCCATCGGTGGGGGCCAGACAGAAATGGTTTTATACCCACCATTGGGGGCCAAACGAAAATAGTTTTATACCCACCATTGGGGGCAAGAATCACAATTTTCGTCCCATTTCACATTCGACTCGTAACAGTGTACACAAAATTCAAAGACAACAGACAGAACTTATCAGATTTTTCGCAGTTCAGATTTTCAGACAGACACAGCGGAATCAAAGGAATTCGAAGCGTAGAAGAGAACACATAATCGATCGAAATTTTAAACAAAACAGATAGCAATTTTCGAAAATGAAGACACGCATACATGCATGTCCTGACATACATATTCAAGTTCAAAAATACAAACGAATATATATCAAAAGCCCACTTACAGTATATTGAAGGTAGAACCGAATTTGTAAACTTGGGCACCTTGCCTCTCAAAATTCTGCAGCACTTTGACGTATTGTTTTCGATTACTATCTTTACTTCAGTAGCACATCGACGTAGAAACTCGAACACTTGAACCGCACGAGCTCCTCCTTGTTCTTGAATTTCGGCCGAAAGCTTTGTAGAGTGGGGGAAGGGGAAACCGAATTTCTTGCTTGGTTTTTGTGAGGTTTTGCAATGCATGGTGTCTCATATTTATAGGCCAAAACCTGTCCCCTCATCTAGCCCATGGCCGAAACCTTGTCTCCCAAGAAAGAATTTATTGTGCTCATTATGGTGGTCAAAGGCATGCCAAGCATCAAGGGTTATTCTTTGCATAATAAAGATGTCCTAGCCCTTAGCTCCTCCCGCAGCTCCTCCATGGTTTAACGCAAAGGTTATTTCCTGCACATTTAACTTGTCCAAACTCTTGGCTCAACTTATAGCTCCCTTTTTGTCTTGTTAGGACAAGCTTGGTTGAGCTGTTTTGAGCTGACAGAACGAGTCCTTGAGCTGGAGTTTTACTCCTCCAGTGACAATACTTCAATGGATGCGGTTACTTGCAGCTTGGCCTCCTGTTGAGTCAGTCTCCGAGCTTTGAACTCACTTCCTCGAGTTAAATTTACTGAAAATCTAAGTTAACATTCAAGTTTTATAGTTAGAATGAAAGTTGTTAAGCTTAGTTTGAGTTAAATTTCAAGTTCTAATCTCTTACATGATTTGCTTCGGATCGGAAAATTCTGGGTTCTCACATCCCTCCCTCCTTATTGAAAGTTTCGTCCTCAAAACTTGGATCACTTGGAGCTTGTGATTAAATAAGGGTATTGTGAGCGCATTTTCTCATCAAGCTCCCAAGTGGCCTCTCTTTCGGTATGATTTGACCACTGCACTTTAACGTATAAGATTGTCTCGGATTTAGCTTTCCGGATTTACTGAACCGAACTACTCCTTTCATGGGGGAGACCTTGACGTAAGCTTTTTCACCAATTTCCAACTGTAAGGGTCTTCTCTTCAGATCGGCCCAGCTTTTTTGTCTATCTTGGGCTGCCTTGAGTCTTTCCTTGATTATGGCTACTTTGTCAACGGTTAATTGAACAAGCTCTGGTCCGGTAACAGCTTTTTCTCCGACTTCGTCCCAATATAGAGGCGACCTACACTTTCTACCATACAAAGCTTCATACGGAGCCATCTTGATGCTACTGTGATAGCTGTTGTTATAGGCGAATTCTGTAAGGGGTAACTGTTCGCTCAAATTTCCGAAAAAATCCAGTGCACATGCCCTCAACATATCCTCGAGTGTTTGAATTGTCCTTTCAGTTTGGCCATCCGCCTGAGGATGATATGCCGTGCTGAGAGTAACCTTGGTCCCCATAGTCTTTTGGAAACTTTTCCAAGCTCTTGATACAAATCTTGAATTTCTGTCAGACAGTATGCTTGTCGGAACTCCGTGTAGTCTCACTATGTTGTCCATGTACAAGGTAGCGAGTTTATCCAGGTTGTAAGTCATCCGCACCGGTAAGAAATGTGCAGACTTGGTCAATCTGTCAACGATTACCCAGATTCCATCGTGGCCTTGCCTTGATCTTGGTAGTCCGACTACAAAGTCCATGGAGATATTGTCCCACTTCCATGTTGGTATTTCCAATGGCTGTAAAAGCCCTCCAGGCCGTTGATGTTCTGCCTTGACTTGTTGACAGGTTAGGCACTTGGAAACAAAGACATACACGTCTTTCTTCATTCCGTTCCACCAGTAATTATTCTTCAAGTCTCTATACATTTTGGTACTTCCTGGATGTGCTGAGAATCTTGACTTATGTGCCTCGGCCATTACTTCTTCTCGAATTTCGTCGATGTCTGGCACGTACAATCGTCCTTTCATCCAGAGTATACCATTTTCATCAATTTGAAATTCTGGAACTTTTCCTTCTTGGATTTGTTCTTTCATTTTAAGGACAGAGGTGTCTTGACTCTGCTTCAACTTGATGGTCTCTCGGAGGCCTTGTTGTACTAATAGTGAAGATAAGCTCACATTTCCAGGGTTCCTTCGACTCAACGTATCTGCCACCTTATTTGCCTTACCCGGATGATAATTGATTGACAAATCATAGTCCTTGAGAAGTTCCATCCACCTTCTTTGCCTCATGTTTAATTCCTTTTGGGTGAAAATGTACTTGAGGCTTTGGTGATCAGTAAAAACTTCGCATTTTACTCCATAAAGGTAGTGCCTCCAGATTTTAAGCGCAAATACTACTGCGGCTAACTCCAAGTCATGAGTGGGGTAATTCTGCTCATATGGTTTTAGTTGTCGTGAGGCATAAGCGATTACCTGACCCTCTTGCATAAGTACACATCCTAATCCTCCCTTTGAAGCGTCACTGTATACAGTGAAATTCTTACCATCCTCGGGAAGAACTAGTACCGGTGTGGATGCGAGTTTCGTCTTCAGAGTTTCAAAACTTCTTTCACATGCTTCATCCCAAATAAATTTCGAATTTTTCTGAGTAAGTTTGGTGAGTGGAATGGCTATAGAAGAAAATCCTTCCACAAATTTTCTATGGTAGCCTGCTAATCCCAGAAAACTTCTTACTTCAGTCACTGTCCTTGGTTGTGGCCAATCCTTGATTGCCTCTACCTTCTTAGGGTCTACTGACACCCCTAATTCAGAAATTATATGACCTAAGAGTGCCACACTTTTTAACCAAAATTCACACTTCTTGAATTTGGCATATAGTTCCTTTTCTCGCAGTGTCTGCAAAGTGAGACATAGATGTTCTCTGTGTTCTTCTTCACTTGATGAGTACACAAGGATATCATCTATAAAAACAACCACAAATTTGTCGAGGTATGGTTTAAATACCCGGTTCATCAGGTCCATGAATGCTGCAGGAGCATTTGTTAGGCCAAAAGGCATTACTGTGAATTCGTAATGTCCATATCTCGTCCTGAACGTAGTTTTAGGGATATCATCGGCTTTGACCTTCACCTGGTGGTAACCAGATCTCAGATCTAGTTTTCAGAAAACTGATCGAAAAGATCATCTATTCTCGGGAGTGGGTACTTATTCTTTATGGTGATCTTGTTTAACTCCCGGTAGTCAATACATAGTCTCATGATTCTGTCCTTTTTCTTCACGAATAGCACTGGGGCTCCCCACAGGGATGCACTAGGACAGACCTGATTTTTGTCCAGTAACTCCTGAAGTTGTTATTTTAACTCTTTCAATTCTGTTGGAGCCATTCGGTATGGTGCCTTTGATATGGGTGCAACACCAGGGACCAAGTTGATTTCAAATTCTACTTCTCTATCGGGTATCTCACCCGGTAAATCTTCGGAAAAAACATCTGGAAATTCTTGAACAATCGGTATATCTTCCATCTTTGGAATCTCCTCTCTTTTGACTTCATTGATCATTGCCAGATAAATCTCTTCTCCTCCTTTTATGGCCTTCCAGGTTTGTGAGGCAGATAACAGAGATTTTCTTTCTTTGGATTTTCCGTGATATATGATTTTCTCTTTAGTCGGAGTCTGAAGTCTGATATTTTTCCTTTGACAGTCTACTATGGCATGGTTTTTAGCTAACTAGTCCATTCCAAGAATGATGTCAAACTCAACCATATTGAGTTGAATCAATTCTGCTTCAAACAATTGTTTGTTGATACAAATCTTACAGTTTCGATGCACTTTGTGTGTCTCAATTATTTTGTTTGCCGGTGTTGCCACTCTTAATGGTTCACTAATAATATTATGTTCAAGTTTAAGCTTCTTAGCAAATCTTCTAGACATAAACGAGTGCGTAGCACCACAATCAAACAAATTATATGCAGGTATGTCATTGAGTAGTATAGTACCTACTACCACCTCGTTGGTGTTATCAGCTTCCTCTTGGGTGATTGCATACACCCTAGCATTGGTCTTGTTCTCATTTTGCTTTCTGGGTCCCGCCCCTTTTTCTTTGTTTTCCGGACATTATTTAATTCGATGACCCACTTGTCCACACTTGAAACATGCACCTGTCTTCCGATAACATTCCCTGGTATGATACTGCTTACAGGTGTCGCACCACTTCCCTTCCCTGTTGCTAGTATTGCCAGAACTTCTTTGCAAAGGCCCACCTGAATAGTTTGGTTTCTTAAAATTGGGACCATTCTGAGTAGGTTGATTGACCATTGGTCTTTTGTTCTTGTTCTCTTCCTCGCGACGTTTGATATTTGTTTCTGCGCTCATTGCAGCGCCCATCAAATCCGCAAAACTGTTTGGCTTGAATACTGCCAATGCTGACTGAATCCGGCTGTTGAGTCCTTTTTTAAAGCGTTGCATTTTTAACGTTTCATCTGACATGATCGTTGGGACATAGGTTCCCAGATCATTGAATCTCGAAGTGTATTCCATTACCGTCATGTCTGGGGTCTGCTTGAAGTTCTCAAATTCGCTTAACTTCTGCAGACAAAATTCGGCTGGGTAGTATTGTTTCAAAAACTCCCTCTTAAAATTTTGCCACGTGATCTCTTCTACTTCAGCTAGAGATGGTGACACAGTTTCCCACCATTTTCGCGCTCTGTCTTCAAGAAACGGTGTTACAACCTCTACTCTCAATTCTTCAGGCACTTCAAGTAGGTGTAGTTGTGATTCGATATTTTTGAGCCAGTTGTGGCTGACTTCTGGGTCTGGGTTCCCATCGAAAGTTGGAACTCAATTTCTTCGGAGGGATTCATAATGGTATTTAATCCCACGCGGTTGTGGTTCTTGAGGTGGTTGAATAGCATTAGCCAATGGGTTCACGAATCCTTGCAACGTCGCTGCTACGATAGTAGCTATCGCCATCATATCTTCTTGACTGAGATTTACTCTCGGAGGTGGTGGTGGGTTTTCATCTTGGTTGGTGCCACGAGGGTTACGGTTATTTCGGGGTGGTCTGCCTGCCATATCCTACAACATATATTTTATTAATTTATTTCACCATAATGTAAAATCAAAATAATTTCATTAAATTTTGAAATTACAATCAAAAGTTTCAAAACAAATGATTAATTAAATAATTCTTAATACAACCAATGCCTAATCTAGAGTCCTCTCTCTACTCGTCTATAACTTCTCCGTCTCCTACAGCCTCGTTAACTTCTTCTTCCATCGGGTTTTCTTCTAGTTGTCCCATGAGTTCTTCCATGTTGACCATTTCATTTTGTAGGTGCTCAATGTAATTCTGCAGTTGTGTGTTGTGGTGATCAAGGTTGTTTACTTGATCCTGTAGTTCTTGTATTGTTGATTGGCTTACTTTTTCATCGATTTCTTGCTCCCCGATTCGTTCTTCAAGACGGCGCTGCGTTTTGAGGAGACTATTACCCCGGATTTCGAGCGTAAAAATTCTATCTTGCGCTTTCTTCAACTCTTGCTTGGTGATCTCGTGTTGACGCTCCGACTCTAGATGATAAGCAGCGAAACGTCTAACGTCTTCGCGTAGTTTCTTCTCTTCAACTCTAGCGTCACGAAGATCCTCCATCATACATACGTTATTCCTATCCAACTGGTAGTTATCTCTTTCGAGTTTTTCATTTTTTTCTTTTAGTGTTTTAATTTCTGACTCCTTTTCCTGAAGTTGTTTCTGAAGTTCATTTATAATGCTTTGAAAGTCCATGTTGTCTTCCTATAAGATAAAAAAAATTTTATAAATAAGATACTCATCAAATTTTAAATATGCAATAGAAAGATAATAGCAAGTTTCAAAATAATTTGGTACACATAATATTTTTCCAGTCACAAGTTTACTACAGTCCAGACATTTTATTATAATGCTAATCTAATCGAACATCTCTCCGCCGTCGCTGTCACTGGCACTGTCGTCTTCGGCCACTTCCATCGGTGCTACCTCCTCTTCCTCCATGTTCTCTATCACTAAATTTAGGTAGTTGTTCTGCTCTTGAAGTCTGTCCATAGTGCCGTGAAGCTTCGAAATGTACCGGTCTTGTTTGGCGTTGAACTCCTCTTGGCGCTGGCGGGCCTGCGTAGCACGTCCTCGTTCTAACTCTACTCTCTCCAGTAACTCCCTGTTGAGTGAAGCTAAGCGCGCGATGCAAGCTGAATCAGTCGGTATATGTAGAAGTTGGCTCTCAGCCAAGTCCAAATGATGAGTAAGTCGCTGCACGTCGGTCTCCAGTATGTGCCTAATCTCACTAAGCTCCTGTTTTTCCAGTTTCTCCCTAGCCAGTTGTGCTTTCAGAGTCGCAATCTCCCTAGCTTGATTATCTATGGTAAGCTGACGCATACGAAGAGCAGCCTGAGCGCGAGTACGTGGAGCAGCCATTTCCTAGGATAAAAATGGAAGTAAGGCATCAGAATCGTATAAAAGATAGAAAGGTACAAAAACAAAGTTATTGTTGAAAGTTTTCGATACTAAGAAATTTCGGAATGATTGAAGGGCTAGATTTTTGAATTTCTTAAGGAAAATTTTCGGAAAGGCTGAATGTTGGATTTAGATAGGATTGCACTAGGCTTTTGCCAAAATTTGACTACGTCAAATTTTTTCGTTCAAAATCCCAGCGGGATTATGAACCCGGCGGCTCTAATACCACTTAAATGTCACGCCCCGTGTCCGAAACGTAGGTGGCATCCGTCATTGTTTAACAATTATTTGAAAACAATTAAGCCTCGTATCGAAATGCCAAAAAAATCAGTCTTTTTCATAAATTAAATATTGTCTTTACATTGACAATAGAATAGAAACAAACTACATCAGAGTTGCAATTGCGGAAACTAAACAAAGGAAAAGAATAAAAATCCCAATCTTGATCCCAGAACGCTTCCCGCTCCTCCTCATTCAGTTGTTCTTCATTTTTATCTGAAATTTGTAAGGGGTGAGTGTGTTGGAAAACACTCAGCAAGTGGGGGTCGATCGATTTTCAATGAACATATAGATCTTTAATCTTTAAACAGTTCTTTAACAATCTTTCAAATCTTATTATTGTTAACTCATCATACAGAAACGAATCGAACAAAAGACAAAGTTTTTTTTCAGATGATTCGAAATAGTTTAAAAGCAAATCAGATATTTCGGACAGAACAGACACAACACTGTTACTCATCCCATTTTCATGGTCAAATTGTCCCCAATATGTTAGTCCTCTAAGGGGTGAGGCCAGAACTCGGTTTTATACCCATCGGTGGGGGCCAGACAGAAACTGTTTTATACCCACCATTGGGGGCCAAACGAAAATGGTTTTATACCCACCATTGGGGGCCAGAATCACAATTCTCGTCCCATTTCACATTCAAATCGTAACAGTGTACACAAAATTCAGAGACAACAGACAGAACTTATCAGATTTTTCGGAGTTCAGATTTTTCGGACAGACACAGCGGAATCAAAGGAATTCGAAGCGTAGAAGAGAACACATAATCGATCGAAATTTTAAACAAAACAGATAGCAATTTTCGAAAATGAAGACACACATACATGCATGTCCTGATGTACATATTCAATTTTAAAAATACAAACGAATATATATCAAAAGCCCACTTACAGTATATTGAAGGTAGAACTGAATATCTAAACTTTGGCACCTTGCCTCTCGAAAATTCTGCAGCACTTTGACGTATTCTTTTCGATTACCATCTTTACTTCAACAGCACATTGACGTAGAAACTCGAACACTTGAACCGCACGAGCTCCTCCTTGTTCTTGAATTTCGGCCGAAAGCTTTGTAGAGTGGGGGAAGGGGAAACCGAATTTCTTGCTTGGTTTTTGTGAGGTTTTGCAATGCATGGTGTCTCATATTTATAGGCCAAAACTTATCCCCTCATCTAGCCCATGGCCAAAACCTTGTCTCCCAAGAAAGAATTTATTGTGCTCATTATGGTGGTCAAAGGCATGCCAAGCATCAAGGGTCATTCTTTGCATATTAAAGATGTCCTAGCCCTTAGCTTCTCCCGCAGCTCCTCCATGGTTTAACGCAAAGATTATTTCCTGCACATTTAACTTGTCCAAACTCTTGGCTCAACTTATAGCTCCATTTTTGTCTTGTTAGGACAAGCTTGGTTGAGCTGTTTTGAGCTGACAGAACGAGTCCTTGAGCTGGAGTTTTACTCCTCCAGTGACAATACTTCGATGGATGCGGTTACTTGCAGCTTGGCCTCCCGTTCAGTCAGTCTCCGAGCTTTGAAGTCACTTCCTTGAGTTAAATTTACTGAAAATCTAAGTTAACATTCAAGTTTTATAGTTAGAATGAAAGTTGTTAAGCTTGGTTTGAGTTAAATTTCAAGTTCGAATCTCTTACATGATTTGCTTCGGATCGGAAAATTCTGGGTTCTTACAATTAATCTTTGATTGAAGCCTTAATCTTTGCTTGGAGATTTGAAGTTCTTCTCCTCAAGAGTTTAGAAGCAAGGATTATTGTCAAGGTGTTAAGATTATCAAATCTTCAAGTGTTTGTAAGTAGATTTTTCCTTTAAATGCATCTCATGAGTTATGTATATGATAAATAAAGATTCAATTGATTTTAGCTCCTTTAAATCATTGATTATGTATATTGTATTTATTGATATTTTGAAAAGAAATGGAATTGAAGACAAGGGCAAAGTAAAGGAGCTAACTCTTTAGCACGCACGCCACATGTTTGACAAAATGATTCAAAGAATGTTTTTATGGCATATTACGGTAAAGAAATGATACGGATTACTTCTTTATACAATTGTTGGGATTTGAGTTTTCTTGAATATCCAATTTGCGGATCTTGATTTGAAGTAGTATTGAATTAATTATGAATTTTGAACAGAAACTACTCTGTTTTGATAGATGATCAAATTCTTGAGTTATAGTAGAATTCAGAGGTTCAAGACTTCTCAAATACACATTTCGATCTCTTTTTGGTAGTATTTGAAAGGTATGTTAAGGTCGGTAACATATGATATCGAAATGATGACATCGATTTGCATCATTACATTGCATATTGAGCCAATTGTCGATTCAGATTTGATATGGCGGAGGTTTCCTTGATATATTGATTTGTTGGACGTATGGGGCTATAGTTGAGTTGGCATAGTGTATGCGGAGGTCGCCGCTATGGCCTGAACACTCTCTATAGGCGCACCATAGTCTTGGGATCGTAGAACACAGCAACCCACCTCGAGCGGATGAGTCGGTGGATATTGCTGGGAGATTCTCTATCCTTGGGTACCCTATGACCAGATGATTCACTTGATCTTGAGATTTATTGGTAGCCCACAGCTTCTGATCATGCATTGCAGTATATTGCATCTTTATGAATTTATATGAACTTTTTGAAAATTTAATTCTCATATGTTATTGATTGTATCATACTGGGTTAATACTCACCGGCATGTCCGGTACCTCTTGTTTTCATGTGCTTGATGGTAGGTGAGGCGAGGCTTGGGATTCAAGAGTCCAACTCCAGGCGAGGAGATACGAGTTAGAGTGGGATTCTCGGGTCTTCGGAGCTATTTGATGATGTTTGGATTAATTTGGTCACTAGTTTATTTTGGCATGTTGAAACTTATATTAAAAAAAATTTTGAGACCTTTAAATTGTTTTGAAGATGTTTATGTCAGTTTGTGAACAACAAATTATATATTTTACTAAATCGTTTGGTTTGTTACATTTATAATTATTAGTATTAGATATCAGATCCGGGGCCCTACATTAGGTGGTATCAGAGCGTAAGATATTTGGGAACATGGTAGATCGAGTCAGTTTGAATTTTTTGATCATGTGATAATTTTGCTAGCATTTTCACTATGCCGTAATGTGAAATACATGATCATAATTGAGATACTCTATTCTTGAGTTTTATTCGAGATTTTTGAGATTATTGAGTCTCGAGAGCCAGAGATGATTGATACAAGATTGAGATGATTATGATATTCTGATTTTTTATGTGTTGATCTATTGTACATCAGACATGGCTACTCAAGGTAGAGGTCGTGGTAGACCTAGACAGAACATACCAGTGGCACAAGATCAAGGCAGTGCTACTCATACTCAGATGGATATAACTCCGACTCCGATGGAGATACTGTTAGCCAGATTTCAGTCTTTGCACCCACCGATGTTGAAGGGTACCGAGAATGCATTAGAGTGGGATAACTGGTTGGAGAATATGGATCAATTATTTGAATCTCTTGAGTATCCAGATGATCGTAGAATCAAATTAGTTGTTCATCAGTTATTAGATGTTGCTAAAAGTTGGTGGATCATGACAAAGAAATCATTAGAGGGTCGAGGTACGATTGTTACCTGGGATATTTTTAAATCTGAATTTTATCAGCGTTTCTATCCTACCTCTTACAGGAAAGATAGGGGAACCGAGTTTGCAAATTTAAAACAGGGAAATCTGAATATTGAGGACTATGTTGCTAAGTTCTCGAATTTACTGAGATTTGCTCCTCATGTAGCATCCGATGAAGAAGCTAAGGTCGATCACTTTATAAATGGTCTTAACCCTGATATCTTTACCTTTGTTAATACCGGAAGGCCTAACATTTTTGCTGAGGCTTTTGATCGAGCCAAGGGAGCTGAAACCGGGATCATTAGACAGAGAGGTACTCAGTATTCGCAACGACCCCAACAGCCACAGTATCGAAATCAATTCAAACAGGGTAATAGTGGCAGTAATAGTGGCAACATAAGAGAGCAGTTTCGGGCTAGAGGCATGGCAGTAACTTTTCGAGTTCTAGTGGATCGAGACAGTCTGATTCAGTTCAGAGCACTGGTTATTCAGGCCCGACTTGTGGTCAGTGTGGTGGTAGACATTATACCGATCAGTGTAGAGGAGTCTCGGGAGCTTGCCACTTGTGTAACCAAGTGGGACACTATGCTCGAGTGTGTCCTAACCATGGCAGTGATATATCTCAGAGTAGGGGATCATCGAGACAGACACCTCACCAGAATCGCCAGACTCCTACAGTTAATTCCTATCAGCAGTCAAATCGGTCAGATCAGAACAAACAGAGTGGTAGCCATAGGGTAGGACAACCACCTAGACAACAGGCCCGAGTTTTTGCACTCACTGAGGATGAGGCACATAATGCTCCAGATAATGTCATTGCAGGTAATTGTTTTCTCTCTGGTTATTCTGTTTATGTTTTGATGGATACCGGTGCATCACATACTTTCATATCTGAGCACTTTGTCACATTGCATTCGTTACATTCTATGCCATTATCATCTACATTATCTATTTCCACTCCACTGGGCAAAGTGATGAGGTCAGCTGAAATGATAAGTGGTTGTGAATTTCGTTATGAGGATAATGTCATTGAGATTGATTGTATTATATTGGAGATTTCTGATTTTGACTGCATAGTTGGTATTGACATGTTGACAAGATACAGGGCTAATGTAGATTGTTTTCAGAATATTGTTAAGTTTAGGCCTTATATGACAGATCACTGGACGTTTTATGATAAGGGTTCTCGAGCTAAGATTCCTTTCATATCTCTTTTGTCCATGAATCATTTGTTGCAGAAAGGAGCAGAATGTTTCTTGGTTTATGCAATTGATATTTCAAGGTCAGTACCTAAATTGACAGATATTCCAATTGTTAGTGAATTTTCAGATGTATTTCCAGATGAAATTCCAGGATTTCCTCCAGTCCGAGAGGTTGAGTTCAACATTGAATTGATGCTAGGTACACAGCCTATTTCTAGAGCTCCTTATAGGATGGCACCAATTGAACTTAAAGAACTAAAGAAACAACTTGAGGATCTATTGGCTAAAGGATATATAAGACCAAGTGTTTCACATTGGGGTGCTCCAGTTTTATTCGTAAAGAAGAAAGATGGGTCAATGTGGCTTTGTGTTGATTATAGACAGTTGAATAAAGCCACAATAAAGAATAAGTATCATTTGCCAAGGATTGATGATCTCTTTGACCAGTTGCAGGGTTCTTCAGTATATTCTAAGATTGATTTAAGATCCGGATATCATCAATTAAGAGTTAGAGAGACAGATGTGCCTAAGACTGCTTTTCGTACCAGGTATGGACATTTTGAATGTTTGGTTATGCCTTTTGGGTTGACCAATGCACCTGCAGTATTTATGAATTTGATGAATCGTGTGTTTCAACGGTATATAGATAAATTTGTTGTGATCTTCATTGATGATATTCTTATTTATTCAAAATCTGAATTTGAGTATGCCGAGCACTTGAGAGCTGTTTTGCAAATTTTGAGAACTGAAAAGTTGTATGCTAAATTATCCAAATGCAAATTTTGGCTGGATAGAGTGGTTTTCCTTGGACATGTGATTTCGAGTGCTGGTATATCAGTTGATCCGAGTAAAGTTGAGGCAGTCATCAATTGGTCTAGACCGACATCAATTCCTGAGGTACGTAGTTTTATGGGTTTGGCATGCTATTATCGCAGATTTATTGAAGGATTCTCACAGATTGCGAGACCAATTACCCAGCTGACACAAAAGAATGTACCATTTATTTGGTCACCGGCATGTGAGGCTAGTTTTGTTGAACTTAAGCAGAGATTGACTAGTGCTCCAGTTCTGACTATTCCATCAGGTGTAGGAGGATTTACAGTGCACACTGATGCTTCACATAAAGGATTGGGTTGTGTATTAATGCAGCATGGCCGTGTTGTTGCCTATGCTGCACGACAATTGAAGCCACATGAGTCTAAATACCCAGTGCATGACTTGGAACTAACAGCTGTGGTTTTTGCCCTAAAGATTTGGCGTCACTACTTGTATGGGGAGACATTTGAGATATTCACTGATCATAAGAGTTTGAAATACCTCTTTTCACAAGCGGGGTTGAACATGAGACAGAGGCATTGGTTAGACTTGTTGAAAGACTATGATTGCGAGATAAAATATTATCCAGGCAAGTCGAACGCAGCAGTTGATGCTTTGAGCAGAAAAGTATGCAATATGTCCTTGATCACTAGCAGTGTGTTTGATATAGTAGAAGAATGTTGTCTTTCTAGTTTGGATTTTGTTGTAGATACTCAACCAGTAAGAGTATTTATGATTCAGGCAGAGCCAGAGTTGTTTGTAAAAATTAAAGAGGTCCAAAGGTTAGATCAAAGCATTCAAAAATCAGTTGAACTCGTCAGATCAGGACATCGATCAGAATTTCAGGTCAATAATGAGGGTATTTTGTTTGTGAATGATCGTATTGTAGTTCCTAATATTTCAGAATTGAGGATACAGATTTTGCGTGATGCTCATTGTAGTAAATTTAGTGTACACCCTGGAACTAAAAAGATGTACAATGACTTGAAGAAACAATTTTGGTGGAAAAGAATGAAATCTGACATAGCAGAATTTGTATTCTGTTGTTTGAATTGCCAACAAGTGAAAGCAGAACGGAAGCGACCAGGAGGTCTTTTGCATAGCCTTAAAGTTCCATAATGAAAGTGGGACCATATTACCATGGACTTTGTCACGAAATTGCCGAGGTCGTCGAGGGATTGTGATGCAATTTGGGTTATCGTTGACAGATTAACCAAGTATTCGTGTTTCATTCCTTATCAGATGACATATAGGCATGATCAGATGGCCAGATTGTACATCAGAGAAGTTTTGAGATTGCATGGTGTGCCTAAGTCCATTGTATCAGATCGTGATCCCAGATTTTCTTCTCATTTTTGGCAGAGTTTACCAGAGGCTCTTGGTACTCGTTTGCATTTGAGTACACATATCATCCTCAGACAGACGGACAGTCAAAACGTACTATTCAGACATTAGAGGATATGCTGAGAGCTGTAGTGATGAATTTTTGTATTGGTTGGCAGGATTCGTTACCACTTGTCGAGTTTTCTTATAACAACAGTTATCAAGTGAGCATTGGAATGTCACCATTTGAAGCACTATATGGTAGGAACTGTCGATCTCCTTTGTATTGGGATGATTTATTTGAAGCACCAATTGTAGGACCTGATATGATAAGAGATATGACAGAGAAAGTGAAATTGATTCATAGTCGTATGCGAGCTGCTCAGGATAGGCAGGCTAAGTATGCGAACATCAAGAGACGACCATTGATTTTTGAGAAAGGTGACAGAGTTTTTCTGAAAATATCTCCTTTCCGTGGTACAATTAGATTTGGAAAGAAAGGAAAATTATCACCGAGATTTGTAGGTCCGTATGAGATTTTGGAACGTGTTGGTGATTTGGCTTATAGATTAGCTCTTCCTCCTGCATTATCAGGTGTTCATAATGTTTTTCATTTGTCTATGTTGAGGAAATATAATCCAGGTCCTTCTCGTGTACTTCCACCCGATGAGGTTGAGTTAGATCAGAATTTGAGCTACATTGAGAGATCGATTCAAATTCTAGACAGAAAAGATAAGAAACTCAGAAATAAATTAATACCGTTGATTAAAGTACAGTGGAACAGACATGGTGTCGAGGAGGCAACTAAGGAATTAGAAGATAAAATGAGACATAAATATCCAGAGTTATTCAAATGAAGTACGCTTCTATTCTCGGTTTTATTTTCAGTATTGATCATTACATGTTAGACTTGAAATTGATGATTGATTTCGAGGACGAAATCTATTTTTAGAGGGGAGGAATTTTAATGCACGAATTTAGAAAAAAAAAAATTTGGCAGTAGTTGTGATGGTTTATGGCTTTACGTTATGGTATGAATGGTAATGAATGTTATAGAATGGAATAGATAATGGATGGGTAGAATCAAAGGTTGAATTTGAGCTAAATAGGTAATGGAAGTGCAGAAACGGTATGAAAAATATGGCAATAGTTGTGGTTTTTAGCATAATATTTTGTATATTGATCCAAATGATGTGAGGCTACTTTCATTATAAAGATAAGACATAAGGCTATAACTTTCATGTTCTGAGTTTTGGTCAAATCATTAGGGAAGATGAGACAAAAGTGGCCCGAAGTGTGTCGTGTGTATCGTCGTTCCTGAACTGACACATGTTGGGAGATTGAGCATAACTCTTTACTAAGACCTTCAAATGACATGAGGCCAATTGGAGATGCAAGCCAAGACATAGGACTACAACTTTCATGTTGACCACATTTGCAAATTCGGACGTTAAAAATGCGTTTTTGGCAGAATTCAACGCGCCATCGTGCAGGATCCGGCGCCATGGCACGCCGGTTGCTGAAATTTTTTGGTGTTGAGCAGCATGGGGCGCGCGGGTGCACCGGATATCGCGCCATCGTGCCCAGCACATGTTAAGAAGCGTGTTTTGAGGTTTGGATGGCATATATTAGATTGGGGAATGGTTTTGTATCATTTTATTCTCATTCTTATTCCTCTCCATCGGTTTAGAGCTAGGGTTCCTCATTTCTCCTTCAATCCAATTTCTTCCAAGACATTAATCTTTGATTGAAGCCTTAATCTTTGCTTGGAGATTTGAAGTTCTTCTCCTCAAGAGTTTAGAAGCAAGGATTATTGTCAAGGTGTTAAGATTATCAAATCTTCAAGTGGTTGTAAGTAGATTCTTCCTTTGAATGCACCTCATGAGCTATGTATATGATAAATGAAGATTCAATTGATTTTAGCTCCTTTAAATCATTGATTATGTATATTTTATGTATTGATATTTTGAAAAGAAATGGAATTGAAGACAAGGGCAAAGTAAAGGAGCTAACTCTTTAGCACGCACGCCACGTGTTTGACAAAATAATTCAATAAATATTTTTATGGCATATTACGGTTAAGAAATGATACGGATTACTTCTTTACACAATTGTTGGGATTTGAGTTTTCTTGAATATCCAATTTGCGGATCTTGATTTGAAGTAGTATTGAATTAATTATGAATTTTGAACAGAAACAACTCTGTTTTGATAGATGATCAAATTCTTGAGTTATAGTAGAATTCAGAGGTTCAAGACTTCTCAAATATACATTTCGATTTCTTTTTGGTAGTATTTGAAAGGTCGGTAACATACGAGGTAAAATTATCATTTTTTTTTAAAATTGAAAATTCTATGGCTCGATGAATTATTTGTGATTTGATGATGATTGTTGTATTGAGATGAGTTTATTATGATATCGAAATGATGACATTGATTTGCATCATTACATTGCATATTGAGCCAATTGTCGATTCAGATTTGATATGGCGGAGGTCACCTTGATATATTGATTTGTTGGACGTATGGGGCTATAGTTGAGTTGGCATAGTATATGCGGAGGTCGCTACTATAGCCTGAACACTCTCTATAGGCGCACCATAGTCTTGGGATCGTAGAACACAGCAACCCACCTCGAGCGGATGAGTCGGTGGATATTGCTGGGAGATTCTCTATCCTTGGGTACCCTATGACCAGATGATTCACTTGATCTTGAGATTTATTGATAGCCCACAACTTCTGATCATGCATTGCACTATATTGCATCTTTATGAATTTATATGAACTATTTGAAAATTTAATTCTCATATGTTATTGATTGTATCATACTGGGTTTATACTCATCGGCATGTCCGGTACCTCTTGTTTTCATGTGCTTGATGGTAGGTGAGGCGAGGCTTGGGATGCCAGAGTCCAGCTCCAGGCGAGGAGATACGAGTTAGAGTGGGATTCTCGGGTCTTAGGAGCTATTTGATGATGTTTGGATTAATTTGGCTACTATTTTATTTTGGCATGTTGAAACTTATATTCAAAAAAAATTTGAGACCTTTAAATTGTTTTGAAGATGTTTATGTCAATTTGTGAACAACAAATTATATATTTTACTAAATCGTTTGGTTTGTTACATTTATAACTATTAGTATTAGATATCAGATCCGGGGCCCCACACTTAGGGTCTGGTCTAGGTCTGATAGGCTAGTTCAGGGCTGGTGCAGTCGGGGTAGGCTAGAGATGATAGTTTTTGGGAAGATGAGGAAATAGAGTGCAAATGGAAAGGCAAAACATTTTGTTATGTTCTAGAATTTTCAGCCGTGTGTTTAGGTGGCTTGATGACATTGTTTTAGGAGCATTATAGTGTTTTTAGGTATGATAAAAAGTTGGGAAAGTTTTGGTTAAGTTTTGGGTCGATTCGGGTTAAAACCGGAACCCCGGTCCAAGTTTTTTAAAACGAATCGGTTAAGTTGTAATTGGGCTCGAGTTTACGTCTAAGTATGCTTTTAGAAATGTTTTGGGACTTTTTAAGGATTTTTGTAAGCTTTGGGTCAATTTTAGAGGTCCAGGGGTAAAACGGTAATTTTTGGGTTTCAATGGGCAAAATGATCATTTTGCACCCGGAGTGAGTTTTTGGTCTTGGCAGCGCCTTGAGCACAAATTTATGATATTTTAAATGTTTATGCATCATGTTTACAGTATTTTTAAGCAGTTATGATAAATACGTGCATGCTTGGTTTTAAGGAAAAAGTTATGTTTATGCATGTTTTTATTAAGTGGTGATTATGATGTTATTTTTTAAGGAATCGATTTGGTTGTGACTGAAGATGTATATGTATACGATGATAAGTGATATGATGATCTGAGGCCCGGGCTCAGTGGACGGGTAATGCTGTCGCTAATGTCCCCCGCCGTCTGGTACCGTGGTTATTTGTAGATGGATCCATCGATAGAGTTGATACGATAGAGCTGATACGAAAGTCACAACAAATGAACTGAATTCAATTAAAACAAAATGTATACATTTATGATGACATGAGAAGACATGATTTGACACGTTATGATTTTACAGGATACGTTTATGTTCATATTTTTAGGTTCATTAAAGTTATGTTGAGTATGCTATTTTTCACTGTTGTGTGCTACGTATATGTACTTGTTATTACTGGTACAGGTGTGTTGAGTCTTTAGACTCACTAGGCGTATGTGATGCAAGTGAGCATTTTGAGCAGGAGACAGGAGGTGCTGAACTCTGAGTAGGCAGCCCTGGTGCGGTGACATACCCCGAGGACCGCACGCTTTTTTTCCGCATATTGAGTTATGAGTTTTAATAGGATTAAACGGTTTTTATACATGGATGATATTGCGATTTTTACACGTTTACGCTTACGTTGATTTTGGATGACGTTTGTTATTTTTAAACTGCGCTATTTTTATTGACAAAAAAATATGATTATTTTAAATATTATTTTGTAGTTGCGAACTTTTTTTAAAAAATATATATATATTTCTGCACTTTTAAAACGAGTAGACGTTACAGTTTTAAAGCATTAAATGCATGTTTATTTCATTAATTTGTGTTTTAATTCATGATTTATTTAAATTTTCATGCATTAGGATTTTAAGTTGCATTTCGCGCTTGAGGAACGGTGACCGGGGAATTATCAGGAAAATTATTTTAATTACATGTTTAATTTTATTAATCAATATGGAGTGTTTGTAAGTGTATTTTTTTAAAAAATGGGATTTATTAGGTATTTTTACCTGCATGATTTTATTTTTATCCGATACGCAAATTTTATCGAATCTAAAGACCTTTTGAAGGTTCGGTCAATACTTTTAAAAACGTATTTAAACGAAATATTTTTCGGGAGTGTATTTGGACTTGATGGGCCTATTTTTAAGCTTAGTGGCCTCAAAGCTATTTTTAAACTTTTTAAATAATTATTGGCCCATTAGAGTTTATTATACTATTTATTTAACCACTAATCATCCACTAAACCTAAACCTAATCTCCATCAGCCGATAATCCCTTCTTACACCACTCATTTCACGTGGGTTTCAGCAGCAAGGCTTATAAGCTTTCGGCCATAGCTTGTTCTTTCAAGTAAAAATTCTCCCAGCACTCGTTCTTCGATCTTCTCGCGTCTATAACTTCAAGGCATGATTTGTATCATTTTTTACTCATCATACACGTTTTATTTGCTTGAAAAAATATTTATCCATGAAGAATTACGATCTAGCCTAGTAAATGAAAAAAACTTCAATTTACATGTGATTATTGCTTTTTTATTGTTCAACTCTCACGTTTTCTTATTAATGTGCAAGGGGCTGCGGTTTTTGGGTTGTTAAGTGATTGATAATGTTGTCAAGATGTGGTTTTGAGGTTAACACCGATTTTCGTTGTTGTAGGAGGAAAGATCGAGGGGCTGTATTGTAGATGTGCTCGGTTGGGGCTGTGGTTCGGGTATGGGGTGGAACGAACGGTGTAAAAGCTGAAATAAGGCTTGGATCGGACCCTGGTGGGTCTGAGTCACGGTCCAGGGAGGGCCAACCACCGCTGGAACCACCCGAATGGCCAGTTGCACGCTTTGAGGAGTGGAGCTCGGGTGAAGTAGTTTTGTGGTTTTAGCGATCGTGGCTCATGTAGGCTGCATGGGCTGTGACCGTGGCTCACGTAGTTCCAGTGGGGTCTGGTCTAGGTCTAGGGTAGGCTGGTTCATGACTGGTACCGTCGGGGTTAGGCTAGCATCGTGATTTTGGAAGGTGAGTGCATTAGGGTGCAATTTAGGAAAGGGCCCAAATTTCAGCAACTTGCTGGACTATCAGCCAAGAGTTTAAAGGTCCGATGTTAATGTTTTAGGAACATTATAGTGTTTTTAAGGTGTGATAAAAGTTGGAAAAAATTTGGTTAGGTTTCGAGTCGATTCGGGTTGAAACCGGGACCCCGACCAAGTTTTAAAACAAATCGGTTAAGTTGTAAAATGGGCTCGAGTTTATGTCTAGGAATGCTTATAAATATATTTTGGGATATTTTAAGTAGTTTTGTAAGCTTCGGGTTAAATTTTATAGGTCCAAAGGTAAAACGGTAATGTCGGGCTTCCAGGGACAAATTGGTCATTTTGCACCCGAGGTGAGATTTTGGTCATGGAAGCGCGATGAGCACAATTTTACTATATTTTAAATGTTTATTCATCATGATTACGATTTTTAAGATTTTATGAAAATATACGTTGTCTGCTTGGATTTAAAGAAAATTGCATATTTGAATGATTTTTATAAGTGATGAAAATGATGATGTTTTGAATGATGGAAATTAGTTGTGACTATCAAAATATATATAAATGCATAAGACATATATGTAAATGATGATGATAAGGCCTAGGCACAGTGGATGGGTAATCCTTTACTGAAGTCCGATAGCCGTCGGGTACCGCGGTTCTATGTATGATGGATCCATCGTAAATGATGATGTACGATAGTCACCTCTAATGAACTGAATTCACAAAAAGATGAATGATGAATAATGATTAACAATGAGCTGTTTTGACACGTTATGATTTTACACGACACGTTTATGTTACGCTTTTAAAGTTCATGAAAGATATATTTGGTATGGTGTTTTTCACTGTTGTGTGCCATGTATATGTACTTGTTATTTCTGGTACATGGATGTTGAGTCTTTAGACTCACTAGGCGTATGTAATGCAGGTGAGTTCGATATTGAGGGGACTGGAGGTGCTGAACTCTGAGTAGGCAGACCTGGTGGGCAACACGACCCGAGGACCTCATGTTTTTCCGCACATTTATGATTTTACGATGTTGAGAGGATATGAGTATTTTTATACGCTGTTTATTTCACTGTTGGATGTTAGGGTTTTTACTCGCTTATTTTCCGTGAAATTTTATTGGTAATTACTTACGATTATTTTTTAATGATATTTTCGGTAGGATTGCATGCATGCAATTTATTCAAATACTTATTTTCAAAATGTGAGATTTATTATAAAAAAAATTTCCGCACTTTTAAATCGGTATACGCTACACGATAGCTATGTGATACAATTATGAAACATTAATAGTGTCATTACATGCACAAACAGAGAACTCTTTCCCTAACGTACATCCCACACTCTGGCCAGAGATTTCATGCAATATTATTTCATTAGATCACATAAGATATCTATACCCGTAGGCAAGCGGTGAATCTCCGACTACAATGCACTGGCTTCTACACATTTCGCAATTGCACCCAACCTCGCCACCTTGTGACCCCCCCCCCCCCCCCCCGGAGTCGGTAAATGAGTCAAAGCACAATACTAGTATGTAGAGCCTCAGTGTTGTCTTGGGTAGTAAGGACTAATCATATACAATCACAACCACAGACTCTTCCTCTCGATGAATGATAACCGCTTGAAAAGTCCGAGGGAGGGTTATTCGGTACAATGATCATATGATTACCCATCTGTATGATTGGACATCTCTATGTCCATACCATGAAACACGGTACACAACATCACAGATGCTAGTCTCAAGCTCAAGCGGCCTTTATCCTTATTTTAGGCGGCTGAATCGACTAGGAACAAATTTAGAATATACAGTGATTACAAATGAGTTTCAAGATCGAATTATGATTAATTTGTATTAAAGTATAATCAAAGACTTTATCTATGCTGATTGCATGGGTATACAGATAAAGAAAAATGAAACCTTAAAAAGGTTAAATTATATTAAAATAAATACTGTTTATTACACTTGAGTCAATTAATTTTCTAGCCAACCATTGGCTTGCAGGGCATATACTGTAACAGCTTCTACGGATTTGGACACATTTTCGAGGTAAAACTCCCACTCTTGTCCACCCCAATCAGCAACTTCATCTTCATTTGGCATACTACCTAGCTTAAACTCATTAGCCATAGAATCTTTTTTTAGATATGGAAGCAGGCTCCATTGCATTTGGAGGTATGCCAGTGCTCTCAGTCCATACTTCTATATCAATATGATCTTCAATACTAGGAATGTTTACTTTGACGAAATCAAGAAACGTATCCGTGTCGATAGATTGAAACTTGAATGTCGCAATTAACTTTCTCAAGAATTCCTCGAAAGCAGGCATCCAATCCATACATATTAGACAAAAAGTACACCAATTAAAACCCTTTGAAGGTATAGATGAACAAAATCACAAAAAAGAATGAACGAAAAGTAAATAAGCGTACTTGTCTCTCAATGCGCCACAAAAACTTGAATCCTTTCTAGTAGGGAACTTGAGAATATACATTATCAGGGTCCACTCCTTCCTGATTAGTTTTCAGTTTCGTGAATTCCATGTTGTCCCTAAACCTATCCATCTCCTCAACAAGCCCTCTCCACCTAATCCCAATATTTAGTACATCCCTCTCCTTTCCTTACACAACCTCAACTATTCGCTGGTCCGCATATGTTGTTGTTTGAAATTAGTTTTCTCGTATCCAAAATACAACGATACAAATAATTTTTGTATCATTCAAGTAATATGATCTTCAATACTTCTACATCGTTCAAATAACGTCTTTAGACACTTGTATGGTTTAAACAAATAAAGCATCCATAGGGTGTTTGTGAATGAATATATCTTTATTGAATAAATCACTTGGCATCAACTATCTCGGGATTGGTGGAAATAGCTCTTGTAGTATTCCCAAAAACAATCTTCTTAAAGCTTTTCTTCAATTCTTCAATCAAGTCCACGTCTAGAACGTTTGCTCCTCTTCTAAGTTGCACTAGAAAAATGAGAAAAGATTTAACATTGTGATCAAAAGCCAAAAGAAGGCTCGAACCTAAACTATTTTAAGGTGGAAAAAATTTGGAGGTTTTGGAGGAGCTTTTTTTAAAAAAATTGCATGATTGTAGAGGTTACAGTTTTCTATCCCTTTTTAAATCATGGGTCCTTAACCTAGTTTCCTTAATTGTAGATTCTGATTTCCTAAATTAAATATTAATGAGCTTGATTAATTTGACAGTCCAACTAGTTTAATTAATATATCAATGTCTATTAAGGGCTTTAACTAATTAACATGTTGGACTTGTACTCCTACAAGCCCATTATGCATACTTTCATTACATTTAATTTAATCTTTTATAAACTCAACCTCTGAGTTTAATATTTTGAACCATCAATTTTCATAAATTAAACTCCTTGAGTTTATTGTCTTCAAATTTTAAATATCATATATTCAACTCCTTGAATTTAGTATCGCATAATTTTATATAAATTAAATTCCTTAAATTTATTGCCTCAACAGGTACAAAATATCCAGTACTTGTGTGACCCTCAATGATTCAACGATACAACTAGCCATGGGTTCACAACTCTTTGTGATTCAGGACATTGTCCTTTATTCGGTCTTACCCTTATTTTCCTCATTCTATGTACCAACATTTGTTAATGAGAATGCCAGAAATCATTTTCTGATTAAACCCATCAAATCATGATAAGAGCTTCTAGTAGCATCGCCCCATTATTCCATAGGTATCAGTGATAGTGTCTTCAAGAACCAATCGTTAAGATTAACGTACAGTACGGTCCTTTCATCTCATATATTTGGATAGAATATGAAATCATTGGATCATCGAGAGTTACATATTAGATTCGATAGATATGTGATACATTCATGAAATATTCATAGTGTCATCATAGGCATAACTAGAGAACCATTGTCCCTAATGTACATCTTACATTCTAGCTAGAGATTTCATGCACTAATATTTCGTTAGATCACATAGGATATCCACACCCGTAGGTGAGCGGTGAATTCTTGACTACAATGCACTGACTCCTACACATATCGCAACTGTACCGAACCTCTCCACCTTGTGGCCCTTGCGGAGTCGTTAAACGAGTCAAAGCACAATCCTAGTACGTAGAGCCTCTGTGTTGTCTCGGGTCATAAGGACTAATGATTTACAATCATAACCACGAACTTTTCCTTTCGACGGAGGATAACCACTTGAAAAGTCCGAGGAAGGGTTGTTTGGTACAATCATAATATAATGACTCATCTGCATGAATGGACATCTTTATGCCCTTACCATGAAACACGGTACACAACATCACATAAGCTAGTCTCTATCTCAAGCGGCATTTATCCTAGTTTTTAGGTGGCTGAATCGAATAAGAACGAATTTAAAATATACAATGTTTACAAATGAGTTTCAAGATCGAATTACGATTCATTTGTATTAAAGTATAATCAATGTCTTTATCTATATCAATTGCATGGGTATACAAATTGAAACGACCCTATCTTCTAATTCATTATAATTTACACTAGTTTTTTTTCTAAACCATGCATAATTAATTCATCATAAATAAACTAGCATAAATAATCAATAAATAAATTCCATAATATCCAAAATCATTCATGCGGAATAAGTACATAAAGCAATAAATATTTAAATTCAACTCAATAACTTCCAGCATCTTAACAGTCTATAAATAAAAGTGAAAATCCATAAAATGATCAAAAGTCTTTAACATATGCGGAATTTCTAGGTCCTCGGTTATGCACTGCGCCTCCCGGATGATTCAATAGTCCGCACCTCAAGACTCAACATCATCATTACCTGCAACCATTCAAATCTAGTGAGTCTAATGACTCAGCATACTCAAACCTAATATAACAAATACATAGATCTACACTCACATGCATAAAAATTACTTTTGCTAAAAGTATATTTTTCCATGCAATCATGAAATTTTCAAAATATGCAACTTTTTAAACTATGCATAGATACTAATATTTTCCATTTAAAATTACCGTTTTTAGGTGAAGTCTGATCCTTGAAAGTGACAAATTATATTCGATTGATCAATCTATAAACCATAGTACTAGGCCGCCGGGTTCAACGTCCACTTTTTCGACGATCCCACCGACTATCATAAAAATAACTTTACCGTTTCTTTTTTCAATGGATCCATTATCATTGAAATTCCCGCTCCCGTTTTCGACGGTTCACTCCTTTTTCATTGCAAGTTCACCGTTCCATTTTTCAACGGATCCCTTACTACTTTTTCGTTACAATTAATTCACATTCATCAAAAACATTCTCTTTTACTTTATCATTACATAAAAAATTCATAAATTTCCATATTATTTAAAATTTCCCCAAAAAATGCTTTGAATCATTCATATACGTCGAAATTGCTAAAAATAGCATATACGTGCAAAATACGTTAAATCTTCTAAAAATAGCATATATCACGCATAAACTTTAAAACTTCTAAAACTAGCATTTAACATGATTTGGAATTGTTTTAGGAAGTTGCAAACCGGCCTCAACTTTCCTCGAATCGACCGCACAAGATTCAACGCTATACGTATCCGGACGACCTTAAACTTTGACTCAAGGAGATGACTCGATTTCAAAACTCTGAAAGCACCAAAAAATATCCAGTAGCTTGCTGAAAATTCAATCTTAGGACATACTTTTTAAAAACGACTCAATTCGCTTCCTTGATGGCTCGTTTACCACCAGTTTCAAGTTTTTTGTTAGACAAATGACCAAACTAACCTTCCGACTCGAACCAACCCAATACCAGACCTTTATTAACATCCTAAGACATAATTTAAGTTGATGAAAGTCCCCAAGCCCAAGCCAAAACCGAAAGTTGGATTTAAAATTTTACCTAGGCTCAATTCACCCCTTTTTTGACACATTCGAGCGATCTACGACCTCGAACGGACCACGTCTTGAAACGACCCTGAACTAGGCCCTAGACCACTTCCTTAGACACTAAATATGACCAAGAACAGGCCCTTTCCAACATAGACCCGACGCTTCACTTCACAGACCCCTCGCAACAGCAGCCCTCCGCGCGCTTCTATTGCGCAGCAGCTGTTCTCTCATGTCCAGCAGCTGTCATAGCCCCTTTGTTCGACTCTTGGCTCTCCCTAGCCCCTCACCAGGACCCTAATGCACGTTCCTAGCCCCTGTACCGGTCCTTAAACCAACCCCTTAGCCCACATAACCCCCACGCTCGAAAACAGCCCCCAAGCACGTCCAATGGAGTCACGGCTGCTAGGCTTCAGCAGCTCATCCAGGTCCAATCCAAACCCCAAAAAGAATTACATAAGACCCTAAAAAAACCCTCCAGACCATGGCTAAGGCACCATGAAGCCCTCTTCACCGTTGAGGCCCAAGCCACACCTTTCTCCCCTCTCGGCCTGCACCTTTTAGATGTGCAGAATTGGACAGCCCCTTGCGGCTCTTGATTTACCTTTTGTCCCTTCAATTCTCTTCCTAAATGTCTAGACGAGATCTTGGAATCCTCGGTTTGCATCATTCCCTCAACAATTCACAAATGTTAACAAGTTCTTATTGGATACAAGAGATTTACATCCATGAGATTAAAAACCATTACTCTTGTAACTTTTAAAACAAAATCAGCATACATGAAATAATATGGATTGAATGGTGCTTTAAAATGGGTTTTAAAACATGCCTTCTTCCTTTATTCTTATGATGTATGAGCGACGGCGCGACGGCGCGACGAGAGACGAACGGGACTCGAAATCTCCCTTCCTTCCTTCCTCTATGTCTCGGCCCCTAGGAATCTAGTGTGTGTGAGTGTTTGCTGAATTGTGTTAGTGATGCATGAGGCTTATGGGGAGGGGTAGGATAGGACTCTATTTAATTAGTTAGTGGTGGGCTTAAGTTTGCTTAATGGGCCCTAATTACTTAATTAAAACTTTTCTAATCTAGGTCTAAGAATTAATTAAATACTTAATTAATCTTACTAAAAAGTCCCAACAATATTTAAAAAATATTTGGTGCTACTCGTTTTTAGTATCCCACGCTCGAAACTACTCATTTTCTTCATAAAAGTTCGCTACCGATTAAATTCGTCAATTTTCTAATTTAGATTTACTAAATAAAGAGTTTCTATTTATAAATTTCTAAAAATAGAAACCTTATCAGAGTTGTCCCCGGTTCTCCCGTGTGGGGACCCGGACGCTAATTCATGTCTAAATCATTATTAATGTCAAATATAACAATTAAGAAAATTGGGACTAAATATTTTTTTTTTATAAATGCGGAAACGTAACAGTAATCTATCTAATATACATGTCAAAGTCAAAGTACAATCATGTACTACATGTCTATATCTCAACTAAGTCCAACAACTATATATACAGTGCTGAATCATATTCTGCTTCTGGGCCCGGATCTCCACGCTAACTAAAATCTCTCATCCTCTTCCTGATTCTGATCCTAACCCAACTATTGTCATGCACACATACAAACAAGACAACAGCCGGATAACTTCGGTGAGAATTACATTCCCAGTATAAATCATGTATACATGCATTTCATATAAAAAGATATAACAGCATGAAACAAATATTCATAACATGCATCAAAATCAGAAACATGAATCAACACAAACTCCGAATCACACTCTGTGACTCTTAGACTCTGACTCGACTCATTCCTAATCTAGGGATCCCGATCTGAATAAGAACGTAACAATCTCTCACCTACTCCTTCGGTCGTGGTGACGGTACGTTCTTATTACGGACTTTGGTCCTAGCTATACCGAATATCAGAAATAGAAGTCGCTCTTCTTCTAAGTCACATCGATATGACCAAACGTCCGGTGTCTTAGCGCTTCTGTCCAAGACTAGGCACATCAGCCCTGGCATATCTTGCCGAACCTCTGTGACAATGTGCAATGGCCCAACGACTATTCTATCACTATCAGGCCCCTCTGTCACGAGATCAATCGCCTACGACTAGGCGCATCAGCCTATTATTCAATACATAAATCAATAGACCAAATATAACAATCACATCAATTGCAAATATCAATGCAATAAGATGAAGTATGTGATTTTGGGAAACTCCAGTCAAATCTAACTCGAGTTGTGCAATCCCGCATCAACATCAATTTATACCTTTCGTTTCGTTCTGTCGATCTGACTCTGTCGAAGTCTCGAACTCCCTGCCTATCAAATAAATCTGACAATAACAACATCGAATACACTGTATCAATGTATAACTCAATTCAAGACCTGTTCTAATCAATACTCAAATCAAACATAATCTGATCCATATCAATGATATCATGTTACAATCTCAATCAATACTGAATCTGATCAAATCAATCTACTGATGTTTCGACGGCATAACAATACAGTCTTGCTAACCCCGTCAATCTCCTCCTCACAGATATAATATCACAACTCATACTCGATATCAATACGAATCATAATCTTTAATAATAACAGGTCGTGATATCAATTATGTACAATCTCGATCATATTACTTCAGAAAATCATAACAATTACATACACAATCTGTTCTTCGATCTGACTTCAATTATATACTGATCAGTATACCCAGAATACATAATATCAGTCCAATCACAATTTCCCCAATATCATAATTTCAAACGATATCAGAATTCAATAAAACTTACGTCCTGTTGTAGTTGTCGTCGTTAGGAACACAGTACTGTACTCGGATTCAACTTCGGACGGCCGGATCGTTCCCAATTCAAAATCTAAAATCAAAAACTTACGAATTCCTCAGATAGGAAATGAATGATTGTGTATATATATATTGCATGAAATGGTACAAGTGGCTCGTTGCATGTTCTGCACGTCTCACCGCGGGTGCACTCGCTTTGCACCGCGGGTGCGCTAATTGTGCTGTATCACATCCAACAATTCAGAAGACACAACCGCGGGTGCGCTGAATTTTGTACCGCGGGTGCGCTACCCTCACTGTCCCAATACCGCAGGTGCGATCATTTTTATGGCGCGGGTGCACTGACTCTACTGTACACCAAACTCGAATTGCAACGTCGCCTCTCCATGTCTGTTCTTCCATTCCCTTATTCATAATACATGATAACTCAAAAGTATCAAACTAAAATTTCGGGCATTACATTTCTCCCCCTCTTAGATATGAGTTCGTCCTCGAACTCGCAAGTAATAAATCAAAGCATGTAAAAGAAGTAATATAATCAAAAGCTGAATAAATACTCACGTCATGGAAATAACTCTGGATATCTCTGTCTCATCTCTGATTCTGTCTCCTAAGTCGCTTCTTCGATATTCTAACAACTCTATTGAACAACAGAATAGTCTTCATTCTGAATTATCTCTCTTCTACTGATTCTGATTTCAATATTGGCATATTCAATCTGTCTATTCTGAGCTATCTTTACTTTTCTCTGAATCAGTTTCACTTCTTCAGTCATATCTCTGATCATATCAGGCCCAATCTCAGAAACCTCAGAGATATCATTCTAATACAGAAGGTAATCTGTACTTCTTATCGTACAACGCTTCAAACGGTATCATTTCTATACTCGTTTGATAGCTGTTGTGGTACGAAACTCATAACATGGCAATGAATCCTGCCAGCTAGTGCTAAAATCAAGTACTATTGCCCTAAGCATATTCTCCAGTGTCTGGATAGTACGCTCTGACTGTCCATCAGTCTGTGGATGATAGGCGGTACTCAGGTATAACCTCATACCTAGAGCCTGCTGCAACTCTGCTCCAAAGTGCGAAGTAACCAAAGATCATGATCTGAAACAATCGACTTTGGCACTCCGTGCGATCTGTCCACTGGCTGATATAAATCTCTGTCATCTAGTCATGTCTGTACGTCATCTTGTACAGATAAAACATGCGGATTCGGTCAATATGTTCATCACGACCCAATCACATCCCAACCTCGGGAGGATTTCGGTAGCTTCGTCACAAAATCCATGGAAATGTGATCCCCTTTCCATTCAGGAATAAATAAGCTCTATAATAATTCCCCGGTTTTCTATCTTTCTGTCTTTACCTGCTGGCATTTCAGACATTTCGATACAAATTCTGTAATATCTGATTTCATCTGTTTTTCTCAAAAACTATCTTTTCAAATCATTGTACATTTTTCTGCCATCAGGACGATTACGGAATCGACTACTGTACATTTCTGACAATATCTGTCGTTTCAAATCTGAAATATTCAGTACAATAAGACGGTTACTCGCATATAACACACTGTCACAAACCTGATATTCTGATCGATACTCAGTTTTGATATCAATATCGAGTTCTGAACATTCTGATCAACTTTCTGAACTGCTTTAATTCTCAAATCAGCTCTGGTTCGGACTGTACAATATAGATTCTCCACTGTTTACTATCTGTTTCAAAAACGGATTCATATCTGTTTTAAACACGAATTCAAAACAACATCAATATTCAATTAGATTCAAACATCACTCATCGATACTGATCTGATAAACTCATAGAACGGTAATTTCTGACAATATTATCGGTCTCAGCCAATTGATCACAACTTTACTGTACTAGAATCAACAGATATATCATCTTCAGATATCACAAACCCTGAATACAATCTGTCTCAATCAAGATGCACATTTCAACAGTTTCTGTATATCACATGTCAATTCTCAGAATATTCAATGAAATTTTCAAATGTTCGATCTGATCAGTCATATGCTTCAAATATCTCAGGATATCATAGATAAAACAAGCATAAAATCATCAGAACACTTCTGAACACACGGTTCATCAACCCACAAACATAGCTAAAGCATCCCAAATAGAAATACTCAATCAAATGTAACTCTCGGCTAGAAATCTTCTAACTGGTCTTTCAAGTCTTTCAATTTAATCGGTATCATTCTGTACGGTGTTCTAGAAATAAAAACAGTACCTGGTATTCATTCAATTCTGGAATCTATCTTTCTGACTGGAATCAATTCGGACATCTCATCTAAGCACACATCAGCAATTTCATATATTACTGGCAATTCAGCCCATGGTAGGCTTGATCTCAGTATGTCAACTGAATACATAAGGAATCCTTCCGTTCTTTTCTGTAATAATCAAGTCATCAACATCGTCTATATCAAAGGAATTTTAAATCTAGAATCCTTACCGTAATTTCCGTTCATCAATCATATCTATCTGAATCTTTCAATCTTCTGGGAAAATCAACGGTAACTTTGTACTTGATCAACATATCATTACTGATAATAAAATCGAAATCGGACAACCAAGTACAATATAATCTAACTCAATCTCATATATGTCACACTGTAGCATATAAGATCTAACAGATGTCACTGATACAAGACCTCTCCCCAACAGAAAAGAGATCACTACTAAAGCATATACTAACTCCATAGACAACGCATATATCAATGTAATTCATTTAAGAATAATCGGATGGAATGCATTAGTATTTATCAATACATATGCAAAATAACCATACAGGAAACAATTACCTGCCACTACCTCGTCAGGTGTGTCCTGGCCTTGGTTGTGATTGAGGAGTCATTGGTGGTTGGGAGGAGTGAACAACTGGTGATTGTCTATCCGACGGTGCCACTAATCCAGATGGTTCTGCTCCTTGTTATCTTCGGGAACCTCTCATTGGACATACCCTATCAAAATGTCCTGGCTGACGACAGACGTTGCAACTACCAAATACTCCTCGGCATTGCTCTGTGGAATGTCTTCCTCCACAAGTGCTGCAATAAACTCCCGTATAACTCGGGCTAGAACCACTGGAGCTCGACGAACCACTCCCTAACTTCTTAAACTGTTTCTTGTGAGCTTTCAAGAAATCTTTCTTTCCACCCCTGCTACTACCAGTCTCAAGTGAGGTGGTTGCTGTGCTCTCGATGCTGGAGGCACAAATGAAGCTCTTTTCTATCTCATCAGACTGGCTTCGGCTCTCTTGGCTCTACTCAGAGCATCAACAAAATTATAGGGTCGGCCTGTGTTTACCAATGTCAATATCTCAGGATTCAATCCTTTAACAAATTGATCAGTCACAACTTCATCATTCTCAGCCACGTGAGGAGCAAAACGTAGCAAGGTAGAAAATTGTGCAACATATTCTTCAATGTTTAGCTTACCCTGTTTCAAATTTTTAAATTCTGCCCTCTTATCTTCTCGGTACAAAACTGGGAAAAACCTTTGATAAAATTCAACTTTGAAGATCTCCCATGTAATCCCTATACCACGCTGTTCTAAGACTCCTTTGGTTGTAATCCACCAGCCCTTTGCGATCTCCTGTAACTGATGCCCAATTAGTTTAACTCTACATTCATCCGAGTACTCAAGTGAATCAAACAATATCTCTATATCATCTATCCAGCTCTCACAACCAACAGTCGTCTCAGTACCCCTCAGAATCGGCGGTGTCAATGACTGAAACCTCTTCAACTGTATTTCCATCGGAGTTTCTGACACATCCATCTGACTAGTCGAAATACTACCCGGTTCTGGGATTCTTCGAGGAGGAATATCTGATTACCAAAATAATTAGTAATCAAATACAACAAACCTGTTTCAGTCCTCCTCTGATCATCTTACTGCTGATCAAGAATCGGTTCTGATTAATTCTCAATAACACATGTGTATAAACAAATCAGATAATCAAATAAACATGCATTTCAAAGCAGTAAATCATAAGATCATGCTAGCATAGCAAAGGCAGAAAAGAACACTCAATCTACCCCGCTCACTAGCTTCTATCTCAATCTAAAGGATCTATCGCTCTGATATCACCTGCTGTAGGGTCCCAGATGCTAATTCATGTCTAAATCATTATTAATGTCAAATATAACAATTAAGAAAAGTGGGACTAAATAATTTTTTTTTTATAAATGCGGAAACGTAACAGTAATCTATCTTATATACATGTCAAAGTCAAAGTACAATCAAGTACTACATATGTATCTCAACTAGGTTCAACAACTATATATACAGTGCTGAATCCTATTCTGCTTCTGGGCCCGGATCTCCACGCTAACTAAAATCTCTCATCCTCTTCCTGATCCCGATCCCGTCCCACCTGTTGTCATGCACACATACAAACAAGATAACAGCCGGATAACTTCGGTGGGAATTACATTCCCAGTATAAATCATGTATACATGCATTTCATATAAACAGATATAACAGCATGAAACAAATATTCATAACATGCATCAAAATCAGAAACATGAATCAACACAAACTTTGAATCACACTCTGTGACTCTTAGAATCTGACTCGACTCATTCCTAATCTAGGGATCCCGATCTGAATAAGAACGTAACAATCTCTCACCTACTACCTCGGTCGTGGTGACGGTACGTTCTTATTACGGATTTTGGTCCTAGCAATACCGAATATCAGAAATAGAAGTCGCTCTTCTTCTAAGTCACATCGATATGACCAAACGTCCGGTGTCTTAGCGCTTCTGTCCAAGACTAGGCACATCAGCCCTGGCATATCTTGCCGAACCTCTGTGACAATGTGCAATGGCCCAACCACTATTCTATCACTATCAGGCCCCTCTGTCACGAGATCAATCGCCTACGACTAGGCGCATCAACCTATGATTCAATACATAAATCAATAGACCAAAGATAACAATCACATCAATTGCAAATATCAATGCAATAAGATGAAGTATGTGATTTTGGGAAACTCCAGTCAAATCTAACTCGAGTTGTGCAATCCCGCATCAACATCAATTTATACCTTTCATTTCGTTCTGTCAATCTGACTCTGTCGAAGTCTCGAACTCCCTGCCTATCAAATCAATCTGGCAATAACAATATCGAATACACTGTATCAATGTATAACTCAATTCAAGACCTATTCTAATCAATACTCAAATCAAACATAATCTGATCCATATCAATGATATCATGATACAATCTCAATCAATACTGAATCTGATCAAATCAATCTACTGATGTTTCGACGGCATAACAATACAGTCTTGCTAACCCCGTCAATCTCCACCTCACAGATATAATATCACAACTCATACTCGATATCAATACGAATCATAATCTTCAATAATAACAGGTCGTGATATCAATTATGTACAATCTCGATCATATTACTTCAGAAAATCATAACAATTACATACACAATCTGTTCTTCGATCTGACTTCAATTATATACTGATCAGTATACCCAGAATACATAATATCAGTCCAATCACAATTTCCCCAATATCATAATTTCAAACGATATCAGAATTCAATAAAACTTACGTCCTGTTGTAGTTGTCGTCGTTAGGAACACAGTACTGTACTCGGATTCAACTTCGGACGGCCGGATCGTTCACAATTCAAAATCTAAAATCAAAAACTTACGAATTCCTCAGATTCCCAATTCTTTCTCCTTTTCTGGTTGTTGAGGAAATGAACGATTGTATATATATATATTGCATGAAATGGTACAAGTGGCTCGTTGCATGTTCTGCACGTCTCACCGCGGGTGCGCTCGCTTTGCACCGCGGGTGCGCTAAGTGTACTGTATCACATCCAACAATTCAGAAGTCACAACCGCGGTGCGCTGAATTTTGTACCGCGGGTGCGCTACCCTCACTGTCCCAATACCGCAGGTGCGGTCACTTTTATGGCGCGGGTGCACTGACTCTACTGTACACCAAACTCGATTGCAACGTCGTCTCTCCATGTCTATTCTTCCATTCCCTTATTCATAATACATGATAACTCAAAAGTATCAAACTAAAATTTCGGGCATTACATCCCGTCTTTGTCATGCATCGCGTATTCGACTACAGACAGTTCACGTTTATATCATTCGATTAAATAATCATTAAACCTTGCAAATACCTAAACATACTTCTAGACCACTCATTTAAACAATTTCAAATAAATTTTTATGCATGTATGTGGTTAGTGTGTTCGGGTTTTCGGGCGTTACAATTCCTCCCCCATTAAATAGAATTCCAGCCTCGAAATTGTCTTGATTATTGAAAATTTTTGGCCCTCTCATTCACCTCATACTTAATCTGATTGATTTAAGTTTTGCTTTCTAACATGCTTTCGCTGCGTACTCTGATGTTCTGCCTCACTTGCTGGCATGTCCAACTTTAGGACACAAAACACAAGATATCTCGCTTCATGCCCGGCCACCAATACAATTGCTGCATATCCTTGTACATCTTCGTACTTTCAGGATGAATGGAGTACGGAGTGTTATGAGCTTCCTTCATAACAATCTCTCTCAGTGAATCGCCACTAGGATCCTAAAGGCGTTCTCGAAAATTACATTTCTATCCCAATAAATTTTCAATGTCAATTTCTAAATCCAGCTCAGGTAGAGCATGCAATCTATTCTCCTCTAAATTTTTCATTATCTCAATCAATTCCAATAAATAGTTTAACATTTCATGCAATAAAAGTAATGTAAAAACGTTAAACAACTAGGTTACAAGTAATCAGAGTCGTGTCGACTATGCTTCAGCCTCCTCAGCATGCATGACATACGCCCTACCAGTTGCAGGTTCCTGTAGCTTAGGGAAATTGAAGACGATATGTCCTTGCTCTCCACATTTGAAACACTTTCCATATAACCATAGACACTTGCCATAATTGTTGCGATTGCATTCCTTGCACAAAGGCTTCACATCATTCTTTTGCGCTTCCGGTTTCTGCTGATCTTGTCCCTTGCTAGGGTCCGTGAAAGGCTTCTTATTCTCCTGATTAGATTGATGGCACGGTTCCTCTTGCGCTGCATCTCCCACTCAATGTCCTTTAGTGACTGCTCGGCTCGAAAGGCTTTAGCAATAGTGGCAGTTTAATAAATCGGGTCAGACAGCATCACATCCCGACATATCGTCGGCCTCAATCCATCAAAGAAATTATGTAAATTCTCTACAGCATCATTGGCAATCAAGGGCACAAAGTGACATCCCGGTCAAATTTTGGACAAATTCAGCAACAGATGCATCCCCCTGGCGAAGACTCATAAATTCTCTCTTCAACCTCGAATGGACATCGGCAATGGAATGCTTTATCATAGAATACTCTCTTGAAGCCATCCCAAGTCAATGTCGCAAGGTCCACTCCTCGCTCCGCTCCCTGCCACCATAAGGAAGCATCTCCCTTCAGCAAAAAAAAATTACAACGAACCCGGTCAGCGTCCGCCATATCCATATACCTAAAACTCACCTCTAAAGACCTAATCCATCCCTCAGCAACGAATGGATTGGTAGTGCCAGAAAAGTCCTTGGAATCCATCATCCTAACCCGCTCATATACTGCCTTCGATCGGACCCACGCAGCATTCTCAACATGCTGCTCTAGTAATCGAGCCATACCAGCTAGCACACGGGCACTAGCATCCTGATTAGGGGGATGCAGTGGAACCTCCTCCTCCTTCCTATCTCCTCCTCCCAACCTATCCTCACTATCTCTACGATGAACTCGCCTTGGAGGCATCTCTATACAAGTCGTCCAACCCAACACATAACCAACATGCAGTTTTAAAATAAAAGACATCTAACATTCAACTTTGACAGTCATATAAGCAAGTATATCTAAACAATTAAATCAATAATAAGAAAACAAATTAAAGCAATAAACTAACAAACATTGAGGCGTGACTTCTCGTGCTCCTCGGAAACAGCAGTAGGCATAACCTTTTTCAAGAACCACTGCTCTGATACCAACTGAAACGACCCTATCTTCTAATTCATTTTAATTTACACTAGTTATTTTGTAAACCATGCATAGTTAATTCATCATAAATAAACTAGAATAAATAATCAATAGATGAATTCCATATTATCCAAAACCATTCATCCAGAATAAGTACATAAAGAAATAAAAGTTTAAATTCAACTCAATAACTTCTAGCATCTTAACAGTCTATAAATAAAAGCGATAATCCATAAAATCGTCAAAAGACTTTAACATATGCGGAATTTCTAGATCCTCGGGTATGCACTACGCCTCCCAGATGACTAGATAGTCCGCACCTCACGACTCAACATCATCATTACCTGAAACCATTCAAACCTAGTGAGTATAATGACTCACCATGCGCAAACCTAATATAGAAAATACGTAGATATACACTCATATTCATAAATATTACTTTTACTAAAAATAGATTTTTCCATTCAATCATGAAACCTTCAAAATATGAAACTTTTTAAACCATTCATAGATATGAACATTTTCTATTTAAAATTATCATTTTTATGTGAAGTCCAATCCTTGAAAGTGAAAAGTTTTATTCGATTGATCAATCTATAAACCATAGTACGAGGCCGTTGGGTTCAACATCAACTTTTTCGACGATACCACCGACTATCATAAAATAACTTCACCGTTCCCTTTTCAAAGGATCCATTATCATTGAGTTTCTCACCCCCATTTTCACGGTCCACTTTCTTTTCATTGCAAGTTCACCGTTCCATTTTTCAACGGATCCCTTACTACATTTTCTTCACAATCAATTCACATTTCTCAAAAACAGTTTCTTTTAATTTATCATTTCATAAAACATTCATAACTTTCCATTTTCTATAAAATTTTCCAAAAAGATGCTTTAAATCATTCATATACGTCAGAGATTGCTAAAAATAGCAGATATGTGCAAAATATGTTAAAACTTCTAAAAATAGCATATATCATTAATATACTTTAAAACTTCTAAAAACAACATTTAACATGATATAAAATTGTTTTAGGAAGTTGCAAACCGCTCTCGAATTTCCTCTAATCGACCGCACAAGATTCAACGCTATACGTATCTGGACGACCTTAAACTTTGACTCTAGGAGACGACTCGATTTCAAAACTTTAAAAGCACCAAAAAATATCCAATAGCTTTCTGGAAATTCAATCTTAGGACCTACGTTTCAAAAACGACTCAATTCACTTCCCAGATGGCTCGTTTACCACCGTTTTCGCAGTTTTTGGTTAAACAAATGACCAAACTAACCTTCTGACTTGAACCAACCCAAGACCAGACCTTTATTAACATCCTAAGACATAATATTAGTTGTTGGAAGTCCCCAAGCCCAAGCCAAAACCAAAATTTGGATTTAAATTTTAACCTAGGCTCAATTCTCCCCTTTTTTGACACATTCGGGCAATTTACGGCCCCAAACAGACCACGGCTCGAAACGACCCCAAAATCAGGTCTTATACCCCTTAATTAGACACTAAATATGACTAAAAATAGGCCCTTTCCAACACAGACCCGACGCCTCACGACGTAGACCCCTCGCAACAGCAGCCCTCCGCGCGCTTCTCTTGCGCATCAGCTGTTCTCTCACATCCAGCAATTGTCCTAGCCCCTTTGTTCGACTCTTGGCTCTCACCAGCCCCTCACCAGGACCCTAATGCACGTCCCTAGCCCCTGTACCGGCCCTTAAACCAACCCCTTAGCCCACATAACCCCCACGCTCGAAAATAGCCCCCAAGCACGTCCAATGGAGTCACGGCTACTGGGCTTCAGCAGCTCATGCAGGACCAATCTGAACCCCACCAAGACATACCTAGTACCTAAAAAAACCCTCCAGACCATTGCTAAGGCACAATGCAGCCCCCTTGACCGTTGAGGCCCAATCCACACCCTTCTCCCCTCTCGACCTGCACCTTTTGGATGTGCAGAAATAGCCCCTTGCGGCTCTTGATTTACCTCTTGTCCCTTCAATTCTCTTCCTAAACGTCTATACCAGCTCTTGGAACCCTCGTTTTGCATCTTCCCTCAACAATTCACAAACGTTAACAAGTTATTATTGGAAACAAAAGATTTACATGCATGAGATTAAAAACAATCACTCTTGTAACTTTTCACACAAAATCAGCATACTACAATAATATGGATTGAATGGTGCTTGAAAAAGGGTTTGCAAACATGCATTGTTCCTTTATTCTCACGATGTACGACCGACGGTGCGACGAGAGAAGAATGGGACTCGAAATCTCTCTTCATTCCTTCCTCTATGTCTCGGCACCTAGGACTCTAGTGTGTGTGAGTGTGTGAGTGAGGCGTGAGGTTTATGGGGAGGGGTAGGGTAGGACTCTATTTAATTAGTTAGTGGTGGGCTTAAGTTTTCTTAATGGGCCCTAATTACTTAATTAAAACTTTTCTAATCTAGGTCTAAGAATTAATTAAATACTTAATTAATCTTACAAAAAAGTCCCAACAGCATCGCACGGCCGAAACTACTCATTTTCGTCATAAAAGTTCATTACCAATTAAATTCGTCCTTTACTATAAATAGGTTTCCGCTTTCCTAATTTAGATTTTCTGAATAAAGAGTTTCTATTTATAACTTTAAAAAAATAGAAACCTTATCAAAGTTGTCATTGGTTCTCCCATCTATGCTTTATAAAAAGTAACCAAGGACTCCTTCCCTGACCTAAACACGACCTTGGCTAGCCCTGGTTCCAGCCGAGCCCAGCCATGCCTACCCTTACCCCAAAACCGAACCCTCTAGACCACATGACAAAAAGTTTCACACCAACTTGTTTCCTTCGATTATGCGGCATATATGGTGTGTGTCTAGGACTCTAAATTGTATAAAAACCTTGCTTGATCATGTCCTAATCATGGCAGCTTCATCGAAGAGTATAAAACATGATTTTGGATAAAAAATTCATAAGTTTAATACATGTATGTGCAATATTACAAAAATACTCATAAGAACTTCATGTTTTTCATACAAAATTTATTTAAAACCATAATACGATGTGATAGAGGAGAAAAGAAGATGCATGGTGTGCCTTCACGTTTCAAATGCACGATTATACATTGACAACAAAGAACGACGACGAGGAGGGCCTAGGCTTGACAAACCCTTGAAGCTTCGACTTTTTCTTCAAGGTTATTGTGTGTGTAGTGTATTTTGGTGGAGAGAATTTGGAGAGCAATTATGATTGTGGGCGTGAATCTTGAAGGGTTTAGGGGTGAGTTGTATATTTTATACTTTTAATAATAACTAATAAGGCTTAGGCCCATTAGTCCTTATTTAATATATAAAAATTATTTTATTTAATAAAGTTTGTGAATTTATTCGCCGGATTGTCAACACGTTCGAGTTTTTGTTAAAAAACTGCTACTACTTAAATAATAATTCACCCAAGTGTAGGTTGTCTGCAAGTAATATATTTCGTAAGTACGAGATCGATCCTCAGAGAAGTTATTTTGAGTTTAAATTTATTAATTTATAGATTACCAAATGCAAGAATGAAGTTTACAAATTATAAATTTTGTCAAGGCTTGAGGATTTATTCTTGGTTTATGTAATATTGTTTAACTAAAAGTAAAACAAAACAAACCACCATAAATAATGGTTCCAAGAAAATTAAACACACACATAATATAATATAGTTCCCACTATAGAAAATACCGAATTAACCGATATTTTATATATGGTACCTATGATTATAATTATAACTATATAAATAAATAATTGCATAAAGTAAATGTTAAATTAAATCATTATATTTAATTTAGAACAACCGACAGAGCCACGCTATTGCCTAAATGAAATATATTGATTTAAAAAGTTAGTTGCGGTAAAGTAAAAGTTAGTTGCGATAAAGTAAATGTTAGTTGCGGAAAAGTAAAAGTTAGTTGCGATAAAGTAAATGTTAGATGCGAAAAATAAAAGTTAGTTGCGATAAATTAAATGTTAGATTGTTAGATGTTAGTATTAAATCATAATATTTCATTTAGAACAACCGGCAGAGCCACGCTATCGTCTAAATGAAATATTATGATATTATTATATATAAATATATATATATATATATATATATAATAATAAGTGATGAAATATTTATTGTATCAAAATTAAACAACAAATCAAGATAACCACTTTAATGGTATCAAGCATTTGATGTAAATTGATAACAACAAATAATTCATTTTTATATATACAATAAAAATAAGTTAGCTAAATGAAAAGAAATAAAGAAAGAATATACAAAATATAAACAATCTTACTTCACCAAGAATGCATCCTCTTCACCTTGACATAATAGATTTAGCTTGCCATAAGCTTACTTTTGATCAACACTAAAATATCACTCATAGTTGAGAACATGAAAGAAAATATATTGGAACTTAGAACTTTGATACACACTCACACTATATTTTACAATGAGATAGAATGATTCTCAAGCTAGCACAAGGCCTCTATTTATAGGCCAAATGAGAGAAATGGTCAAAATTTTTATTAATGCCATGTAGTTGCAATAGTGTTCTTTGTCTCCTCCAAGTTCAATTCCATGTCCCTTCTTTTAATGCTTTGTTCCACAACTTTAATCACCGAATTTGACTCTGCTCAAAAAGGTAAACATGTGGGAAATTGTCTGTAGATGAATTTGGCCACTTGGTTCGCCTCATTTGGTTAAATATTGAAATAGTTATGATTTTTTTACTATATGCTGGTCATAGTAAAAATAAATTTGTCCTTATTTTGATATTTGCACAATTTGATCATCTTAATGAACTTTTTAGGCAATCATGTCTTCTACAAAGTTGTAGATAATTTCTCAAGGATTCAAAACATGTTTGAGTCACCTCCATTTGAATTTTCTAGCTTGAGTTATCATTATTTTACCAACACGTAGAAAACCTGAAAATAAAACATATTTAGTAAGACAATTAAATATAAACAAACAATACTAAAATAACATAATTTTATAATTTTAATGAAACTTAAATTTTAAAATACAGGTTTTAACATATAATAAATTATTAATTTTAAGTTTCATCACACCCCCACACTATCTTATTACTAGTCTCTTAGTAATAAACTTTATCGGAAAATCATAACCTAGATTCTTTATTCCTTTTATATATTCAAATACAAACATATTTATTAAAAACAAAATCATATACCGATTTATATATATATATATATATTTTTTCGTTTAGTATAATAATATATAATTAAATGTGTTTTTATTATTATTCTTATTTTCACATAATATATAAAGTAACAATATATATATATAATTTTTTAAAAAAAATTTCTAAATTTTTTATAATAATATAGTCAAAAAGATAATTCATACCACCCACCATAATATATATAATATCAAGAATATTATTGTAAAAGTCTCAACTCCATATATTCTTTCAAGTCAAAATGTTTAAGGAATAGCTAGTTTTCACTCATGGAGTTGGAATGAATATTAACCCTCATTGAAAAAGGCTAAGTATTAAAGCAGACAATTAATTAAACTAATATTGAAAACAAAATAGGAAAATTTACAAAGAATAAAATCCCCCCCTTTTTTTTTCTTTTTTTTATTGTTTTTTTTTAAATAACGTGACTGCAAAATTTTACAATAACATAAAATTTTTTATCCAAACATTCTACCATATATATATATATATATATATATATATATATATATATATATATATATATATATAACGGATACATCCGACTACCTTTGAAACTTATCTAGCACAAACAAATCTTTTTATTTGTTTGTTCGTTTGTTTTTTGTTTTTTTGTTTTTTGTTTTTTTGTTTTGAACACAATATTGATGTTTTTAGAACACATTGATAGTACATCAATCAAATCTAAAAAAAAATTGCAATGAATAAAGTATTTTGCAGTCCGTTATATATTTACTTTTTTTTTTCAATAAATATTTTTTTAGGGGAGTTATATTCTTGTAATTAACCATTTTTTAATAATCAATAAAAGTTTATTAATTGTTTTCTCATTTCTCACCACTCACTCACAAAAGATGTGTGAGTATATATATTATACTTTTACAAAAGAATTCTTTCAATTATACATGTTAACAACCATACAAACCATATCTTTTAACTATATTCTCATAAAAATTTTAGAAATTATTTTATTTCAAAACACATACAATTATATATATATATATATATATATGAACACATCTATTATATATTTTATATTAATTGATCAAAAAATATATATAAATTGGTACATATGAAAAACTAATTTTTCTTTTAGTCTGTATTTTGAATATAATGAATATTAAAATCTAGTGTATTGTGATTTTCCAATAATTATTAACTAATGCGTCTCAGGTGCATTTTACTGACACCTTACTCGACATTGAACTAAAAATTATTATTATTATTACTATATATAAGTATATATTTTAATTTTTATATAAAAAAACTAAGGGGAGAAAAAGAAGAAATTATTCATACCTTAAAGAAAAACATTAAAACATATCGTTGAATCACAATTTTAGCATCATATGAATTTTTTTTTCTTACTTTTGGATGTTGGCCAATTAAGTTGAGATAAGGATGGATCTGGTTCATGACTAAATCCTTGCAGTAAATCAATAAGTTCACCTTCACTTGTAGCAGAAACTAACATCCTTCGCGAAGCTAGTGAAATAAATCCATGTTGTCCACTTTCATTTCTTCTCTTATTGTTCGTCCTGTAAGATTGGCTAAGGTAATCGGAATAATGCCTAAAACTTTCCACCTGCATGCGCAGCTTTTGCAACTTTTCCCATGAGGCCAACTTCACCACCACCATATACCAAATGAATCTTTTTTTTAGCAAGTGTTATTCCAAGATTTTCTGCTACTTCTTCATAAATTGAATCTTTTCCTGCACTAGATCCACAAAATACACAAATATTTTTGATTTTACTTACCGTGGACGTTGACATGTTGAGAAATATGTTTTTTGTAATTGTTAGATCACAGCATATGAATTTATAAGCGTAACATGCCAAAAGTCAATATTTGAACAGGAAATTATTATTATTAAAAGAAAATAAAAATGACAAAATTAAAACAAATATATACAGCGTAGTTGTGATTGTGGCTCACATCTTCCTCTGATTTTACGTTCAGTAACGGCTTCAACGTCTTCTATGAGTCGAGGATATGCTTCCCATCCAATTTTTTTATAAATTGGCAAACATGGTCTTTTAACGTCAGATTCCCAAGACGAAATTGTGTATATATATTTACTTATCTAAATAGATATGTGTTGCTACAGTAGGATCTTTGTAAGGCTGATTCCATCGTCCATATTGATATTCCTTCTGTTGAAATTGCCACCATAGTTTAAGAAGTTCATTTTGCACGTACCCACTAGAATGCGTATCAAGAACCTCTAGAAAATTATCCAAAGGCTCTTTACTCAGACCATTCTTAATGAATAAAATTTTATCTTCTCTATTCATTGATGTCATTCCAACATTTTTGCATTTTCCCTTACAAGTCCACCTTGCACATTTATGACATCCACCTATACGTTTAGCTCTTCGCTTTTTGGCATATGTGCTTTTACCAAATCCTGGCATATGTCTTATTATTAATTCACTTGCTTCCCCAACCAATCGGACTTTTGCTTCAATTATCAAACGGACATCATCAACCTTAGCCGCTCACATCTAGCTTTATAAATTTTTTTCGACGCATTATCAGGTAAACAAGCAAAATATTTACGAAGATTCATAATACACGCATCCATATTATTATTATATATATTTCAATTATTTTGGGAAAACTGAAGAAACCGACTTAAACAGTCACCGAGTACCGTTATCCGCCACTTAACCGGGAAATGAACTAGAATCTGCAAAACAAAATGAAAATATCAAACAACTATTGTGGATTATATAAAGGCATAAACTCATTATTAAAAATTTCATTTTCTATAAAATGCTTAAGTCTTTGCCCATTAACTTTAAACATGTCATTATTTTTAGGATTTTTAACATCAACAGCACCATGAGGATAAACAAATTTGACTATAAATGGTCCTGACCACCTCGATCTTAGTTTACCTGGAAATAAATGCAAACGAGAATTATAAAGCAAAACTTTTTGTCCAATTTCAAATGACTTTCTCATAATATTTTTATCATGAAAGGCTTTAGTTTTATATTTATAAATCTTTGAATTTTCATATGCATCGTTTCTTAATTCTTCAAGTTCATTTATTTGCAATTTTCTTAATTTAGATGCATCATCTAAATTAATATTAAATGCTTTAATTGCCCAATAAGCTTTATGTTCAAGTTCAACCGGTAAATGACAATGCTTACCAAAAACTAACCTATATGGTGACATCCCTAATGATGTTTTAAATGCAGTTCTATATGTCCATAATGCATCAGTTAATCTTAAAGACCAATCTTTTCGATTTGGATTAACTGTTTTTTCTAAAATTTGTTTTATTTCTCTATTTGCAAGTTCAACTTGACCATTACTTTGAGGATGATATGGGGTAAAAACTTTATGTGTAATGCCATATTTTCTTAACAAAGAAGAAAATGATTTATTTATAAAAATGACTTCCCCCATCACTAATTATTGCTCTAGGTATTCCAAATCGGCTAAAAATATTTTCTTTTAAAAATTTTATAACAACTTTATGATCATTAGTTCTACATGCAATTGCTTCAATCCATTTTGAAACATAATCAACAGCAACTAAAATGTACGTATATCCAAAAGATAATAGAAATTGACCCATAAAATCTATCCCCCAACTATCAAATATTTCAATAATTATGATTGGATTTAAAGGCATCATGTTTCGTTTTGAAATTGATCCCATCTTCTGACAGTTTTCACAAGATTTGCAAAATAAATGCGTATCTTTGAATAAAGACGGCCAATAAAATTCACATTGTAAGATTTTTGTAGCTGTTTTATTGGATGAAAAATGACCTCCACATGCTTCAGAATGACAAAATTCAATAACATTACTTACTTCATTGTTGGGTATGCATCGTCGAAAAATTTGGTCATGACAATACTTAAATAAGTAAGGATCATCCCAATAAAATTTTTTAACTTCTATCAAGAATTTATTCTTATCATGTGAATTCCAATGAGAAGGCATTTTATTTGTCACAAGAAAATTTACAATGTTAGCAAACTATGGCATAATAGTAGCATAAAACAACTGATCATCTGGAAAATTTTCATTTATTGGTATTTCATTATGAGATGATTCAATCATTATTCTAGATAAATGATCGGCTACAACATTTTCTTTTCTTTTTTTATCTTTAATTATAATATCAAATTCTTGTAACAATAAAATCCACCGTATTAATCTTGGCTTAGCATCTTGTTTATTTGATAAATATTTTATGGCAGAATGATCGGTGTAAACAATAGTAGTAGAACCAATTAAATAAGATCGAAACTTATCTAATGCAAATACTACTTAAAGTAATTCTTTTTCAGTAGTTGAATAATTTATTTGGGCACTATTTAAGGTTCTACTAGCATAATAGATTGCATAAGGTTTTCCTTCTTTTCTTTGTCCTAACACAGCTCATATAGCATAATCACTTGCATCACACATTAATTCAAATGGTAAAGACCAATCTAGAGGTTGTAAAAGAGGTGATGTAACTAAAAGATTAATAATTTTTTTAAAAGATTTGAAATTGGTTTAGATATTATGCTGAAATTTTTTATAAACCTTCTATAAAATCCTGCATGACCCAAGAATGATCGAACTTCTTTGACCGTTTTTGGTAATTTTAAATTAGCAATAACATCAACTTTGGCTTTATCAACTTCAATTCCTTTTTCAGATACCACATGTCCTAAAACAATCCCAAATTTAACCATATAATGACATTTTTCCCAATTTAAAACAAGATTTTTTTCTTCACATCTTTTTAATACTTCTTCTAGATTTTTAAGACAATTTTCAAATGAGTTTCCAAAAATAGTTATATCATCCATAAAAACTTCTACATATTCTTCAATATATCACTGAAAATACATAACATGCATCTTTGAAAAGTAGCCGGAGCATTACATAAACCAAATGGCATTCTTTTAAATGCAAAAGTTCCGAAAGGACAAGTAAAAGTAGTTTTTTCTTGATCTTCTAATGATATAGGTATTTGATAATACCCCGAATACCCATCAAGAAAACAGTAATAAGAATTTCCTGCTACTTTTTCTAGAATTTGATCTAAAAATGGTAGTGGGAAATGATCTTTTCTAGTTGCATCATTTAATTATCTATAATCAATACACATACGCCAACTAGATGGAATCCTAGCTTGTAATAATTCTCCCTTTTCATTTTTTATAACAGTGATGCCGGACTTTTTAGGTACTACTTGTGTTGGACTTATCCATTTACTATCTGAAATTGGATAGATAATTCCAGCGTCTAATAGTTTTAATACTTCATTCTTAACAACTTCCTTCATATGTGGATTTAACATTCTTTGTGGTTGTTGATATGTTTTAGCATTTTCTTCCAAGTGAATTTTATGTGTACAAATTAAAGGATTCATACCTTTTATATCTTTCAAAGTCCATCCAATTGCATTTTTATATTTTTTAAGTAATTTAATCAAATCTTCTTTTTGATTTGGCAAAAGAGTGGAAGAAATTACAACAGGAAATGTTTTATTTTCACCAAGAAATACATATTTCAATTCTAATGGTAAAACTTTTAATTCAAGTTTTGTATTATCATCTTTTTTAAAATTATTTTTAGACTCAAAACTTTCTATTGAAAAAACTTCAGATTATTGATTTAAGTTTTCTTCTTGTATATTTTCTTCCACAATTGTTTCAATTTCATTATCATATTCATTTTCATTAATACTTGGTTGTTTACATAAATTGAACACATTAAGTTCTAGAGTCATATTTCCAAAAGACAATTTCATTATTCCATTTCGACAATTAATTAAAGCATTTGAAGTTGCTAGAAATGGTCGTCCCAATATTACTGGAATTTCATTATGTACTTCTATTGGTTGTGTATCCAAAACAATAAAATCTACATGATATATGAATTTATCAAATTGAACCAACACATCTTCTACAATACCTCTAGGTATTTTGATTGACCTATCCGCCAGTAAGAGAGTAACAGAAGTGGGTTTTAATTCTACTAAATTAAGTTTTTCATAAACTGAATAAGGAAGTAAATTCACACTTGCTCCCAAATCCAACAAAGCTTTTTTAATTTTATTTTCTCCAATAATACATGAAATTGTTGGACAACCAGGATCTTTATATTTTAAACTAGAATTATTTTGAAGAATAGAACTTACTTGTTCAGCCAAGAATGTTTTTTTCTTCACATGCAATTTTCTCTTTACAGTACATAAATCTTTTAAAAATTTTGCATAAGAAGGTACTTGTTTAATAGCATCTAATAATGGAATATTTATCTTCACTTGTTTAAAAACTTCATAGATATCAGAATCATTTTTTTGTTTTTTATGATTTGTTAATGCATGAGGAAATGGTGGATGTTTATTTGACTTATTTACTATTTCAAATGATTTATCATTCACCATATTATTCTTAAAATTTAAGGTATCATCATTCTCAAAAGTATCAGGATTATCATCATTTCTCTTTGATTTTAAATGATCCTTGTTTTCATTACTAAATGGATCATTAACTAGTTTACCACTTCTAAGGGTAATAACAGATTTTATTTGATCAATTTTTTCATTTTTTAATTCTTGATTTTGATTTTTAGGATTAGGTTGAGGTTGAGATGGAAATTTTCCTTTTTCATGAATATTAAATGTAGATGCAAATTTTGCAAGAGTTTCTTTCAAATCACTCATAGATTGACTGTTTTGAATATTGATAGACTCTTGCTTTTGGATAAATGCATGAATTACATCTTCAAAGTTTTTTCTTGGAGGTGTAACATAAGAAATATAACCTTGATGATTTTGGTTATTTTGAAAATATTGTTGTGACGGTTGTGCATTATTATCATTCCTCCAACTAAAATTAGGATGATTTTTCCATCCAGGATTATATGATGGTGAATCTTGTACAGAAGACTCAACATCTTCTCTTATCTGAGAAGTAGAAGTTCTAGAAGTCTGAGGAATATCCGCCAAATAATCTAAAGGCGAAATATAAGAATGACTAGATCTTGATCTAGTATAGATAGAAGATGGTAATAATCTTCTTTGTTCATTATTGAACTGTATTTGAACAGATCCTTCATTATTCTGTATAACTTGTTGTAAATCTCTATTTATTATAGGATTTCTAGGAACAGCTTGTTCAATTATCCAATTTTCTGAAAATTCAATTTCTTCCCATTTTATAGATCTATGGGTTGTAATATTCGATCTATTAAAATTAGTTTCTATAAGAATATTTTCATTTAATTTTTTATCTATTCTTTTACACATATGATTCAGTATAAATAATGGTTTATAAATACGATAACAGATACATATTACTTCTGTACCAGGAGTATAATTATAACCATGAGTTTTAACATTTAATGTTAAAGAATCTAATATATTAATATCAGATAAAGATAAAGATAAATTAGGATAAATATCAAAATATACTGGACCATGTGCCAGACTAGATTGAATTATTCTCATAAGGGATTGTTTCCAATTTAAATTTCTACCATCTCTTAAAGCTGCTATGAAGCTTTCTGGTAGTCCTTCTAATGTTAAAAGTCTAAAAGCTATTTGAATTAAACCTATATGCATGAATCTGTAATTTTTCCTATAAGGTAAAATATCTTTATTGTTTAACAATCTAATAACCATTTCATTATTATGAAGTGGTACTGATGATTCTGTAGTTTTAACTACCTGTTTAAAACCAATTCTTTCAAAGGTTCCTAACTTATAGATCATTTTAGATTCTATCTTAGGAATAGTCCATTTATTCAATAAATCTAAATTCTCAGGTAAATCATATTCTTCATTCAAACTGTTTTGAACAGTTTCTTTAAAACCGAAAATATTCATTTGAATAAAAAGTGCTAAATTATTATCCAGACTATTTCCATGGCTCTGATACCATCTGAGGCTTGGGATCAAAGTGAGGAATATGATACGTGGCATTGTTTTACCAAACTTTTCCTTAGTGGCTTTCGCACACATGGAGGTTATTGGTTTCCAGCCTATATACCATTTTCAACTCATACTGAGCTAAGAAAAGGAAGAATTTAAATCTCAGAATAATAATGAATGTAAGATTCTTATTTGGAACTTTTACAAGACATAAAAGGATTTATAAAATATATACCAAATAAATTAAACAAATGAGGATTTTACTGAGATCCCATAGAATCATAAATTCATAAAAATCACCCATAAACGCCTTAAACGCCATTTCTCGGCTAAGCAGGCTGAAGGGCTACAACATGAATTTATTTTTCCTGTTTAAACTCAAACCTTGTGTTTACCATTTTCTGGTTCATCTTTTTACCTTATGTTCTAACCAAAGACTCTTATATTACATTAAATTCTAAAAATTTAAATAGATCTTTTATTATCTCAATCTGATGTCAAGAACAAATAAATATAGATCATGTCATAGTAAGGTAATAATTTAGCACGAAAACTTTAGACTGTCATTCAGGCTAATCTTATGAAAAATAAAAATTTAAAACAGTAAATAAAAATAGAAAATAAAAACAGTAAGAACTTACAAAGTTGTTATCAGAACTGCAAACTTTTATTGATAAACTTCAGAAGGGTTTTTTACAAAAGAGAATAGAGGGGAGCAAACTCAAACGTGTCCTTCTAAAGACATAGAAGTAACCTATAAATAGATATAAAAGCCGGACATCAAACCCCGGATTCCATCTCTAAATAAAAATAGTAAAATACTTTATTAAAGCAAATAATAACATGGTTACAAAATTCAAAAAGTAAAAGTGATATGTCACCCACTTTTTGTCACGATATACCATGATGTGTTATTTCACCAACTCTGAATAGTGAGATTCCACTTCCAACATCTTTAATCATCTTTGATATTATCTTTTAGAGATTTCTTCAAATTTTCAAAGATGTCATCAATTTGAGACTCTGGATCCTGTGCATCCTGCATTTGCATTAGATATATGAATTGATTTTCGTTAGATTCAGACGCCATAGATTTATCTGACTTTGAATCAGAACATCCAATATTCTGAAAAAGATCCTTTTCATTTCTTCAATATAAACCTCAATCATTTTTTCTTTTGAATAAATCTCAGAATATTTCTGAGTAAGAATCTTGAATGGACTCATAGAGGCTTTTTCCTTTTCTTGTTGATTGTGAAATTTTGTCTGATATAATACAATTTTTTCCTCCATTTGATGAAGAGTTTCATAGCCATAAGGCTTTCCAGTTTCTGGATCATCACGTAATAATTTGTCCCAAAATTTGGTGGAACTAACTCACTAAATTTTTATGATTTTTAATTAATATAATTTAATACAAATACAAAATTAATAAAATATTTATTTATTTACTTTATTATAATATTTAAAAACTAATTTTTTTATGATTTTTAATTAATATAGTTTAATACAAATACAAAATTAAAAATATATTAAATAAAATATAATAATTAATATATGTAAAATAAAAGGAATATTTTGAGTATATTTTTTTTAGGGGTAAGATTTGAAGTAAATAAGTTGGAGATGAATGTTGTATTTGGTACAAAAATCATACTATTTTAGTGTTAAATTTGTATCAAAATAGATTTTATAGTCAGAGATGGACTTACCTTCCATTTCCTTCTTTTGTTTCCCACCCTTTCGGTCTACTTGTGTCCTGTCCTCATTCACCTTCTCCTCGCCATCCCTCCAAAAGTCACGAAAAGCCGAAAAATTCTCATTTATTCGTCCCAACACATTTACCTTCTTTTAAGATTTTTTCCATTCTTTCAAGTAAGTGGGTAGTTTCTTTTGCCTTGTGATACCCTAGGGATGGGGGCCCACTACCCCAGGCCCATCCCAAACCCAAATGGAAGACAGGCCCATCAAGGACCCAGGTATTCTCCTATAAATACAAGGTTTGAGCCTTCAGTTGAGGGATTCACTATATTGTTTTCAGCAGCACCCTTAGGTGCTCCCCCCATATATCCTCAATCTCTGACTTGAGCGTCGGAGGGGCTACGCCAGGACGCCCTCCTGGCCCCCTCCTAACGATCTTATTTGTGATTTCAGGCTCAGGGTAATTTCAAAACCTGCGTTTGGACTAGTGACACTTGCTGGAATCGGACCCTAAATTTCCCGTGAACATCACTTGGCGCCGTCTGTGGGAAATTTGAGTTGAGACGTAGAGATGGTAGGCAAGAGAAGGAGTAGAAGAGCTACCTCAGCATCATCGCGTCCTTAGAAGGGACCCGAACAACCGCATCTTGAGACGACACAGGAACAACCTCGTCAAAAGACAAGAGCTGAGCAGCCCCGTCATGAGACAAGGGTCGAGCAAACCTGTCCCAATGAGAATGTGGGGAACTTGACCCTGGAACAGTTGGGCTAATTTATCACGCAGAAAGTAGAGGAGGTCATGAAAAAGAACCGAGAATCTATTTTTGTTGAAGATCAGGCCACTCGCCAGGAGCGAGAGGAAGATGCTGAGGGCCACCAGAGCAGGGTTGAAGAAACACAGCCCCACCAAAATGGAGAGATTAGTGAGATGGGAGAAATGTGGAAAGAAATACAGATGTTGAGGCAGCAATTGGGAAGCAGAGCGCCGGCACCCAACAGAGGAAGTCCTTTTTCACCAGTTATTTTAGAAGAAGGGCTTCCTCCAAATTTTCGACAGTTGAATGTGGGAGAGTACGATGGACATACTGACCTCGAAGAACACTTGGAGAGATTTGAGAATGTGGCTTTGTTGCATCAATATTCGGATGGAGTAAGGTGCAGGGTGTTTTTGGGCACTTTGGTGAGGTCATCCCAACAATGGTTTAATACCCTGCAGCCCAACTCCATACAATCTTTCGAAGATTTTTCTACGGCTTTTTTGCACCGATTTGCTAGTAGCAAGAGACATCGGAAAAATTATTTGAGCTTGTTTGTGATGAAGCAGCAAGAAACTGAAACTCTGCGAGAATTTATCCGACGTTTCAACGATGCGGCGCTGGATATACTAGATGCTTCTCCTGACATCATGATAAGTGGCTTTACTCAAGGACTGAGGGGATGAGAGTTCTTTAAATCGTTGGTCAAGAAACCTCCATCAAGTTATGATGATCTATTATCTCGAGCAGAAAAATATGTAAATCTAGAAGATGTCCAGCGGCATAAGAGGATGGAGCAGCGGCCCGGGGGAAGTAGAGTTGAGAGAGCGGAAAGAGAAGGTAGGAAGAGAGGTGCGGGTGAGAAGGAGGAGGATAAAGCTAGGGGCATATGACAATTCTCATCACATGTTCCCCTGGATAGGAGTCGTGACGAGGTGATGGAGGTGAGGGAGCCCGCGGGGAGGTGGGAGAAGTCACGAAGGGTTGAGTATAGTGCTAGATTACCTTCGCGGGGCAGACGAGAAAGATCCGCACCTGGGAGTTGACCGAGGTCTCGCCCATCCCCTAGGCGTGGTCAAGGCCCCCCATTGATAAATCAGAGGGTTAAGGAGAAGGTCGAGGTCAAGATGTCCCACAGGAGCCCGTCGAACCGAGGAGGGGAATGGATGAGGATAACCACCCTACGAGAGGAATTATTCATATGATCTCGGGGGATGCTACTGACGGAGATTCCGGGCGAGCTCGGAAAGCACATGGGAGAAGGTTGGAGAACTTTGAGATATCTAGGGGTGCAGACTTACCACAAGACCCCGTCATCAGCTTTGGACCGGAAGACCTCCGAGGAGTTGTGACTCCACATAACGATGCCTTGGTGGTAACGGCCACCATTGCCAATTATGATGTAGCGAGGATATTTATTGATAATGGAAGCTCCGTGAACGTCTTATTCAAAAGCACGTTAGATCAAATGAAGGTGGAAGGATTTGAGTTTGAGCCGGTCTCCACACCGCTGTATGGGTTTACATGACACGCCATCCCGCCTTTGAGTCAGATTGTGCTTCCCCTATCCTTGGGAACTGATCCTCGGCGGGCAACAAAGAGGATAGCATTCACCGTGGTGGAAACCCTTTCAGCGTATAATGGAATTCTAGGACGGCCAGCCCTGAAGGATTTCCGAGACGTAGCTTCCACTTATCATCAGAAGCTTAAGTTTCCTGTGAGAAAAGGAGTTGGAGGAGTCTTGTGCGGGGACCAAAAAGTCGCGCGTCGGTGTTATGAAGGGTTAGTGAGGGAGGAGGGAAAAAGAGCGCGTGTGGAGCTTAACATGATTAGGAAAGGAAGAAGTGGGTAACTTTGTCCTGTTGAGGTAGAAGAGGAGCAGAGATGAAAGTTGGAGAATGCGTCGGGCAAGGCTCTAAAGAGGCTTGGGAACGCTTACCACTTAGAATGTTGACTTGAATTTTGCTGTATTTCGTTTCTGAATTTGTCTTATGTTATCAGTTGAAATTTAATAAAGTCAAGTACTTATATTAATTTCGTGGATGCTGTATTGTGATGATAAAATGAATTAAATTTTCTTGCCAAGGCATCCCCTAGCAGAGGAGCAGAATGGAGGAGGAGAATTAAATTTTCCTGCTAAGGCATCGCCAGTTCGGCCGGAGAAAAATTAAATTTTTCTGCTAAGGCCTCGCCTAGGAGAGGAGCATAGTGGAGGAGAAGAATTTTATTTTCCTGCTAAGGCATCGCCTAGCAGAGGAGTCAGAGAATGACGAGGTGAAATTTTTATTTTCCTGCTAAGGCGTCGCCTAGCAGATGAGTTAGAGGGTGAGGGTGGAGAATCTTTATTTTCCTGCTAAGACATCGCCTAGCAGAGGAGTCAGAGTGTGACGAGGTAAAATTTTTATTTTTCTTCTAAGGCATCGCCTAGCAGAGGAGTTAGAGGGTGAGGGTAGAGAAAATTTTATTTTCCTGCTAAGGCGTCGCCTAGCAGAGGAGTCAGAGGGTGACGAGGTGAAATTTTTATTTTTCTGCTAAGGCGTCGCCTAGCAGAGTAGCATAGTAGAGGAGAAGAATTTTATTTTCCTGCTAAGGCATCGCCTAGATGAGGAGTCAAAGGGTGACGAGGTGAAATTTTTATTTTCCTGCTAAGGCGTCGCCTAGCAGAGGAGTTAGAGGGTGAGGGTGGAGAATCTTTATTTTCCTGCTAAGGCGTCGCCTAGCAAAGGAGTCAGAGGGTGCCGAGGTGAAATTATTATTTTCCTGCTAAGGCTTCGCCTAGCAGAGGAGTTAGAGGGTGAGGGTGGAGAATCTTTATTTTCCTGCTAAGGCGTCGCCTAGCAAAGAAGTTAGAGGGTGACGAGGTGAAATTTTTATTTTCCTGCTAAGGCGTCGCCTAGCAGAGCAGTTAGAGGGTGAGGGTGGAGAATTTTTATTTTCCTGCTAATGCGTCGCCTACAGAGGAGTCAGAGGGTGACGAGGTGAAATTTTTATTTTCCTGCTAAGGCGTCGCCTAGCAGAGGAGTTAGAGGGTGAGGGTGGAGAATCTTTATTTTCCTGCTAACGCGTCGCCTAGCAGAGGAGTCAGAATTTGACGAGGTGAAATTTTTATTTTCCTGCTAAGGCGTCGCCTTGCTGAGGAGTTAGAGGGTGAGGGTGGAGAATCTTTATTTTCCTGCTAAGGCATCGCCTAGCAGAGGAGTCAGAGGGTGACGAGGTGAAATTTTTATTTTCCTGCTAAGGCGTCGACTAGTAGAGGAGTTAGAGGGTGAGGGTGGAGAATCTTTATTTTTCTGCTAAGGCGTCGCCTAGCAGAGGAGTCAGAATTTGACGAGGTGAAATTTTTATTTTCCTGCTAAGGCGTCGCCTTGCTGAGGAGTTAGAGGGTGAGGGTGAAGAATCTTTATTTTCCTGCTAAGGCATCGCCTAGCAGAGGAGTCAGAGGGTGACGAGGTGAAATTTTATTTTCCTGCAAAGGCGTCGACTACAGAGGAGTAATAGGGTGATGGTGGAGAATTTTTATTTTCCTGCTAAGGCGTCGCCTAGAAGAGGAGTCAGAGGGTGACGAGGTGAAATTTTTATTTTCTTGCTAAGGCGTCGCCTAGCAGAGGAGTTAGAGGGTGAGGGTGGAGAATCTTTATTTTCCTGCTAAGGCTTCGCCTAGCAGAGGAGTCAGAGGGTGACGAGCTGAAATTTTTTTTTCCTGCTAAGGCGTTGCCAAGCAGAGGAGTCAGAGGGTGACGAGGTGAAATTTTTATTTTCCTGCTAAGACGTCGCCTAGCAGAGGAGTTAGAGAGTGAGGGTGGAGAATCTTTATTTTCCTGCTAAGGCGTCGCCGAGCAGAGGAGTCAGAGAGTGACGAGGTATAATTTTTATTTTCCTGCTAAGGAGTCGCCGAGCAGAGGAGTTAGAGGGTGAGGGTGGAGAATCTTTATTTTCCTGCTAAGGCGTTGCCTAGCAGAGGAGTCAGAGGGTGACGAGGTGAAATTTTTATTTTCCTGCTAAGGCGTCGACTAGCAGAGGAGTTAGAGGGTAAGGGTGGAGAATCTTTATTTTCCTGCTAAGGCGTCGCGTAGCAGAGGAGACAGAATTTGACGAGGTGAAATTTTTATTTTCCTGCTAAGGCGTCGCCTTGCTGAGGAGTTAGAGGGTGAGGGTGGAGAATCTTTATTTTCCTGCTAAGGCGTCGCCTAGCAGAGGAGTCAGAGGGTGACGAGGTGAAATTTTTATTTTCCTGCTAAGGCATCGCCTAGCAGAGGAGTTAGAGGGTGAGGGTGGAGAATCTTTATTTTCCTGCTAAGGCATCGCCTAGCAGAGGAGTCAGAGGGTGACATTTTATTTTCCTGCTAAGGCGTCGCCTAGCAGAGAAGTCAGAGGGTGACGAGGTGAAATTTTTATTTTCCTGCTAAGGCGTTGCCTAGAAGAGGAGTTAGAGGGTGAGGGTGGAGAATCTTTATTTTCCTGCTAAGGCGTCGCCTAGCAGAGGAGTTAGAGGGTGATGGTGAAGAGGTTGAAGTTTTTATCTTTTCCTGCTAAAGACTATTTTAGCAGAGGAGTTAAGGGCGCGGTGAAGTGAAAATTATTTTCCTTCAAAAGCTTAGTAGAGGACCTTGAAGATGGAGGCGTGGAGGATATACCGTGTTAGAAAAATTTATTTGGTTTGTCTTTAACGAACGATGTTTGCCGCTGCGAAAATTACGGGGATCGACCTGCCCGGTCAGGTCGCGGGGAGGGGCGTGCTTGGGCGAGGGCATGTTTGGGCGTCGGGGCGAGCTGGCAGATGAAGGGCGAGCTCGGCCTTTGGGCGAGGGGCGAGTTGCAGGTGGCTGGGCGAGCTCGGGGCTCTGGGCGAAGGGTGAGGAGCGAGGGGCGAGCGTGGCGAGCTCGGGCGTTGGGCGAGGGGCGAGCTGCAGGTGGCTGGGCGAGCTCGGGGCGCTGGGCGAAGGGCGAGGGGCGAGCTGGCGGACGATGGGCGAGGGGCGAGCGTGGCGAGCTCGGGCGTTGGGCGAGGGGCGAGCTGCGGGTGGCTGGGCGAGCTCGGGGTGCTGGGCGAAGGGTGAGGAGCGAGGGGCGAGCTGGCGGACGAAGGGCAAGGGGCGAGCGTGGCGAGCGAGGCGAGAAGGGCAGGGGCGATCTCGCGCGGGCGACCTTGCAGGGGTAGGGCGATCTCGCGCGGGCGAGCTTGCAGATGGATGGGCAGTCGGCGAGCTTGAAGGCTCCGGGGCTTGGGAGGGGCGAGCAAACGGCCAGAAGCTTGGACGAGCGTGCAGCAGGGCGAGGGGCGAGCGTGAGGGCGTCTGGGCGTGCACGGCAGTGCGGCTCGACGAGGGGCGAGCGGGTAGGCGGCGAGCTTGGGGGCTTTTGGGGCGAGCACTCATGCGAGGACTCAGCGTGGGCGCGTTCCCTACATATGTTTGTTCTTCATGTGGATGATCGATTCTGGTTTATGATCATTGGTATTCTATACTCTTGAGAATTTCTCGGCATGTATTACGGAATCATGGTCGAATTCGGGATTTCTTTTTTATTTTTTTTGCTCTGTTGATAGAATTGTTTCTAATTCGAAATCTGAGGCTTGGAATTCTGTGTATTTATGAGATTTTCTCAGTTGTTCCTACTTCCTATCTTGATTTAGTTTTAAGAGGTTAATTGCTCTTGTTGGTTAGACTGTCTTTTGTTATCCTGTGAAGCAAGTTCCACACTTTCCTCGTAAGTTTTTATCTGAAGAGACAAGTACACTTACATTGGACGAAACATTTATATAGGAATAGAATATAATTAATGAAGTAACTACTACTTTTATGAAGTAATGGTTGATTTGATTGAAGATATAGATGTGCTGGATTTAAGAGATTTATGTAAGATATAGTTTCCTTGCCAGGGAATCCAAAAATTTCCGGTCACTTGTATTTTCTTGTTTTATACAAAATCTGAACACAGTATGTGTACCCTTGCCTTGTTCAGTTAGATTCTTGTCAAGAAGAAAACAGAATTTTCCTTCCCAAAAAGAGAGAATTTTCCTTTGGATTGTCCAAAAGGCAGATGTATGAAAATGGCTTTTTTGTGATTATCGCCTATTATTTCTTAGCGTGGTCAAATTTTTCTTTTGTCTATTTATTACAGTTGCTGCAAGTAGAAAATGTTTTATTCTTGTTCCTGGAATCAGAGTAAAATGTGGGGATGTATTTCATTCATTATCTCTACTTCCAAAATTTGCGAAAGGCTAGTTTGGTTAGTCATCAATCAGTTATTCGAGTCCAATTGGTTTCTTGAGTGGTGATTATTCACATTGTGATTAGTTGCTGAACAGTTAATCAAATAGAAAGAAGATATGAAAAACTGTCCATCCATAAAGTAACTACTGTACCGTGTTATTAGGGTGGAAGAATGTTCGAATATCATAACAAAAATATATGAATGGCACCTGATAAATTGGTCTCAAATGTTGAGATCCAACAATTAGTTTCTTCACATATCATGGTTTGGCATACCTTTTCTGATTAACATAAGTAAACATGCAACCAAGGAGCTTTATATCTTAGACAAAAAAAAGTTTCTGAATTCTTGATGCTTTAAAACTAAACATGTATGGATAAATTTGGTGACTGAAAAGATATCATATACATAATTGCTAAACAATGATATTTGTTTCTTTCTTTTCATTTTATTTCTTTTTTATTTTGCATTCAGATGATATTTGTTTCCAAATGGCTGCAATTATGCAATTCTTTTAGCACGGATTCATTTGATGGTCAAGAACCCTAATTTTACTTTTGCACTAGTTGTCCATTTATGTTAGAAGGCAGTCTTATGAATTTATGTGTATCTTCCCAATGGGTATCAGTTGTCCAACAGTTAGATTGCTAATGACTGTTTTTCCCCAGCTAGTTAGCTTGTTGTTTTTGAAAGTTTTCATTTGATAAATTTGTGCAGGCTCTATTACACAAAAATAACAATTGGGACTCCTCCAGTTGACTATCATGTTCAAGTTGATACAGGAAGTGATATTTTGTGGGTGAATTGTCGTAACTGTCTTAGGTGCCCCACTAAAAGTGAGCTTAATGTACGGCTACTTTCCTGTTCTGTCCTCTTTTCTATTCAATTTCTCTCAAAAATCAAAATTTTAGCAGTTAAATATGGAATCTTAACTCTTAAGACTGTCCACTTGCACAATCTGATGTACACCTCATAATCAACTATGTTTCACCTTGGAGCTGGAATGTGTAGCTTATGATTTGTGGTCATCTGCCAGATACCCTTGCAGCAGTATGACTTGACGGCATCCTCCACAGGAAAGACAATCTCTTGTGACCAGGATTTTTGTGCTTCTGTATTCAGCGGTCCTAGTTCAGATTGCAAGGTTGGATTGAATTGTGAATATGCTATTACCTATGGAGATGGGAGCAGAACTGAGGGTTACTTTGTCAGAGATTATTTTAAATTTGATCAAGTGATTGGAAACCTTCAAACTTCAGCAATGAATGGTTCCATAGCATTTGGGTGGGTTTTATATTTCGATCTCAGAGTTTGGTGTTAGGTTTTTGGGATTGTTTCCAGTTCTCATCATCTTACATCAGCTATTAACTAGGTATCCTATACTAAGCTATTTGCAATACGAACCTTTCACATTGAAACACTAAACCACCTTTAGCACATGTTTGGAACAGCTTCAACTTTGGTGGAAATTGTGGAATCAATCTCAATTTGTTATTGAACATGTATGCATATATTTTTGGAGGCACGTTTAGTAGCTATGACCAACTTTCTAATTAAGAAAATGATGTAACAATATACATTTTTACCTGCTTTTATTGAAGACTAGAGCATGAGAAAGTAGATTAGGGAAATATGAAAAAGGGAGAGTACCTGATTTTTTGATTTAATGAAGTTGTTTTTCCATTGTTCTTCATCCATTTTATTGTCCGTACTATGATAGAGGAAAAAGTTTAGTGCCTAATTGATCTCAAGAGGCCAGGTAGAAAGGTTGGATTTTTTCAGGCAGTCTTATGTTAAAGCTGGTAATTTTAATGGTGTATATTATTAATTATCGATGTATGTGAATGAGTTATTATATAATGAAACTATAACAATTTTACATTTATTATATGCTATGCATGAACATCAATTACTTATGTACAACTTAGCTTTATAAAGAAACCTAAGAACTGTGTGACTGTATCTTTGACTTCCTATAGAATCGTATTTTGTGCCTCGAAATTGATTTTGTAGTTATGTTTTTTTATATGAACGCTATCAGTATTCAGGGTCCATTATATCACAAATAGATGGTAATGATATATTATGTACACATAAATTAAAGTTATTCTAAGAAATTAAATTTGTGATGTATGAAAGAGAACAAGACAGAAAATTTAATCCTTCTCTGAACATATGGTATAAATCAAGTTATAGTGATATATCTTCGTGAGTATCCCCTCCCCTGATACGTCCTCTATATAAGTTGTCTATAATGTATCTTCATGATAATACTTATCATGTGCAGTGTGTCACTTTCCCACATTTGAAAGAAGATTGCAGTATGCATATAGTTTCCTTAGACAAACGCCTGTAATAAAAATGACACATGCCTGTTGCTATGCAATAAGCTCTAGTTCTTGTTAGATATCTAAACCCATATTTTCAATAGTGGCAGGATAAAAATCAATTGTATTTCTCTTTTGGATAAGGATTTTGTTTCTATATTTACCATAGGAAGATTAAGTCATGCTCTGGGAATTAGCTCAGTACATTTTTAAGGGACGGCAAAAGTTTCTCTGCACTGAGTTTGAGGTATAGGATCAAGAGTAGATTGATGACCATCAGTGTTTTCAGCAATGCCAGTTATATTACATGAATTAACTCAACATATTCTGGATTTTGTGAAACTTTTTTATTTTCTGTTTTTGATTTTCCTTTATTTTTAACTTTTTTTGCACCAAGGAGAAGGGAATTTCTTAATTTTCTTCTTTGGATATACCTGAAATAATTGCAGAGGTTGAAATTTGAAAATATGGAATTACTTACACTTATTTAGTGTTTATACATCATTGTGTTCGTACTCTGTGCTTGCTTCTAAAGTGAGTCTTCCCGAATTCTTTCTTACAACATTTCCCTTGTCAGATTCTTGCAACTTAAATGACATGCCTTTTCTGTCTCTGACATGTGTATTATCTGAGATAGGTGCTCAGCTAAACAATCGGGAGAGCTTGGTTCATCTTCTGAGGCAGTTGATGGAATAATTGGTTTTGGACAAGCAAATACCTCTGTTCTTTCTCAACTTGCTTCGTCTGGAAATGTGAAAAGGATGTTTTCACATTGCTTGGACAGCTACAAGGGAGGTGGCATATTTGCTATTGGAGATGTAGTTCAGCCAAAAGTAAATAGAACAAAACTCCTCCAAAATGAGTATGTGGCTTTATGACTTGTTTGTTTTTTTCTTTTTTCTGCATTGGAGTTGTATGGAAGATGTTTGTAGTTTATGTTTTATTATGTTGTTTTTATCTGTGTCTTGAGCTATTAGTGGAATCTATCTCCTATGCAGTTGCTCACCTTATGTCCAGAATTTATTTAAAAACCTCAAGGCTAATCTGAATTTATACATATGATTGAGAATCTCATTATCACTATGCTTTGAAGCCTTTTATCTTATATCTGGCCCCAAAAATTATGCATTTAGCTCTATTATATTACACAGTCCAGCTTCTCATACAGCTTATGAACTTATATGAAAGGGTGCCTGATGATATTATATTCTCTAAAAGTCAAAAAGGTTTTCTTTGGAAAGATGGTAACCTTCAACCATTGGTATTATTACATGTGAATAAAGTTGAAATATTTGGTCCTGTCCTGTCTCATTGATCTCCCTGAGGTGGGAGAAGTCAGATTTTTCACCATCTACAGCAAGATCAAATCATCCTAGCAATCACCATGTTTTATTCTAAATTTTTGGCACACTGCACACCATTCATTGTGTTGGTTATTGTCCCATTTTTGCCACAGATCCACTGCAACAACCGTAGCTATTATTTAGCCTGTGAAAAATGATAAAGTTGGTCAGTATTGATTTTTTCAGTAACACTGTTTGTTCTATTCACGTTATAGCTTCTTAAGTAATTACCTCTATTTATTTTTATTGATTAACTCTACAATTTTGATTAACCCTTTTTATAATGTTGCTCTGAAGGAAATTGACGTGGGTGGTCAGTTGCTTGATCTTCCTACTGATATATTTGACACGGGATCTAGTACGGGAACTATAATTGACAGTGGCACGACCTTGGCCTATCTTCCAAATAATGCTTATCAACAGGTTGCAAACAAGGTAAATCTAATATTTTCAAACTTCTCGGAGTTATTAATACATTCTTGGTACTAATGTAGGTTCATATTATTTACTCATTGATCTTTAGCATATCCTCTCTCTCTCTTCCAATTTGTATATCTTTGTCATTAGATGATGGCTCAGCAACCAAATTTGGAAACTCATATAGTTGAGCAGCAGTTTAAATGTTTTTACTACAGTGAGAAGTAAGTGTCATTTCTTAGCTGCAACACCCTCTTTCGTTTTCTTTATCTATTTTTGTGTGGGTGCAATAAATGCCAGTATAATACAACAAATACAAGCCAATGCCCTGTTCTAGTTAACATGTTCTCTTCACTAAAATATGCATATTTGTATCTTTAAATTAAATTGTGACTCAAGCTCGAGTTCGATTTGAAACTCGAAAATGCAAATATTTTTTGCTTGAATTCGGTTCTAATCAAGGCTCAAGTTCGAGCACGGCTAGAAATATTGGACACAGTTTGCGAGCTACTACCAAATAAATGTCCGAAAAGTTCGAAATATATTTATTTAATATATAATTATATTATATTACTAAAACTCACGATCGACTTGCGAACCATCGTACAAACAAATTTTTCTCGAAAAAAGTTCAAGCATGTTTGAGTGGGGCTCGAATTGATAATTTCGAACCCAAATCAAATATTTTTCGAGCTGGCTCGATTCATTTACACTTCTGGTAATATTCATTGAATTGGGTACGGGTATAGTGAAGAGTTTTCAAATTGACCTTTCTCAAGCTTAAAGGGGTTGAGTTTGTTATGGACAAAGTTATTGGAGAATATTTGAAGTTTGAAGGGATAATTGCCCAATAATGAAACTCAGATCTAATTTTGAAAGGAAAGTAGTCAAAATGTTTTAAGAGATTCATTTATTGATGGTCTAGTTGTATCTTATTAAAGATTTTAATGGATCCAAAATTGAATGAAGTCATGCTGGCAAGTTTTTAGATCAAAAGTATTCAAGAACAAGATTCAACCGCTCTGATATCATTTGATAGGATCGATTAACGTATCAAGAGTGTTTAGAAGGGGGGGTTGAATAAACACTCACAGTTAAAACTGGTCTTTTCTAATTTTGAGTTCAGTTTGGTGACAAACTGATTCTCGGAATCTTGTTGGTCAATGACAATCAGTTAAACTAAAGTAGTTGCGAAAAATAACTGACTGAAAGATAGAATACGAAACTGAAATAAAGTAGGCAAGGGTTGTTTCTGGATGTTCGGAGAATTTAATTACTCTTACGTCACCCCTTCTATCTCAAGGATAGGATATCCACTAAAAGACTTTGATCAAATACAAGAATTGTACTGACCCACTTCAGTTTGGACTTAACACTGCCAAAAACTGAAACTCTTAGTTTAACAGAATGTTCTCAGTGCGTAACTGATTTTAGCAATATCGAATTTCAACGATTATTACAACTTGCTAGTGAGCTCAAATTGTAGCCTTAACTGCTACGAATATATCAAGTAAGAGTGAGATAAGATTTTGACAGAGTGACAACAAGCTTTTGAATAGTGTTGACTCCCTTTTTCCTTCAGCTGTTCTTCTGTCATATTTATAAGCTTCTTTTCTCCAACGGTAACTTGAGATGAATTTGAATCTTTGTATCCGTTGATTTCTACTTGATTATTCCTTGGACATTGTTTGCTTCATTTATTGTGATGCGGCATCTTAATTGCTTTCGCCGAAATGTGTTTTTCTAAGCTGTATTGATTGAAGTGCGGCGTTGCAATCTTCTATGTCTCTTGACGGTTGAATGTTCTTTCCCGAGACATGTTCAGTTGAAGGGTGCTTAGCATACGACTGAATATATCAACTGATCAGTTTTCAACTGATCAGTCTTCTTTATTAGATCAGCTGATTTCAGTTGTTAAGTCCAGTTGCTGAGTTCAATTTACTCGATCAGTTGGTTCGTATTTTCAGTTGGTTCATATTTTTTCAAACGCCGGAATTTAGTTTCCAACACATAATTAAATCATAAATAGTAAAATCATTTAAAATAGCTTTAAGCATAAATAACTCATTTAAAAAAATAGCTTTTAATCATATATCGTAAAATTATTTTAATCGTAAGTTTGATCCTCGAAAGTGATTAGCTTTTATCCTTTGGTCGACAGGTCAGTCTTCAGCTCCACATGGTCCATGAGGGTGGGCACTAGGCTGCATCGTGGAAATACGATCGTCGGACTCCCTCGGGTGCCTTCTCCCATTGACGGGCTCCCTCCGGGATCTTCTCCCTTAAATGGGCTCCCTCTGGGGCCTTTTCCGTCATGACATCCCCACAAAATCATATGTCATTTGTCACAGTCAATTCACATCCCTCAAAATATTTTTCATTTTCTTTTAAAAGCGTAAAATATCATAAATTTTCAAAAATAGCATTTTAACATTAAAATTTGCACAGCTTTATCTTAAATTAAAAAATCTCATATTTTCATAAAAATCATCATTTAAAATCATAAAATATCATTTAACATGCGTTTATGATCCTTCGGGACGCTTCCAAGCTTTGATATATTTTCTCAAGTGTAAAATAACCGTTTTGCCCTTGGACTCTAAAATTCCCGATTTTGACTTTTTCTTACCTCTATTGACTCAAGCATATCCCATAATATCATATAAGCTTAAATTTGACTACTAATATTTTTCTTAGACGTAAATCCGATTCTTTCTATTTATTAACTTACTTACTAAATTATAAAGCGTTTTAATCCCGAAACAATTTAAAACTTAACGTAATCTTCCCAAATTCGAACCATGACTTACCAAAACGTATCTAACCCATATAACTCCAAAACTAAACCCCTGTGAACCCATTCAAAATTCAGAAACCCATATGCCCCAAAACAATTCTCGGCCACCTGAGAGATCACCTCAACCATGAGTTGTACTTTGTCTAACTCAAACCAGCCACTGCCAAGCCTAGACCAGACCCTGACCAGACCTCCTAGGTACCCTGCTGGACCATCTCGAGCCATCTTACCTAGGCCAGAGCCCTGCGCATGAAGCCCCAACAACCTGCGCATCTTCTCCCCCCATGGCCGCACCTCTTACGCAGCCCCTTGCAAGACCTACTGCTTCCACCCCTGGCCACCTTCCCGGCCTCCTATCCACCCTCCTAGGACTTCATGAACCCATCTGGACCATCCCACAACGCTCAACCTTTCCCTCCACCAAACCAAGCTGCGCGCAGATCACCCTCATCACCGCGAGATGCTTGGTGCCTTTCTCCCTCGGGCCAGCGGACCACCAGCCCTTAGCCACTCAGAACCTCACTTTTCGCCCACTCTCAGACATTCACGATCCCTCTGGTTCAAACCCAGATCATGCACTCAGCCCCCTAGCCTCAAACACAGCGCACAAATCACCCCTTCATAGCCATGGTTCCTCAAAGAACATCTTGTTTTCTTTCTTAGTCTTGCATACTCCCTAAGCCTCGATCTATCCATCGAATCGTACTTAAACGACTCTTTTCTTACCCCTTAAATGTCTCCCTATGGCACCGATGTCCCTAGGAATCGAAGCGTGTCGTAAAGGATCGTAAAACATCGAAACATTAGAATAAAAGTTCAAACGATAAATAAATTATTCCATAATTGATGTGACCTAGCTGAAATGGATGAGCCGGGTAAGGGGCTCCAACAGATCAAATCAGTAATTTTAGTGTTTGGGAATTTGAGTGAAGGTAATGGCTGCAACAAAACCTGCAACTAAGAAAGGAACTCGTGAATGGGCGCCGGAGGGGTGTCCGACGTAGCCACTCCGATGCTTAAGTCAGCGAGTTTCAGATGAACACAAGCAATATTTGAGAGGAAATATGTAAATGCTTGAAAGTTCAAAGATTTTAGAATCTATAAATGACATCAATACCTGCTATTTATAGTAGAAAAATGAGGTAGGTACCTCGATCCTCATGTCACCTACTAAGTATGGCAAGTCGGCTAGCCATACTTGTAGCTTCTGATAACTTCTAGGACACTCCAAGCCCAAGTTGTTCTGACAGATTAGACTGCTTGTATCAATCACACTCGAGTATGGTGCAAGTTTCAAGGTGGCCCGGATAGTAAGGTACCCGGATGATTGTGCGCGAGCCCGGGCTGTTGGTTGATCACCCGGGAAAAGGCGTAGTGCCCGGGCTTTTGAGGATGGTACCCGGCATATTAGCTTTGATCTAGGCTGATCTCATTAATATCCTGGGTCAATAATGACCCGGACCCATACAGGGGTATCACCACCCATCTATAAAATAGTCGGGCTAGAGCTTGGCTCGCTGTCCCGATCAGTCATACTTGTACTTTTGTTGAAACATAATTCAGAGTGTGTAAGAGCATGCGCGATATAAAGGCCATGCGCGACTTCATGCTTGCGTCTCCTTCCTAGGCTTCGCACCAGCCTTCCATTGAGCTGTCTAGGACCATGAATAGACCCTAATAGGACCCATGATCATGTATCTACATCAGCTAACGACCTGCATCTTCCTAGGGCAAAAAACGCAAGCCTTTGTCCCATGAAAATCCTATTTTTGTTCATCCTCTTACCCTAACTTTTCCAGATTTTAGAGGTACACCTAGAGACCCTTAAACATGTGGAAAAACATCCCTTCAAATACCCCTATCATGGCAGCCTCTTTGTGCATTTTTAGCAAGAGTTTTAGAAAATGAAAACTCTAATTTTATGCATATTTACCCATTAAAACGAAAATACAAGCGGTGCATATCTTGTTTTTCATGCAAACATAATTAAATATGCACAATATGGTGTGAAAGATGTTTGAAAGAAGATTAAGGTGTGCCTTTACGTATTTCACGCACGAAAAACAACTTACGATGTGAGGGACATCGACGAAGAAGGCCTTGCTGAATTTTTCCTTCAAAAATCATGAGTTTCCTTCTCCAAACTCGTGTGGTGTGTGTTGCTTGGCTGATGGAAGAGTCCTTGTGTTTTTTAGAGGGTTGGGGCGTGTAGTTGTGTGTGTTAAGGTTAGGATTTTTGGCTTTTTATTTTAATTAAAACACATTGTGTAAGCTTAGGTCCATTAACCAAGTATATATGCCATTAAGCCCATTAGTTAATATTTAAAATATTTTGTTTAGGAAAGTTTGTGAGAATATTAGCCGAGTTATGAAAAAGTTCCTATTTTCGTCGAAAATCGAATACCGATTTAAAATATGACTCAGCGTATAAAAACACCTTATTTTCGAAAATTTCATTTAGAATACATCACACATTAAACAATTAAAAATAACTATTTAACAAAATAGTTTTTCCTCATATGGTCCCCGGTCTCCGTTCTTCGATCGCGTCTCGAATAACCTTTAAAAACACAGCTTTATGCATTCATGTAGAAAGGTACATTTTAAACATACACACCATATTTAATTCATGCCATTAAAACCATTTAATTAGTCATTTTTCATTTTTCCTAGATTTGCATGCACTTGAATTACGTCATTGTATTTTGGACCTTACAGAAACGGTTCCTAATATATCATTGATTTTGTTTAATATTAAAACTCATTTATATGATATTTATAATAAATATAACACAAAATATGATGGACAATTGTTCCACATGAAACACAATATACCAGTAATATTATTTCTAAACTTACTAAAGCGCAACATTTATTAAGAGAATGAATGAAACGACCATGAAGATCTTCAAGTTCCAGTAAGGAACTTGGGAATTATGTTAACACTACTTTTGATTTTAATGATGCTGATGAGGAAACTTTTGACATTTTACGATGGTAGTGACAAAAAACACAAATATATCCACTTTTTTCTATAATGACAAACAAATTTCTAATTTGCCATGTTTCAACGGTTACAGTGACATAAACTTTTAGTTTGAAAGACCTTATAACTTAAGGTCGGAAAATTTGGAAGCCTAATGTTTGCTCAATGATTGGTCAAAAACCGATATCTGAACACAACATATTAAAAGTGACGAAAAATGACAAAAATGAAATTGAGGGAACAACGACAAGAAGAAATGCGATTGAATGTGATTGAATATAATGAACTATAATAGAAATGTAGTAGATTTTTTATTGAAGAAACGTACTAAATTTTTTTAACGAGATAATGAAATATTTGATATATTTTTTTTATAAGTTTAACTGTGCAAGTTTTTTTAATTTTTTTTATAAAAAATTAAAAGATGGAACTAGATCCGAACCATCAGTTTTGTGACCGAACAATGAGCGATGATTGACAAAGCGGTTAAGAGTTGGGATTTTTCCAATCCGAACCGGGTTTGTGGCCAAGTCTACATGTAGAGACGTAATCGAGTCGAGTCGAACTCTTGAATGTTTGAGCTTGGTTCGTTTATAATCGAGCCGAGCTCGAGCTTTATTTAACGAATATATGCATGGCTCACGAGCTTATTCAAGCCTTTATCGAGCTTAAACAAGCTTCATAAAAATGAATTATACATTTAAATTTTTATTAAATTAATTAAAAAATAAATTATATATTTAAAGAAAAATATATTATTCTTATTAAAATTTGTAAATTTATTATAATAAATAAATTTAATAGATTTTTCTATATATTTCATAAATAATATGCAAAATCAATAAATCAAATATCAAAACTATTATTTTTTCATCTAAAAGATTACTCATGAACTTACCAACGAACACGTTCACGAGCTAACGAGCCAAATACTGTAAAGCTTGAGTTTGGTTTGTTTATCTTAACGAGCCTAATTAAACGAACTTAAACGAACTTTTATCGAATCGAGTTTCGAATAGCTCACAGAAAATTTAATGCAAAAACAAATCGGGCCCCTTTAATTCAAAAACTCTGCGAACTCATTTTCATACGTGCCACTCCCTTTCACACGTGTGCAACCCCCACCCTCTTCAAAATTCAAAATTTCTACTGGAAGGAACCCATCCTAGAATCAACTCCATTTGTTCTGTTTTCTGCGGTAAATTTGCGTGAGTTTCCACTTTTTTACAGTGAATGAAAGAGTTAAATGGATCTGAACCGTTGAATTTCAAAGCTTTTTCTTCTACCCAGTCTTAATAATTCATTCTTCCATAAAAATTCTCCCACAGTTGTCTGTAATCATTGCGTACTGTACAATAGGAAAAAAAAATTGCGATTTTTTATTTGTTGGCGTGAGGAAAAAGGCTGAAGTTTCACAATCGATCGAAGCTTTCGATAGGAGGAGAGATTGTTGGGTTTCCTTTTTCCTCCATTTTTGTTCTTGGGAGAGATAATGAATGCTGTGGGGAGGCAAAGATCGGGTGTAACGGGGGCTCACCATCTGCGCCAGTACTCCGAAAACTTTCTCGAGACTTCCTCGAATGGGCGATGGCTGCAATCAGCTGGTCTGCAACACCTGCAGTCCTCAAACAATGCAGTTCCTCCTCCAATTCAGGTGACTTGCAAAGTTACTCAAAGTGATTCTAATCTCTAAAACCCGTGATTATTATTGAGATAATTTTGTTGGTTCCTTTTGTTTATCCGAAAATTAGGATTTTGGGTATTACAATGGAGGGGATCAGGGTTCGAGAATGTATAGGAGTGTGCAGTGGCAGAGAACGTACGGCGGGGGAAGTGATTTTCTTTCAGAGCCATTGACGCCTCCGGGGAATCCGAGGCAGAGGAAGAATGGGGAGGAATCAGTTTCGTTGAATGAGTATAGCCCAGGGCTCTTGGATCTGCATTCTTTCGATACTGAGTTGCTTTCGGAGGTAACCTTCTTCTTTGAGGAGTCAAAATTTGTTTTTCGCTGTTGCTTTTTAGGATGTTATGGAGGAATTTTAGATTTGCTTTTGGATGCTACAATGTCCAACTTCAATCTTGCTATGCGTTTGTGGATTATGTGATTGGGTGTTGAACTGTGATATTTGGCTTTTTAGGATGTTATGGAGGAATTTTAGATTTGCTTTTGGATGCTACAATATCCAACTTCAATCTTGCTATGTGTTTGTGGATTATGTGATTGGGTGTTGAACTGTGATATTTGGTTTTATCCTGCTTACATTGGTCTAATCTTTTGTACCGTTTCATTCCTGTCTGATGGCCAAATTTTGTGCTCTCTGATCTTAGTTTTACACTTTTAGTCTTTGGGGGCCGGCGTGGGTCCCCTTAATTTTCAGTTTGGGATCAATTAATATCCCTTGCGTTACCTTAAAACTAACTTCCAATCAGCATGTTTGAGTATTAATTGAGCTGTATAGTTGATGTATAGTTGGTGTTTTCTTCTGGTCTCTTGAATTTGATTTTGATCCTGATTTTTTTTTTGTCTGATTGCGATTTACTTTGTATAGACATTGGCACAGTGCCTGATTCTCTTCTTTTTTTCCTCTGTTTTGGTGCGGCACTGTGGAAAGATGCCAGTTCCTGGTCTTTACGATGTCCCCTCAATGAATCATATATCACGAGGAAGAAGCTTTGATGATGCAGATTCATATTTTGGAAACAACAAACAAGCTGGCAAAACTCGGGGCCTGCAGGAGATCAATGTTCTGAAAAGCCTTGCAGTTGATAATTTGAAGGCCAGCAGTGTTGCAAAGATCAAAGTGGTGGTAAGTACGTTCAACTCTATTCAAAATTGCCATATCTCAAATTTTCAGTTTTTTGTGTTAGCAAAGCCTGAATACAACTTTCGACTTAGCTGTCCTTACAATTGCTCCTAAATGATCAGGTCCGCAAAAGACCAATTAACAAAAAGGAATTGGCAAAGAATGAGGAGGATATTATAGAAACCTTTTCAAATTCTCTTGTGGTCCATGAGACAAAACTTAAGGTCGGTATCTCTGTATCCCTCGATTATAATTTTCTTAAATTTCTGTGATGCTATTCCACTTTCTGTAAAACTTTTGTTTAGAGTTATGTCTCTTTTGAAGCTATGATCAAAGATTGAGGTAATTAAATATAAATTATTCAAGAAATTTTTTTCTTTCTACATATGCCCAATAGTTTCCACATTTCAGTTAATCATCTTTAGTCACTCATGTAGGAAAAATACCGTTTATTCAATTGTAGACTTATCAGTTTGATTTGCTGTTTTGTTTTCAAGGAAATTCTAGAACACCAACTAGTGTTATTTGAAAAGATTCATCCAGATAAGGATTCTATGTTAAAAATCAAATGACCTGGTTCTGAGTTTATTCAGCTTAATAGAATCAGCCCTTTCGTTAAAACAGTTACTGTTCTGAATTTAAATGTGCTGCAGGTTGATTTGACTGAGTATTTGGAGAAACATGAGTTTGTCTTTGATGCTGTGCTGAATGAAGAAGTTTCAAATGATGAGGTGACTCCAGGGCATGAACTGGACCTGATACTGAGATGACTTTAATTTAATGCTCACCAATTTTTTTCTTTTAAATTTTTGTATTTTTAATTTATTTTGTATATGATTTGTGTAGGTGTACCATGAAACAGTGGAGCCTATTGTCCCTATCATTTTCCAACGTACAAAAGCAACTTGCTTTGCTTATGGGCAAACAGGTAATTGATTTGCATCAAATCACAGATGGGTTTGTAAACATGATAACTGTAGTTAGTCTAGTTTTCATTTCTCACCATATCCTGGAAGATGTAGATTATTGAGAGCGGCATTGTAAATATTGATACTTTAGTTTCAACTTTCTTGAGGTCTTATCCAATGACTGAAATTCCTTCAATGGAAGCACTTAAACATGCAGGGAGAAACACTGTTCTCTTTTCCTTTTGTATCTTCCTCCCATCTGAATTCTTTTGTTTAACTACCATCTAAACCAATCAGGAAGTGGCAAAACTTATACAATGAAACCACTGCCGCTCAAAGCAGTAAGGGATATCTTGAGGCTCATGCATCACACTTACAGGAACCAAGGCTTTCAACTATTTGTCAGTTTCTTTGAGATATACGGAGGAAAACTCTTTGACCTGCTCAGTGATAGAAAGAGCTGTCTCGTTGGTTCTCATTTAAGCCAGTAGCTTTTTCCATACATCACTTTCATTGCAATAATGCTTCCAACATCTTTCATGGCAGAAAACTTTGCATGAGAGAGGATGGGAAGCAACAAGTATGTATTGTTGGCTTGCAAGAGTATCGAGTATCAGATGTCGAAACAGTCAAGGAACTTATTGAGCGAGGAAATGCAACAAGAAGTACAGGCACCACAGGTGCAAATGAAGAATCATCTCGATCACATGCCATTCTTCAGCTTACTGTTAAGAGGTCAGCCGATGGCAGTGAAAGCAAACCTGCTCGGGCTGTTGGCAAACTCTCCTTCATTGACCTTGCTGGAAGCGAGCGGGGTGCAGACACTACTGATAATGATAAGCAGACCAGGTATATATAAATTGCTTCTTAATCAGTCAAATAAGTTACGTTTTAACAATATTAAAAATGATTAGATTTATTATGATGTTTGCACTTGGCACACATGCCACTCAAGAAAGATAATGAACGTGTGGATCTCCCCACCCTCATGTGTTGTTTATTATTTGTTTTTTTTTTATGTTTTCTTTTCTTTTTTTTGAAAAATATACTGGCCAATGTGATTTATGTTTGTTTTTATTTTCTGAAGATTTTATTTTTGGTATAGATGTTATGTTACATTAAAAATGTTGGGTGAGTGATGTGATGTCGGAGATATACAATTTTTTTATTTTGTATGCGATATTTTTAAAATAAAAAATATAATTGATTAAATTTTAATATAGTAGAATGATAAAGTTTTTCTAGAGAGTGGTGAAAGTTCAACTAAAATTAATGATTATGTTCGGAAATGTTGGAGGAGGAAAATATTTCGGGAGAAGAGTGTAACTTTTGGCGTCTTTTTCTGGAGCTGAGGGAGATGGGGGAAAACAAACCCAATCACGCCCTTGGCTTTTTTTCTCTCCTAATTATTATCCTATCTTCTTTCTGAATTCGAATTGTGCAGAATGGAAGGGGCTGAGATAAACAAAAGTTTGCTTGCATTGAAGGAGTGTATCAGAGCGCTTGATAATGATCAAGGCCACATTCCATTTAGAGGCAGTAAATTGACTGAAGTTTTAAGGGATTCATTTGTTGGAAATTCTCGCACTGTAATGATTTCCTGTATCTCACCAAATTCAGGATCATGTGAACATACATTGAATACGTTACGATATGCAGACAGGTTGAAATCTTTTATGTGCTAACATTTGATTTTGGGACAAACATTTCTTCCTTTTTAGGGTCTTACCATGCCTTTTGTTTGATTTTAGGGTGAAGAGCCTTTCAAAAGGCAACTCCAAAAGAGATGTTTTATCTTCAACTACGAATATGAAGGAGTCAACAACACAGCCTTTGTCTTCAATAATGCCACCAACATCAACTTTTGAAGATGAAGCAGGCAATTCATGGCTTGAACAAACTGAAAAGGATGAATATGAAGAAGATTTCTACGAGCAAGAGAAGCCATCATTGAAGAACTCGAAAGCTGAGTTACTCAAGTTCTCAACTTCAGACGATAAAACAAAGAGAGCTAATGAGCCGGTGAAATGGAAGGAGCCACCTAAATCAGAAATGACGTTTTCAAATTCAGATGATGATCTAGATGCTCTATTGAAGGTTTAAAAAAAAATTTGCTTTAACTAAATTTTATCTAATTTAAATGTTGATAGTAACAACATGCTGTGAAATTCTTTTAGGAAGAGGAAGATCTTGTCAGTGCTCACAGGAGACAAGTGGAGGAAACAATGGATCTTGTTAGAGAGGTCTGTTATAGTCAGTAGATGCATTTACCATTTCTCTTTTTCATTTTCATCCCCTGCCTTGCTAGGGGATCTTGAATCAACCTATATTTTTCCTTCTTCACAGTTACTGTTCGCATATCTGATCTTTTCAGGAGATGAATCTATTGGTTGAGGCAGATCAACCAGGAAATCAACTGGATGACTATATCTCCAAATTAAACACAATCCTATCCCAGAAAGCTGCGGGTATCTTACAGTTACAGAATCGTTTGGCTCTTTTCCAAAAACGCTTAAAGGAACACAATGTTCTTGTGTCATCTGGCTATTAATCTAGTTTGGCATGATGAAGCATGCAGAAGTCAGTTGTGGTGCAGCTTGATTAGGACGCCAGTACCATCTGTTGTGTTTGATTGGCCCAACTTTGCATGTAAACTGCGAGCCTATATGATAGCTTCAGAGTTGAAATAGGGACCTCCTGCTAAGTCATTTGATGATTATCCGGATATCCAGTCCAGTTTTTTTTCCTTTTACCTTTTGATTGGTTCTCTCGATATTTGTTATTTGCTTATAATTCAGGAAATTATAGAAGACCAGATGATAATGATCTGATATTGTAAAGCTCTTCAGCGTTTTGATTTCTCATAATGAAACTCTTCCTGTAGTATCTGATGTTTGGTTGATTTACAAAATATTAAATTATTTTAAATTTAAGTCATTATGTTGGGATCAATCACTGCCCCACTCTGTTTGTACGGTGTATTGGTAGCATGGCGAATGAAATGCGGTGTTTCGATTGTTCTACAGTTTAACAAATTTAAGTTGCAAGTGTTGAAAATATGAAAAATATTTGTGTTGAAAATTATAATGTTGAATGTTGAAAATTAGGTAAAATTAGGTGTTGAATGTTGAAAATTAGGTAAAATTAGTGTATGATGATGTATATAATGATGAAATTGTTTTTGGATTGTTTTCCAAAGAAATCCTATAAATAGGTCTCCATTTGTAAAGATTTGATACAATTGAGTAAAGAGAAAAATATTATAAAGTGTGTATTTTGGTAAATTTTGAGAGTTTGAGATTTTTACTTTTTACCATAAATTTTTACTTTTTCACAACTCGTTATCAGCACGAAGCTCTAAAAGTCTTCCATACTTTTCCAAGATCCAAACAGAAGAAAAAAGTAACAAAAGTAATAATATTTATTTTAATTTTTCACAACACATTATCAAATAATAACATTATATTATATATTAAATATATACACAATAAATAAATAACAGTAAAATAAATTTTTCAAAAACTTGTTATAAATCCTGGGAGAATGTCAAGACGACATCCCACACTCCCGGTAAGAGATACGATAAGTATAAAAACCTATAAGGTTTTTAAATAAAATAACTTATGACACTTCATTATAATAATGTGATATGATATACATAATTATTTAAACATGACTAATATTATATACACCATATTATTACCATAAAATTATACAAATACATACATTTATTTTTTTGTACACCAACGGTCATAAACGGTAACAAAACGGCTAGTTTTTGCCCTATAAATATGATCTCACAAACTCTTTCAATCACTCCAACTTTCTCCTATTCTCTAAAAATTATTCTTCATCAAATTTTCGAAGAAAAAAGAAGATGGCTTTCTCAAGGTTATTTTTAATTATTTTTGTTATCATACTCACGAGTCTTTTATTTATCGGAGAATATCCTACTCGTGTTTTCTTTATTTTTACAAATGCTTGTACTTGTTGTTTATCCATTACTTTGTATTGCAATATTCATTAGCTAATAAAATGCATCGTAATTTTTTAGTACCACCATGTCAAATTTGACAAAGCTCGAATTTGTTGCGCTCGACATCACGGGAAAAAATTATATGCCATGGACTCTCGATATAGAAATGCATCTTGAGTCATTGGGTCTAAGCGAGACCATTAAAGAAAATGGTATATCTTCATCACAAGAAAAAGCAAAAGCTATAATATTTTTGCGTCGACATCTCGATGAAGGTTTAAAATGTGAATATCTCATCGAAAAAAATCTCATGGCTCTGTGGAAAGGATTGAAAGAAAGATTTGAACATATAAGGGAAGTTATACTTCCGACCGCCCGTGATAAATGGAATATGTTAAGATTCCAAGATTTTAAGAAAGTCGGTGATTATAATTCAGCTATGTATGAGGTTACAGAATCGGAAATGCTTAAAAAAACATTTTTCACGTTTCACGCATCAAATATAACTTTACAACAACAATATAGAGTGCGTGGATTTGCGAGATATTCTGAACTCATCCCCTGTCTTCTTGTGGTGGAAAAGAACAATGAGCTATTAATGAGAAATCATCAGTCCCGACCCACTGGATCAACAGCATTTCCAGAAGTAAATGCTATGAGTAAAAATGAATTTAAACCTGGAAACCAAAATCAAATCCAGAGACAAGGTTTTGGTCGAGGTCGTGGACGTGGACGTTGAATTGGTCGTGGTCGTGGTCGAGGTCGTGGTTTTGAAAACAATAGAGATAGTTATTTTTATAACTCATCTCAAAAGGGCGTCACGAACCATCCACAGAAAAAGAATCATGAGAACATGAGTGTTAATGAAAATCACTCGAAAAGATTTGAAAGTTCTTGTTTCAGATGCGGCACTCCAAGACATTGGTCTCGTATTTGTCGAGCCCCTGAACACCTTTGCAAACTCTATAAAGAATCGATAAAGGGGAAAGAAAAAGAGACCAACTTCACTGAACGAAGTGACCGTTCGAGTGATTCAACTTATTTTGATGCTGCTGATTTTATGAATGATTTCTCTGGAAATGATTAATATGTTGGTGGGATAGAAATGAACAATATTGATGCTACAGATTTTCTCAATGATTTCTCTGAAAATGAACAATATAATGGTAGAATATAAATGTACAATAATTTATTTTTCATGTATTCATATAATAATGTTTTATTGTACAATTATGATATGTGTTATATTTACATATGTATTGTCAGTAATTTTATTTCATTGCATATTTTTTTTGAAGTTCAAATATGGAAAATGCTATGAGCAAAGCTGAAGTTTGCATACCCGATAGTGGTACAACACACACTATTCTCCGAGATAAAAGATATTTCTTGGACTTAAAACCAACAAAAACAACGGTGAATACAATATCAGGTCCTGTAGACTTGATTAAAGGATGTGGTAAAGCACAATTTTTGTTATCTAATGGTACAAAATTTTTGATCAATGATGCTTTATATTCACCACAATCGAAAAGAAATTTGTTGAGTTTTAATGATATATATTCTCATGGTTATGATACTCAAACAATGAATGAAGGGAATGAGAAGTATATGTGTCTTATCACATATAAATCAGGAAAGAAATATGTGATTGAAAAACTACCAATGCTCCCTACTGGATTGCATTATACACATATAAGTCCCATTGAATCAAACATGGTAGTTGATAATTCTTCAATATTAACCAATTGGCATGATCGATTATGACATCCTGGTTCAACAATGATGCAAAGAATTATAGAAAATACACATGGTCATCCGCTGAAAGACCAGAAGATCTTTCAGAATAATAAGTTTCAATGTAAAACATGTTCTCTTGGAAAACTTATTATAAGACCATCACCAGCCAAAATCCAAACTGAATCACCAATGTTTCTTGAACGTATTCAGGGTGATATTTGTGGACCAATCCATCCACCATGTGGACCATTCAGATACTTTATGGTATTGATTGATGCCTCCAGCAGATGATCACATGTATGTTTATTGTCAACTCGAAATGTTGCATTTGCAAGATTACTTGCTCAAATAATAAAATTGAGGAATCAATTTCCTTATTATACAATCAAGAAAATTAGACTTGATAATGCTAGTGAATTTACTTCCCAAACTTTCAATGATTATTGTATGTCTATGGGAATTTTTGTTGAGCATCATGTTGCTCATGTACATACACAGAATGGATTGACTGAATCATTGATTAAACGTCTGCAAATGATTGCTAGACCAATGATGTCAAGGCCCGTATTTCATTTTCATAATTTTGCGGAATAATTAAAATTTTTCTAAATAAATAATTATCTTGTCTCATTTAATTAAAATAAACATGTAAATAATTTTTAACTTTAAAATAACAGCGGAAGCAAATATTGTTTTCAACCTACAATTTAAAAATAATTAAATGTAAACATCAACTTAAAAATAATCCAACGTATTAAAACTGAGTTTGAATAATAAAAGGTGCATAAATTAAATCATGAGGTCCTCGGGATTACTACTGCTGTCCCAAGATCGCTCATTGGTCTCCGTCCGCGGTCCCGACCTCATCAATACCTACAACAATCAAGTCTAGTGAGTCTAAAGACTCAACATGTATATATCGTGAATAACAAGTAAATATATCATAAAATCGCATGCATCATAAAAATAAAGTATCGTAGAGCGTATTGTGAAAATCGTATCATGAATAATTATAACTACGTGCATATCTGAAAATTCATACGTAAAAGCTTTGCTCAATAGAGCTATGTCATAACATATCATAATTTTTTTGGTAGAGATAATGTTTCTAAGCAAGTGGCCCATAACATAGCGTAAGCGCCTGATCAGACTAAACCACAGTATACTGGGCGGTAGAGATCAATCACAGCCCTTGGACTGGATGTCCGTACCCATACATAATCATAAACCGGTCGTAAGTCACCGGGCGGAGAGGTCCTCGGTTGCGCCTACCGACTTCCAAACCCATAAACGTAAGGTGGCCACAAGACATATAGCATATATCTCAAAAATAAACATTTTATAATTTTATGCACGTAATATAATTATAACCTTATTTTTACCGGATGAGTTGGATCGTTCCCAGGCTTGCTACGACTTACTACTAATATGTGACACATGCAATAAATCTTAACTTGACAAAAAAAAAAACTTAACAATAGAACCAAAAACGAGACGATTAGAGACAATAACTTGATTTTTAACCATGGCTTCGTACCAACCCGAACCAACATTAAACCGACGTTTAACCATGATTAAAATACCCCAAACATACTGAAAAATATGCATAATAACTGTAAAACACGAAAATAGGTGAAAGGAATCCAAAAACATAAAACATTCTTTCGAGAGTCATTTTGGCACCTTTCACCGTAAATTCTCGTACGACCTCTAAACTCGACCAAATCACAAACGGCCAAAAACATGACTTTCCTAACTCCTTAAGGTAGCGTCCAGTCCAAGGCCATGGGCTAAAAGCCAACCAAGAACTCAAACCACCACCAAAACCGTGACCCAAATCTGCTGTCAAAAAGCAGAAAATACAGCAGCGGCAGCTTGCTTGTTTGTGGAGCAAACTCTGAAAATAATGGCCAAGGGCTTGAACCACCGCCCAAGGACTCTTACCAACATCCTAAGGCATGGCTTGGACCATGGCTAAGGGCTAAAAGCCAACCACAAACCAAGCAAACACCTAGGACAATCACAGCTCAAAACCGAGAGAGCCACTTTCTGTATAGTGTGATGTATTGCATTGTTTTGTTGTCTTGTATCATTCCAATGGCCATTTGAGCGACCATGTATCGATCTAGACATGATGGAGTGTTGTATAAACAATGGCTATGGGCTAGGAGCCAACCACAATTCATCCAACATCTCCAAAACCGAAAGTGCAAACACACAGAATTTGAAGGAAACGAAATGAACTTGTGTTGTTGTTGTGCAATTCTAATGGATCTGTGGACCAAGCTTGGAAAGGACACCTTGGTCACGTCCTAGACATGTTAAGGGAGGGTTCTAATCGTGGCTACAGTCCCTAGGATAGTCAAGATTCGAATACTCCCCTTAACCACCCAAGAACCAAAAACGAAGCTCAAATCTGTAGTTTTGAAAAAGTTTGCTGTCATTCCTTTATTTGTGAGTGTATGGATGCAAACCAATGGACCAATGACACCCTAACACATTCTAATTCATGCCTAACAGCAGCCGTGTGAGCCGGGAACCGAGCAACTACCTGTAATCCAGAAAAGCAACCAAACCGTGAAGTTGAACCAAAATAGCATAGAAAAATCTGTGCAGATTTTTTTTTTGAAAATGTTGCTGCCACAAATTCATTTTGCCTCATGAATCTTGAACTTATAATGTTTAAAAATATTTATAGGGCTTGATTGAAGAGAAAAGAAACAACATATACATGCCTGGAATTTGTTTTGACACAAAACAAATCAAAACGACAATACGACGCGACGGAACCGAGTTGGATTTCTCTTCTTGTTTTCTGCTGAATTCTCACGCCTCTAAGCTTCTGTTTTCTGATGTATTTCGAAGGTAATGGTGTGGAGGTGCTAGACAATGGAGATGGCTGTTATAGGAGTTGTTAAAGGTGTCTTGAAGTACATTTAGTGGAGAGTTACAAGTGCAAGAATTGAATGGGTTTGAAATGATTCTCCTCCCCCTTGCTGCCGTTGCTTTTCCCTCATTCTGCTGCATTTTTTTTTCCCGATGATTAGCTTAGTCATTAGTTGGGAGAAATAAGGTGTAACATTGTTTTTGAATTACTATTAATTAGTGAATTAAAAATGGGAAATAGATACTCCAAGAATTGTAATTAGGAATGATTTGAATGGGGAGTTATCAACTTTTGAATTATTTTAAATGTTGGACCCAAAATTATGATTAATAATTTGCATGGTAATTTATTGTTTAAATCTTGTATTTTAATTGCTTAAAGTTTAGCACCCTCATTATATATTTTTTTGTGAATTTACACATTAAATTTAGGATAGATTATTGCATGACATTCATGACCTCAAATTTAAATATTCAAATGCTATGATTAATTTCTTGAATATTTTATACCTAGATTAATTCACCTTCATTTGTTCACATATTTTAATTTAAACTTTAATTAAATATTGAACCTAAAAGAATTTATTTAACAACTTAGCTCTAATTAATTAATAAATCCTAAAACATTATTTTTTTTAAATTAAATTATTCCTTGACTTAATTTAAATTTAGGAATATTTTTCTTATTATTAATCTTATATTTAATCTCCAAACTCCGGTCCGGCCTCGCGCATTTATCCTGAAAAGATAAAACTAAACATCTATTTTTTTAAAAAAATAAATAATCATGACTCAATAAATTTAAAAGAATGAATTTAAACTCTCATGCATAAAAATCATTTTAATTTAAATAACAGTAATTATGCATGGCTTATACGTAGTCTGATTTTCGGGTCGTTACAAATGATTATGAAAACAAAGCTCCCTATTTCTATATGGGGACATGCAATTTTACATGCTGCTTCATTAATTCGCATCAGACCAAGTGCATATCATAAATACTCCCCATTGCAGCTTGCATTTGGTAAAGAACCAGACATTTCACATCTGAGAATTTTTGGATGTATGGTGTATGTGCCTATTGCACCACCGCAACGAAAGAAAATAGGACCTCAAAGAAAGGTTGGAGTTTATATCGGTTATGATAGTCCATCAATCATTCGATATCTTGAACCTCAGACAGGCGACGTGTTCACAACACGTTTTACTGATTGTCATTTTAATGAGGAAATCTTCCCAATGTTAGGGGGAGAACAGAAACATACCGAAAAAGAAATTACATAGTATGTATCATCATTGTTACATCTGGATCCAAGAACAAAACAATGTGAAAAAGATGTACAGCAAATTGTGCACTTGCAAAGAATAGCAAATCAAATACTAGATGCATTTGCAGACATAAAAGGGACAACTAAATCATATATACATGCTGCAAATGCCCCTGCTCGAATTGAAATTCCGAAGAAACAAATTGAAGATACTCATGATGTCATTAAACGCCTGAAGCGTGGAAGGCCAGTCGGTTCCAAGGATAAAAATCCTTGAAAAAAAAATTCATAGAGAAACACGATGATCACAAAATAAAGAACGATGTTCCTGAAGAAACACATGATGATCACAAAATAGAGAATGGTGTTCCTGAAGAAACACATGATGATGAAAATGTTCTGTCAGAACCACAAACTGACGAGAATCATGAAATCTCTATCAATTATATTAATACTGGAAAAATATGGAACCGAAAAGATATAGAAGAAATTGATGATATATTTTCTTATAATGTGGCAATCGACATCATAAATAATAATGAAGATCATGAACCAAAATCTTTTGGTGAATGTAAAAATCGACAGGATTGGATAAAATGGAAAGAAGCCATCTAGGTTGAATTGGATTCGCTAAATAAACGTAATATTTTTGGACCTATAGTCCTTACACCTGAAGGTGTAAAACCTGTTGGATACAAATGGGTTTTTATTCGAAAGTGAAATGAGAAAAATGAAATAGTAAGATATAAAGCTCGACTTGTTGCGCAAGGTTTTTCTCAAAGGTCTGGAATTGATTATGAAGAAACGTATTCTCCCGTGATGGATGCAATTACGTTTCGGTATTTGATTAGCTTGGCGGTATCTGAAAATTTAGAAATGCGTCTTATGGATGTTGTTACAGCTTACTTATATGGATCACTTGATAGTAATATATATATGAAAATCCCTGAATGATTTAAGATGCCTGAAGCACAAAGTTCAAAACCCAGAGAATGTTATTCTGTGAAATTACAAAGATCATTATATGGGTTAAAGCAATCCGGTCGAATGTGATATAATCGACTAAGTGATCACTTGATGAAAAAGGGATATGTAAATAATTCAATATGCCCTTGTGTTTTCATTAAGAAAACAACATCCGGATGCGTAATTATTGCTGTATATGTTGATGATTTAAACATCATTGGAACGAATAAGAAAATTCAAGAAGTTGTGTCATACTTGAAGGAAGAATTTGAAATGAAGGATCTTGGAAAAACCAAGTATTGTCTGGGTTTACAAATTGAACAAAAAGAATGTGGAATATTTGTTCACAGACAAATAGGGATGTCAATGGGTATGGGTTTTACCCAGACCCCCAAAGGACCCACCCCATCTGGACTGGTTTGGGCATACTAAATAGGTCATGGGGTGGGTCTCGGGTCCAATTTTTCAGACCCGTATGGGTATGGGGCGGGTCATGGGTCCTATAATACCCGCCCCATATATGTGAATATAAATATTCTAGGATTTAGTTTTATTAATCTTCATTTTTTTAGTAGCTCACCTCAAGGTCAACCATAGAAATGACTGATTCTTTTTTACTCGCTGATTTTATATTGATCTGTTTAAGTTCTGTTATGACTTATTTTTGGGGATGTCAAGATTTTTTTTGGAGAGCTAGTAACTCTTTTTTTATGTAATTCATTATGTCGTGAAAATATTTTGTTTGTTATTATTAAGTGTGGTCGAACACATGATTAGTTTTCTATTGTGTTGCATTTATAGGCTTGTTTGTTTAATAATTTAGTAATGTGACAAAGAAGATTAATGTTTTCATTTTAAAAAAATTCGGGTCTCACGGGTCTCATAGGTCTAACCCGCCCCGTTTCGTATTCGGGGTGGGACGGGTCCAAAGAATATTTAACCGGGTTGGGGTGGGTAATGCATCGAAGTTTTCTTCATGGGGCGGGTCTTGGGTTTAGCAATACCCGCCCCATTGACATCTCTACAGACAAATTATACAGAAAAGATCCTTAAACGTTTTAATATGGATAAATCAAATCCTTTAAGTACTCCAATGGTTGTTAGATCATTAAACATATAAAAGGATCTATTCTGTCCATGTGAAGATGGTGAAGATATTCTTGGTCCAGAAGTACCATATCTAAGTGCTATCGGTGCCCTTATGTATATTACAAATTGTACAAGGCATGATATATCTTTTGCCGTAAATTTTTTGGCAAGATTTAGCACATATCCAACAAAGAGACACTGGAACGGAATTAAACATATATTCCGTTATCTACGAAAAACGACAGACTTGGGACTTTTGTATTCAAAAGATGCTAATCCAAGTATAATTGGTTATGCCGATGCTGGATACTTATCTGATCCACACAAGGCACGTTCCCAAACTGGATATGTATTTACTCGTGGAGACACTGCAATTTCTTGGCGTTCACAGAAACAAACGCTTGTAACAACTTCATCAAATCATGCCGAGATTATTGCACTACATGAAGCAAGCCGTGAATGTGTGTGGTTAAAATCAATGAGCCAACATATCCAAATCTCATGTGGATTATCATTCGACGAGAAGCCTGTGATACTATATGAAGATAATGCTGCATGTATAGCTCAAATGAAAGAAGGATACATAAAAAGCGATAGAACTAAACATATTCCTCCTAAGTTCTTCGCATTCACCAAGGAGCTTGAGAAGAATAAATGTATTGATGTTCGTCACATTCAATCAAGTGAAAACTCATCAGATCTCTTCACAAAGGCACTTCCTACGACAATATTCAGTAAGTACATATATAATATTGAGATGCACAATCTACGAAATTTGTAAAGAATTGTTCATGTCAACATGAGGGGGAGTTTACGTGGCTGCACTCTTTTTCCCTTACTATGGTTTTTATCCCAATGGGTTTTTCCTAGTAAGGTTTTTAATGAGGCAGTGCAAAATCACGTAATGAAGACATCATCGTATCATGATTATCATCACAAGAGGGAGTGTTGAAAATATGAAAAATATTTGTGTTGAAAATTATAATGTTGAATGTTGAAAATTAGGTAAAATTAGGTGTTGAATATTGAAAATTAGTGTGTGATGATGTATGTAATGATGAAATTGTTTTTGGATTGTTTTCCAAAGAAATCCTATAAATACTTCTCCATTTGTAAAGATTTGATACAATTGAGTAGAGAGAAAAATATTATAAAGTGTGTATTTTGGTAAATTTTGAGAGTTTGAGATTTTTACTTTTTACCATAAATTTTTACTTTTTCACAACAGCAAGCTTATTATTTATCTTAATTATTTGGCATATTGGCAAATGTTTGGTTTTACAATTTGTAAGTTCAAAATGATGTGCTTACTGAGATTATGGTTCAAAAACCAATATGAGAAATACATGGTGAAACGTCTCTTCTTTTTTAACTTTAAAATACTACTAATTTTTTAATGAACTTTTTCATAAAAATTCGAAACCATCATATTTATAAAATATTTTAACATCAAAAAATTTGAAATGTATAAAAACTTCATTAATCGGTAATCGTAAAAACACACGATAACTCCAAAAGGACCAAACTTCAAAATTTCAAAACAAGTATAAAATCGTTATCAAATAATCATCAAACTTTTGCTTAAGAACTTTAAATATAAATCTAGTAGTATGGAAAGTAAAAGTCATTTCACATTCCTCAAAAATATTTTACTCTACTTTATCATTTCATAAAAACATGCATAACTTTCCATATTCTTTAAAACTTCTACAAATGACTTATATGATTCGTATACGTCGAGAATGCTAAAAATAGCATATATCATATATATACTTTAAAACTTCTAAAAATAACATTTAACATGATATGAAGTTGTTTTAGGAAGTTGCAAACCGCCCTCGACTTTTCCTCAAATCGACTGTCCACGTTTCACCTCTATACCTATTCGGACGACCTCGGGTTTTGTCCTAATAAAATTGACTCGATTCCAAAACTTTAAAAACACCCAAAATACCGAGAAAATTGCTGTAAATTTTCATCTTAGAACTTACGTTTCAAAAACGGCTCGATTCGCTCACCGAATGACTCGTTTACCCCCGTTTTCGCATTTTTTGGCAAACAAATGACCAAACTACCCTTCCAACTCGAACCGACCCAAGACCAAAGATTTATTAACATCCTAAGACCCAATTTAAGCTGCTCGAACTTCCCAAACCCAAGCAAAAACCGAAACTCAAATCATAATTTTAACCTAGGCTCATTTCGTCTCTATTTTGACACGTTCTGGAAAATTACGACCCCGAACAGACCACAGCACAAAACGACCCTGAACCAAGCCCTATACCTCTTCCTTAAACCCTAACTAAGACCATGATCAACCCCTTTCTGACACAGACACGACACCCTAAACCTCTCGCATCAGCAGCTCTCCTTGCGCGCCTTCTTGCGCACAACGGCTCCCTCGCGTACCAGCGGCTGTCACAGTCCTTGGCTCGACCCTTGGCTCATACCAGCCCCTCGACAGGACCCTAAGGCAAGTCCCAAGCCCCTGGTCCAGCCCTTATACCATCCCCTCAGCCCTAGGAACCACACACACCCCACACAAGGCAACAAGTGCAACTTTTGGAGTCACGGTCGCTGTGCCATACCATTTTGTCCAAGCTCTGTCCGAACCCATCCTAGACCTTTCTAGGACCCTAAAACTTATCTCAAGACCACGGCTAGGACCCCATGCAACCTCCATAGCCGAAGGAGCCCCAAAGCCTTGCCTCCTTCCCTCTTGGCCTGCACGCTTGTTGGGTGCAGGGCTGTGCAGCCCCTAACCAGCCTCTCGTATGATTTTTACCCTTCAAAACATACTTAAACATTTAGGTCTACCCTAAAATCTCTTGGTTTGCATCCCTCCTTCAACAATTCTCAAAAATGTCAAGGATTTCTTATTAAAAACATGAGGTACATGTGAATAAAACTTAAAACCATCATCCTTATGAACTTTTCACACAAAATCAAATACATGCAATATTATAGATTGAATGGTGCATAAAAAAAGGTTTGAAAACATGTCTTTGCGTTTAAAATGCTCGAAAGATGAATATCGAATCGGTGGAACGTCAGTGATGAACGAGAGACGATTCTACATTTTTTCTCGACAAAACCCCACCAAAAAGTCACCTTGAGATGCAAGGGAGTCGGGTGATTGTTGTTGGAAGGAAGAACGAGGAAGAAAATAGAAGAATGAAGGAGAAAAAAATTCGAAATCTTCCTTTGCCAAAACTCCCATGTTTCGGCCATTTCTTGCACCACTTTCACGTAAATTTGTGTGTGTAGGTGTGCATGTGTGTTTATGGTTTAGGTTTAATTATATTAAAAAAAACAAAAACAAAAAGGGCTTTTAAATATTTAATTAATGAGCTTAGTTAATCATAGTTTTTAATTAATTAATTAGGACCATTATGATTAATAAAATTACTAAACCTCAATTAAAAGATTTTAAAATAAATATTTCCAAAAAAATCTCTTATAAAATACATAATTTCCTTGCTCTCGCTAATTAATTTAAATTTGACCTTAAAAATGCTAAAATTCTTGAATTATTTAAAATAAATATTTTATTAACTAAAACTAAAAATTTAGCTTTTAAATCTTTAACACTTTAGTCGTTTTCAGTCCTCCGTCTCCGGTCAACCACCGAAATTCGTCTGAAAATCTTTAAATTATGCAATCGAGAAAAGTTATACAATTAATCATTTAGTCACTCAAAATATATCATTCATACATCCAAAATCATTTAATTAAAATATTTTAGCAATTTAATAATTTTCATGTATGCGGTTTACGCGTACTGATTTTCGGACATCACACATGGGCTTTCTAGGCTGGCCTAGAACTTACTTCATGCGAGGCTTCAAACTTGTTTGTATGTTGAGCTCAATCTAGCCCGGCCGTAATTATCAGACCTAAGCTGAGCTAATAAAGTGAGAATCACATCATCGAGTCACTGGTTTGTACTTAGAAAGTTGCCTTAGTATTTGATGTGATCCCGTTAAAATGGGTGAGCCGGGTACGGGGCTCCAACGGACCAAATCAATAATTTATAGTGTTGTTTAGGAAAATGAGCAAAGTAGATGACTTCGATCGTGACCTGCACACAATAAAAGGAACTCGTGAATGGGCGCCGGAGGGGTGTCCGGCGTGGCCACTCCGATGCTTAAGTCAGCAGGTTGAAGATGAGAGAAAATGGCGATATATGTGCGAATATATGTGAGTGCCAATGCTCAGGATTTTTCCCCCCCTTTAAATGAGAAACATACCTGCTATTTATAGGAGGAAATATCGTGATTACTTCGACTTTCGTGTACACCTACCACTCATAGCCTTTGATGTTGACTTTCTGTCAAGCCACCCTACTTCTGATAGCTTCTCTGACACGCCAAACCCCTGTAGTTCTGACAGATAAGAATGCCCATACCGATACACTCGAGTATGGTGCGCTTCTCGAGGTAGCCCGAGTAGAAAGTTACCGGGAGCTTGCATGAGAGCCCGGGCTATGATGATGGCCCGGGAAGAAATGGAATGCCCGGGAAGCTGGCTATGATATGGGCTTCCCATTTAATAAACCGGGTTAAAGACGACCCGGATCCTTATGGGGGTATCACCACCCATCCCTAAAATAGTCGGGCTAGAGCTTGACTCGCTGTCCCGATCAGTTATACTTTGTACTTTTGTTGAAACATAATTTAGAGTGTGTAAGAGCATCGGAGGCTTCAAATGTCCCATAGATGAAATGGGGTACCGGGGTCTGATACAACCCGGGTTTTGAATATAGTGTCTTTAGTATTATCGGGTAGTCCAAAGAGTGTCATTATTACCCATGCTTTAGCATTTATGCCGCCGAAAATCGTTTCATATTCCGAGGATCCGATAAGTCTGACATATTGACATTCGTGCACGTCCTTTCATATGCCCGGTACAATTTACGAGGGACATCTTGATCGTCCACGTGTATCTAGATTAGCGACAGAGATCTCCCCTCGCCCATATATATTAGCCCTCCTCATTTTCAAAAATTAATTTCAAATTCAAATTTGCGGCGAATCTGGCGTGTAAACTCCTCTATCTCTGGCGACCTGGTACCACTGCAACTAGTCCCTTCAAAAACTCGTAAGTTACTTTTCTATAATCCATGTCTAATTCTACTTCTTCCACCTCAGGAGCCAATGCGCGAGGCTCATCTGGGTATGAGTCCATCGCGATGCGCTCCGATTCCCCCCCTTCTCCTCCTCGCCATCGTTTTGCTCAAACTTCTAAAAAGCCTGCAGCCCACCAAACTAAACCTTCTTCTTCGGGCACTTCACGGGTCCTGAAGAAGGACAAGGGTAAGGGCAAAGCCCGTGCTTCTGACCATCCTTCTATTGAGGCCCCGGGAGTTCCTTGGTTCTCCTCAATGAGCAGCACTTTGCGCTCAGGGGCGGACGAGGAGCTCCGGGTTCTGGGGTCTATCCCTTCTGCTTTTTCCATTCTGATTCCCGGTCCTTCCGATAGAGCCAATAACCCTCCTCCCGGGTACACCACTTTCTTTCGGGACCAAGTCAGAAGTGGTCTTCGTTTTCCCCTCCCTCCGTTTTATATCGAGGTTGCTGAATTCTTTGGCGTGCCCATTAACCAATTCCATCCGAATTCCTTCCGCATTATGGCCTCGGCCTATATTCTTTTCAAAATGAATAATCTCCTTATCACTCCCCTTATTCTCCACTATTTTTTCGTTTGTAGATTGGGAGATAATGCCTTCTCCCTCACTGCCCGGCTAAATGCCCGGTTCCTTGATGACATTCCTTCTTCCCAGAAGGGGTGGAAAGGAAGATTCTTTTATATTCGACTCCCGGGTCCTCTCTCCTGTTTAACAGAGTTTCTTACTTCCCTTCCTCAACAACCCACCCTTCCCCGGGCCTACAAATTTGAGGATTTTTATACCCGGAGCCAAGACTTGATAGAGGGCAAAAGATACTCCTCCTCTATCCTTATTTCCCAGGAGAATCTGGTTGCCTATGGGTTGAGTGCCCGGGCTGAAGACCCCATAGATCGGGCGATTGATGAGGCGGCTGGCTCGGGCTCTCAGCCCGGTAACTCTCTTTTCCTTGTCTTTTCTTTCCTATTCTTTATTTATGTTTCTTAGGTGATACCCTTTGTTTTTTCATAAATACAGACAAGATGCAAGAATCTTCCGCAAAAAAGTGGGAGGCTGAGCGGCTAGCCAAGGAGAAGAAACTGGCAGCACGGAAGGCTGCTGCTGAAAAGAGGAAACAAGCACCAAAGGAGGCGGCGGCCCGGGAGAAGGAATTAGCCCGGGCAAATACTGAGCCAGAACGGGAGGTGCCTTGCTCCCCGGAAGATGAAGAAGATCATATCCCCCTTCGGCAGAGGAAACAAAAGGCTACCACAAGCCCAGAGTTGATTCTGGTTGAAGATGATCAGGCAGGAGACCAAGGTTCTTCCCGGGCAAGCCAATCCAACACCACTTCCCTCCAACAGGCCCTTCAGGAGCCACTCCAAGAGCCCTCCCTATCCGAGCAGCCTACCCGGGCCAGCATCTTCACAGCAGGGGCTACGGCACTCGGGGTGAACCTTATTAGGCAGATGTTGATCCCTGCCGAGGAGGCTTTTCTGAAGAGCTCCACCCCGGGTCCTCGGTTCCTCGAGGGCTCTAACAGGCTTCTATCAGTAAGTTTCTTTACCCTTGTTTCCTCTCTTTTTTTCTTGTTTGTTTCTAACCTCTTTCTTACAAACAGGGCATGCAAATGCTGATATCAACCTTCGAGGAGGTAGCTGCCATAGCTACTCGGCAGGCTCCCCAAGTCCGGGCTTCCAGAGAGATCCACGATCGCCTCCAGGGAGAGATTGCCCGGCTGAAAGGGCTCCATGAAGAAGAAAAGTCTGCCCTTCACGCCTCCCTGGATGTAGCCGGGATGATTTACAAGAAAGTCTTGTCCGGGAGAAATCCCTTCAAGAACACGTCTCGTTTCTTGAAGGCAAGAATAAATCCCTGGCAGAGGGTATGACTGAGCAGACGTCCTGGGCGGATGCCGCGGAGGAGGCTCTGGCTGAGGCTGAGCGAAAGAGGGAGCAACTTCAGAACTCCTTCCTCACCTCCCCAGAATTCAAGGCAGCAGTTGAGGATCGGGCTTATCCTCTTTTCAAGACTGGTTTCAACAAATGTCGCAAACAATTTGAAGAGGCCGGGCTCTTGCCTAAGGATAAGTCTAACTTCCCAGACTTTAGGCTAGCCATTGCATCACTTCCAAAGGCCGGGGAGGAGGAGAAAGAAGACTCCGAGGACGAAGAAGATCAGCCAGGGTCCGCACACCCGGACATAGAATAGGATTTGTACTTGCGTTTCTCTTCTTTTTCCTGCTCTTTTTTGTAATTCCTCGGTCTTTGGGCCTTCTTTTTTTTAATGAAATCTTCATTTTCCCTTTATCATTTTTGCATTCATATCCTGATAAATCTTCAAAGACCCGAGTAATATAATTTCTTGTGTACAAAATAATTAGGAAATTTTCTAAGTGTTGTGATTTAACCGATAACTTCAAATGAATACCCGGGATCTTGATCCTTATAATGAATAAAATGCCTCATAATCAGTAAGTGACCCAGATGTAAGCAAACTTAAACCCGGATATTGGTGCATATAACCAAAATGGGAAAATCGGGCAAGAAAGCAAATACCGGGATTTAGATTGGTCGAGGTGTGGTGCTCCGAGCCAGGGTGTAGTGCCCTGGGCTTTTGAATAACCAAGGTGCGGAGCCTTGGGCCGAGGAGCATGTCCCGGGACTTGAGAATGGTCGAGGTGCGGAGCCCCGAGCAAGGGTGTAGTGCCCTGGGCTTATGAATAACCAAGGTGCGGAGCCTTGGGCCGGGGAGCATGTCCCGGGACTTGGGAGTGGTCGAGGTGCGGAGCCCCGAGCCAGGGTGTAGTGCCCTGGGCTTATGAATAACCAAGGTGCGGAGCCTTGGGCCGGGGAGCATGTCCCGGGACTTGAGAATGGTCGAGGTGCGGAGCCCCGAGCAAGGGTGTAGTGCCCTGGGCTTATGAATAACCAAGGTGCGGAGCCTTGGGCCGGGGAGCATGTCCCGGGACTTGGGAGTGGTCGAGGTGTGGAGCCCCGAGCCAGGGTGTAGTGCCCTGGGCTTATGAATAACCAAGGTGCGGAGCCTTGGGCCGGGGAGCATGTCCCGGGACTTGGGAGTGGTCGAGGTGCGGAGCCCCGAGCTAGGGTGTAGTGCCCTGGGGTTATGAATAACCAAGGTGCGGAGCCTTGGGCCGGGGAGCATGTCCCGGGACTTGAGAATGGTCGAGGTGCGGAGCCCCGAGCCAGGGTGTAGTGCCCTGGGCTAATGAATAACCAAGGTGCGGAGCCTTGGGCCGGGGAGCATGTCCCGGGACTTGGGAGTGGTCGAGGTGCGGAGCCCCGAGCCAGGGTGTAGTGCCCTGGGCTTATGAATAACCAAGGTGCGGAGCCTTGGGCCGGGGAGCATGTCCCGGGACTTGGGAGTGGTCGAGGTGCGGAGCCCCGAGCCAGGGTGTAGTGCCCTGGGCTTATGAATAACCAAGGTGCGGAGCCTTGGGCCGGGGAGCATGTCCCGGGACTTGGGAATGGTCGAGGTGCGGAGCCCCGAGCCAGGGTGTAGTGCCCTGGGCTTATGAATAACCAAGGTGCGGAGCCTTGGGCCGGGGAACATGTCCCGGGACTTGAGAATGGTCGAGGTGCAGAGCCCCGAGCCAGGGTGTATTGCCCTGGGCTTATGAATAACCAATGTGCGGAGCCTTGGGCCGGGGAGCATGTCCCGGGACTTGGGAGTGGTCGAGGTGCGGAGCCCCGAGCCAGGGTGTAGTGCCCTGGGCTTATGAATAACCAAGGTGCGGAGCCTTGGACCGGGGAGCATGTCCCGGGACTTGGGAATGGTTGAGGTGCGGAGCCCCGAGCCATAGTGTAGTGCCCTGGGCTTATGAATAACCAAGGTGCGGAGCCTTGGGCCGGGGAGCATGTCCCGGGACTTGGGAGTTGTCGAGGTGCGGAGCCCCGAGCCAGGGTGTAGTTCCTTGGGCTTATGAATAACCAAGGGGCGGAGCCTTGGGCTGGGGAGCATGTCCCGGGACTTGGGAGTGGTCGAGGTGCGGAGCCCCGAGCCAGGGTGTAGTGCCCTGGGCTTATGAATAACCAAGGTGCGAAGCCTTGGGCCGGGGAGCATGTCCCGGGACTTGGGAGTGGTCGAGGTGCGGAGCCCCGAGCCAGGGTGTAGTGCCCTGGGCTTAGATAATGTGCCGGGGCCTCGTGTCTCCCGGACTTTCAACCTTTTTGCTCCTCCTGCTATACTAGTTTTATTAAAAATCAAATCACTAACCTGGAATATTGAATCCGAATTCATTTCCGGTAGAGTGAAACTTCTCTGGTTGAGCTAAATTAGGTGACTAATATAGCTGTATGCTACTGAGTGCATAGTAAATGATCTTCATGTCAATCAGGGATAGCTGCTGAGCTTTGAGCCCATATGAAATCCACATATAACATCTGTGTGTCGAGTTGGTCGGACTTACTTTTGAATGGAAACCATATCTACGTCTTGAGCTCAAGTTCCCACAGACGGCGCCAATGATGTGATCCCGTTAAAATGGGTGAGCCGGGTACGGGGCTCCAACGGACCAAATCAATAATTTATAGTGTTGTTTAGGAAAATGAGCAAAGTAGATGACTTCGATCGTGACCTGCACACAATAAAAGGAACTCGTGAATGGGCGCCGGAGGGGTGTCCGGCGTGACCACTCCGATGCTTAAGTCAGCAGGTTGAAGATGAGAGAAAATGGCGATATATGTGCGAATATATGTGAGTGCCAATGCTCAGGATTTTTCCCCCCCTTTAAATGAGAAACATACCTGCTATTTATAGGAGGAAATATCATGATTACTTCGACTTTCGTGTACACCTACCACTCATAGCCTTTGATGTTGACTTTCTGTCAAGCCACCCTACCTCTGATAGCTTCTCTGACACGCCAAACCCCTGTAGTTCTGACATATAAGAATGCTTATATCGATATACTCGAGTATGGTGCGCTTCTCGAGGTAGCCCGAGCAGAAAGTTCCCGGGAGCTTGGATGAGAGCCCGAACTATGATGATGGCCCGGGAAGAAATGGAATGCCCGGGAAGCTGGCTATGATCTAGGCTTCCCATTTAATAAACCGGGTTAAAGACGACCCGGATTCTTATGGGGGTATCACCAGTATTCATTGTGAACCTGCACGAATTTTTATTGGCATACTTATGTTATGCCGCGGAGTTTATCTTGATTTGATAATGGTCTTTCCATTCTAAAATCCTTAATTGATCGAGAGGAAAAAGGTAAATAGTGCTAGGAATGAGGTTTGATTTAAGCATCATGATTAAAACCTAAATGATTCATGGATCTGTTTTATATTTTGTTCTGGTCCATAAATGGATCTGTTGCATGATGTTTTGACATCTGATTTCGTTTATTAAAAACATGTCGTAGAGTGGAAACTGGCAAAAAGTTCACGAGATCATGCAACCCAAGGTTCTTTTGCCATTTTTGACAAATTGGGGCCTAAAATGACTGAATGGAAGAACTTAGGGGCCATAGGCTAGAGAATGCTTCCATTTGAGTCCAATAGGGCCCCTATGATTATTGTTTAGTATCTTCATTTCATATTTAATGCTTATACATCTATATATTTAAGTTCTTGCAATTAATATTGATGCTTGTTGAGTTTCTACCAATGAGGAAGGAATTATAGAAAATCATACTATTTCTCACCTGTCTCAAATATATAATGATTTGATAAGTATTTCTTCTATTCTTTTACTAATATGTGAAGGATAATTATATCCGTTCACAATTGAAAAAACACTTTTATAGGTATATAATATATAGATATACACGTTATAAAATACATTAGATAATTCAACGATTTTTTTTATATATTTTAAAACACTCATTAAATAAAGATAAAAAATAAAATTTGTTTGTATAATTGACTATTCATATGATATTACTTAATCTATGTGAAAAAAAAACATATATGTTGATATGGAGCAACATTTTTGAGAAATTTGTTTGGATCTTACTTTTTAAAACAGATATATCATATAATGATATTCTTAATATATTTGAAATAACAAATAAACATACATGTTCAGTGGGATGGAGTGATTAATATTTATATGGGAAAGTTGTTTGGATCCTCGGGTTTTTAAGAAGATATATTATGCATGTTAATATATATCTTGACTACATTTAAATATATAATTAGTACATCAAGTAATTGAAAAGGATTGAATAAATACATACAATGGACTAATACTGTTCAAACTAAAATAAGGGCCATTTTAACTCAGTGGAGTAACTTCTACACAGCATACAATGACCTTAATTGGCAAGTATCTAACATTAGTTCATGCCTATCTTCACTAATGAGTGAACCTAATTTTAACTGTTTATAAGTAAATAATCGGTATATTTGGTATATTTTGAATAAACGTAGCATGGAAGATGCCTTTGGCATACCCTTTTTGTTAAGATTCAGCTTTTGTCGTTAAACTCTTTGCTAGTTGCTTCCTTGTTTTTATGGAATCTGAAGAACTGGTGCAGCAGCCTGTGAACTTCTCCATAGTTCTTGGTTCTTGTAATGAGATGGCTTTTTATCCATTGCGCTAGCTTCTCAGTCGAGTGCGCAAAGTTTCTTTGGTTGGAATCTGAGGCATAACGTGCATCCACCAATAAGATTGCTGCATAGTCATTTACATGCCGAATAGCTCTGCCTAAAACATAGGAATCACGGTGAACAAATCAAAACTAGTAACATAAACTAACATATGATCACAAATTTTATGATGCAACTAACCAATTGATTGATTTACAGCTTTCATGCAAAGATTTTCATAATAATCTTTTCCTCTGCCTTTGCACCGTTTAAGGATGTGAAAACCTGTCTCAACGTCCATGTCAAGGCTTTCATTATAAAAAGAAGACCTGGCATTTTTGCATGGAGTTGTCGTCTCAAAACCTTCAATATGCTTCACCCTCTCTATCAACTCAATGTCTGATGGATTGGGATATGGCAATCCAACCATTACTATGCATCGGCCTGTCCCATCAGCAAAGTTGATGCCTTCGGATATCTTACCTCCCACAACTGCAAGGAGAATTGCTCCATTGCAAGCTATGGGATCACTGCTGGGTAATGCATAAATAGTTTCTTTGTATTCTCTCAAGACAGCTTCAACATCTGAATTTTTTCTGGGCTCTCTAAAAACACGCTTCTTCTTCATAATTCTTGAGAGGATTCCGGATGCTTTCCATGCATCATAGACCCTGCCCTCATAGTCAAAGGACGAGAAGAATGCAACTACACCTTCCGGAACAATTGTCACTAGATTAGCTAGTAGAAGACCTAGTTCCTCAATCTGTGATTCAAAACAAAAGGAAGTAGTTAATCGTCAGAAGCATAGAAGTGAATAAATAACAAAATTTGCATTCAAACTTCAGTTTGTCTCATATGTGATTATAACGCTAATGGGATCTAGTATGATTCAATACTGAGGCTATATGATGGAATTTCATAAGCATATGCACGTGTTAATAACATAAATAATTAAATGAGGACAAAACAAAATTGTTTCCGTAGCATTAGGCAGGTTAGCCAAGCCTCATTCTTTGTCTACCATTATAATGACATTATCATGATACGTATCAGGATTTGATGAACTTGAAGTGTGCCTAGGAGGAAAATACTGGGGGTTGGAAACGATGAACAGGATCTAGACCCCACTAATGGAATTTGATTGGGCCGTGGAATGCGTGTCAAAAAGATAACCAACAAGCTGGAGGCCTACTCGACTTAAAACATGCAGAGAAGAATTTCAGAATTCCAAAAATGTGGAGGGGACATTAAAACATGCAGAGAAGAATTTCAAAATTCTATTTCTTTCAGTTTTTCTTTTGGACATCGGTAACATTGGATTTAGCTATTTATGATCACCATTTCCAGAACAACTAATATTACCTTCTGCAATTTTTTATTTTGATGTATGAAATAAGCAGCAGAAAAACCCATTTGTCCTGTCGTTCATCTTATTTTTTAGTGTAAAATAATGCTGCTGGTGTGTTTGGTTTAATTAGTAACTTCGTAGCAATCTGAGGAAATGAAGGATAAAGCATTCTAGATTTCTCACCATGGTCGGTGAGCTTCTGCATTTGAAGCTAAAATCAAGTGGCTGGCCAGAAGGCCCGTGCTTAACAGCAATAGGTAAAATATTCTCCGATGGAATTATATGACCACATGAAAAGAACCGCAACTGATCTCGTGGCAGCGAAGGAAAAAGTCTTTCCTTTGTCTCCTCAATAGGTTGCAATGTCCCTCCAGCCAAAATGACAGCTTGAGCTTGATGAACTACCTATAATTAATAACCGCATGGATGAAAATTGAACTAGAAGCATATTAGAATGCAACACGGAAAAAACCTGGCAAACCTGAGAAAATATTCTCTCCCCTGTGAGCATCACATACTTAATATTACCTCCTTCTTGCCCATTGCATGTCAGCCTCTGTCTAGAGATTATCACTTTTCCATCACTGTCATTATTTGTCAAAGAGAATAGCATGTCCGCTAATGCTCTAAATCCAGATATTGCACTGTCTCCACTAATTGCTTCCCCATTAGTAACTGTAGCACCTTTTTGATAGAAGGATATTTTATCTCCATATCCACTGACCTGAGAGAACAAGAAATATTTCAAAGTTCAGAACATCACATGCGACAAAAAGACAAATATTGATGGAGGAATAATAAAGGTATCACCTTGTAAATTATGTTGCTCTCTTTAATATATCGCAACAGTTTGACCAGGTTTATGTTGTCAATGTTTAAAGCAAACAGAAATTCATTCATAGCCATTGAAGAATCAAAAGCCCCTTCACGGTCCTCAATATTAGACAAAACATGGACATTGTTAACAACCTTTATATCGTCACATAATACTCTTGAAAATGCCCGAGTAAGAACCATCAATATCTGAATATATCTTCTGTTCCCGGGTCCTAGGAGATTGCAAAATCGTTTGAAATAGCCGTCCAAGAGAACCCTCAAATGGGTCAACTGAGGAGGAGAGGAAACTGTCAAACTTATGCTTAGACCTTGAACTTCTGTAACATTTAGAGTAATAACAGCAAAATTTAAAATTACTAATTTACCTGGTGCAAAGTAATTTTGGCATCATACATACTTATGAGAGTGTCTGCCAGATTATGAGCTTCATCTATGATAACGACGCTATTCTTCAAACTTAAACCCAATGATTCACGTGATGATTTTGAAAGAAGAGATTGGTAAGGAAGAACCACAAGATCAGCTGTAGGCATAATTTTTCTCGAACCATAATAAGGGCAACTTCCTATGTTGAGTCCAATATGAACAAGATCCTCAATATCCAGAGGTTCCTGTTGAATAACTACATTTTTAAACTCCTCAGTTTTACGTCTTCTCAGCATTGGACACCCAAAAGACGCCTTTTTGCAACGAACCCCTTTTTCAGCTCCCAGCTTCTGATTATCAGCAGAACAACTTCAATCAAGAAATTATTATTATTCACTTGTACAATTCCATTACTCAGATATTGTTTGATATGTGTTATAGATTGTATATAGAAATGGGAAATATGTAGATATGATTTAGGGATTTGATTAGTTACTTTTCTAACATACGAGAAAGTCCATATATAATATATATGCATATGATCAATTAATAAGACATATTGAAATGTATTTTTCCTCTTTATTTGCCTTCATATTTTTTTACATGGTATCAGAGAGCACAAACAAATAGCGGGAGGTACGGAAATCTGGTCACTCATTTTATTGACAATTTGTTCTCACCGTCCGCATAGGAAGAAGCTCTGCTTTGTGATCTGCCATCGCCCAAATTCGGGTCCTACGTCGTCGGCGTGTCAAGGTACGTCTATCACCGGAAATCTCTTCGGGTTTCACTATTCCACTCGCCCTGCTCCATATACTACTCCCATATACGTGGTTGAGTCAGCATCTGTTCAGGTGTGGGACTTTTTGTGCATCAGGTTCAAAGTTTTTTTGATATTTCAGATTTAATCGTTTGTTCCCTTTGTTCTTACTGCCCTTTAGTGATATGACAGAGAAGAAATCTGTAGTGGTGTCTAACATTGTTCTGTGTTCTCAAAATTCACGGAACACAAACTAAATTACTCTAATTATCTTGATTGGATTAAGATTATTCGTCTTTTTCTGTGGAGCATTGATATGAATAGCCTAACAGCCCATCTACATATGAGTCAAAACAAACATGGTTAATACGAAATTTCATTGGCAGTGAGGCAATTGGTCTGATTAATCACTGTGAATTTGTTAAAGAACTGAAGGAATATCTAGATTTCTTGTATTGTGGAAAGATGAAAATTCAAGCATTTATGAGGTGCAAAGCCTTTTATCGTGCAGAAAAACAAGATAGGTCTCTTACAACCTGTTTCATGGAGTTTGAAAGGACTTATAAAGAACTTAACATGTTATTGTCATTCAAACCTGATGTGAAAGTACAACAAGCTCTACGGGAGAAAATGACAATAATGAGTTTTTTGGCTAGGCTTTCTCATGAATTTGAAAATGTTAAATATCAGATTCTCTCTAGTTCTCAGATTTCATCTCTGCGAGAAACATTTAGTAAGGTGTTGCGTACAGATAATTCTCCACCTGTTGGATTTAATAATGTTTTTGTTGTATGAAATAACATATTTGAATCTGGAAGAAATCTGGAAGACAACAAGACAAAAGTGGTGGTCAAGGAGTAGGGACAAGCAACTATGACGAAATTCTTGACACTCAAGGACAGGAATTCGAAGGTACTGTTTGCCACAATTGTCATGAGCCGAGCCATATGAAACATTATCACAGGAAATTGCGGAATAATAAAACAAAGTCAGCATACATCACATCTACCAATGACACTTCAGTCACGATGTTCGTTGATGAATATGCCAAATTCTCTCAATACCAAGAATCATTAAAATCTCCACCAGTTACTGCCATCATTGAGTCAGGTAAACCAAATACATGTCTTGTTTCCTCATCCACCAAGTTGGTCATTGATTATGGTGCCACAGATCATATGACATGTAATTCTAAATTAATCTCTGCATTTCAGTCACATACCTCTATTTCTACAGTTACTTTAGCAGATGGGTCAACCTCTGATGTTCAGGGGTTTGGCACAATTATTCCCACTCCTTCAATTCCCTTACACTATGTCTTAATCTTACCTCAATTGTCGTTTAATTTAATTTTTGTGAGCAAACTCACCCGTGCTCTTAATTGTTGTGTCTCATTCTTTACAAACTACCGTTTATGAAGATTATTGGTAAAGGACATGAGTATGGGAGCCTCTACATTCTTGATCCACAATTACTGAAGTCCAGGACCTGTTCTTGAATAACCACCCCATTCGAAGCTCATTGTCAGTTGGGTCATCATTTTCTCCCAATGTTGAAGAAACTTTGTCCACAATTTTATAGACTATCCTCATTAGATTGTGATTCTTGTCAGTTTGCTAAACACCATAATCTTAGTTCCAACCCAAGAATAAATAAATGAGCTAACACTCCTTTTGAATTAGTTCACTCAGATGTTTGGGGGCCTTTTCTTGTTATGTCTAAAAGTGGGTTTAAATATTTTGTTATTTTTGTTGACGATTATTCTTGTATGACATGGTTATATTTAACGAAGACTCGTTTTGAGTTATTCTTTAATTTCTCTGCCTTTTACGTAGAGATTCAAACTCAATTTCATATTCCTATACAAATATTGCGAAGTGAAAATGCTAAGGACTACTTATCAAAGTCCTTTCAAACTTACATGACTCAACATAACATTTTTCATCAAACCTCTTGTGTAGACACACCCTCTCAAAATGAGGTTGCGGAGAGAAAGAATACATCTTCTCGAAAATGCAAGAGCTTTGTTATTCCAAATCCTAAACGGTTTTGGGTGGATGCAATTTCCACAACCAGTTTTCTAATTAATCGTATGCCATCGCCTGTTCTTTATGGTAAGTCTCTTTACCATGTTCTCTTTCCAACTAAGCCATTGTTTCATGTTGAACCTAGAACATCTGGTTGTACTTGCTTTGTTAGGGATATTCGTCCTTACGTCACAAAACTTGATCCCAAATCTCTAAAGTGTGTTTTTCTTGGGTATTATAGGGTTCAAAGAAGATATAGATGTTACTGTCCTATCTTAGCAAATATTTGGTGTCCGGTGATTTTACTTTTCTTGAAACCACATCTTTATTTCCGTTTATAGATCGCCCTAGTCAAGGGGGATGATGATTTGTTAATCTATACTGTCACATCCTCTATTTCCGATCTTACAGAATTTGTTATTGTAAAGCCTCTCATACAACAGATTTATTCTCGGCAATGTCTTCCTCCTAACCCATGTGCGGGACCAGCTTGTTCGTCGGTACATCCAGTTTCAAGTAATGATCTAACAATTGCTCTTTGCAAAGGTACACGTCAATGTACCCATCCAATGTCTTCTTTTGTGTCTTATAACCACTTATCATTATCTTCATGCTCGTTTATTGCATCTCTCGATTTTATATCTCCTCCTAAAACTGTTAATGAAGCTTTATCTCATCTAGGATGGCATAATGCTATGATTGAAGAGATGAATGCTTTGGGTGACAATGGTGCTTGGGCTATGACCAAATTACCTGTAAGAAAACACCAATAGGATGCAAATGTGTGTTTACTGTTAAGGTCAATCCTGATGGGTCTATTGCTAGATTGAAAGCCCGCCTTGTTGCTAAAGGCTATGCCCAAACTTATGGTGTGGATTATTCTTAAATGTGCTCTCCTGTTGATAAACTTACTTCAGTCAGGTTATTTATTTCTATGGCAGCCACTCATAATTGGCCCTTACATCAGTTAGACATCAAAATTTTTTTTCTTCATGGTGACTTTAAAGAGGAAGTCTATATGGAGCCACCACCCGGCTTTGTTGCTCAAGGGGAGTATGGGAAAGTATGTCGCCTTCGAAAATCCTTATATGGTTTGAAACAAAGCCCTGGGGCCTGGTTGGCAAATTTAGCGAGGTAGTTGAGCAGTTTGGAATGGAGAAAACCAAGTCGATCATTTTGTGTTCTACAAACAATTTGCAGTAGGTATAATTATGTTGGTTGTATATGTGGACGATATTTTCATTATTGGAAATGATATTGCAGGTATTTCATCTCTTAAATCCTTTCATCACAGCCTGTTTCATACAAAGGATCTAGGGATTTTAAAATATTACTTGGGTGTTGAGCTAACAAAAAGTAAGAAATTAATCTTCTTATGCCGAAGGAAATATGTACTTGACTCATTGTCTGAAACAGGAAAATTGGAGGCTAAACCATATAGTACTCCAATGATTCCTAATTTGCAGATCACAAAAGATGGTGAATCATTGAGAATCCCGAGAGGTATAGAAAATTGGTTGGAAAGTTAAATTATCTCATTATGACTCATCCAAATACCGCATATTCAGTCAGCTTTGTAAGTCAGTATATGGCTTCTCCAACAGTTAATCATTGGGCAGCTGTTGAACTAATTTATGTTATTTGAAACGAGCACCTGGACGAGGTATCTTTTATAACAATCATGGTCATACTAAGGTTGAGTGTTTTTCAGATTCTAACTAGGCATGATGCAAGGATGATCGAAAATCTACATCTGATTATTGTGTCTTCATTGAGGGAAATCTAGTTTCATGGAAAAGTGAGAAGCAAAATGTGGTCTCACGATCGAGTGCAGAATCAGAACATATAGCTATGGCGAAAGCTGTATGTTAGATAATGTAGATATTTCAGCTTCTGACCGAAGTAGGTCTTAAAACCTCAATACCAGCAAAATTGTGGTGTGATAACCAACCAGCTTTACATATCGCTTCCAATCCCATATTTCATGAACGAACGAATCATATTGAAATCGATTGTCAATTCGCTCGTGAAATGATTCGGGTAGGTTTGATCACTACATGATATGCGAAGACACTAGATAACTGAGAGATATCTTCACAAAAGCTTTAAATGGAGTTCGGGTCGATTATCTTGTAACAAACTGGTCATGATCAATGTCTATGATAGAAATAAGAAATATGTAGATATGATTTACCTTGATTGTTTGGGTTTGATTAATGATTTACCTTGATTGTAGGGATTTGATTAGGCTACTTTCCTAAGATAAGACTAAAAGTCTGTATATATATGTTATATGACTAATGAATAAAACATACTGAAATTTATTCTTCCTTCATATTTGCCTTCATATTGTGTTACAATATTGCAAACAAGTCAACAATCCCCATAGTTATTAGAAAGTTAGTGCTTTTCCAAGATACAACCAAAAACATTTTAAAAACAGGTTTCAGACAGTGTTAGGTCTGCCAAGGAAAATATGTTCCAAAACTGGATTAATTCTTGACGGTGGATGTAAATATGGCCTGGAATATACACTTTTTCAGCCTGAAGTATACACTTACTCTAGGAAAGTGCTTCAGGTCAGCTATTTGTGACTATACCTGACAGGTTTATGCTCAAGAAATTCTAAATAGAGCATATCACAAAAAAGGCAATTCTCCAAGCTGTTCTCATTGCGCATAACATATTGTGTAATTGAGATGATATGCAATTGCACAGATAATTATGATGTGTACTTAAAAAAATATATATGGCAACAAAAGCGTAATTACCTTTGTTATGAACCTTTACCGTATTTTGTAAGAGACATTAAAAAAATTCAAAAAATGCAAATGATACTACAGAATAAAGCCATTGTGTCATGAGAAAAATATGACTCTTATCTCTTCAACGAACATAAAAGAACAATTGAACCACTATCAAGTGAAAAAGAAAACAACACAATCATAAGAAATTTTGCATACAATCCAATGCAGAGAATAATGGTTAAGTCGAGGTTACCTGTACCTTCATTTTAGAAGCTTCATCCTTCTTTTTTTTTTGGAGCTCCGAGCACCTCTCATTTATGCGAGTGGAGTTCCCTAACTTCAGCACCTCTGAAAGTAAAGTTCAATAACCATTACATTCTACAGCCATGTATGCTATCCAACTCAATAACAATTAGATAATTGATTCTCCTACCTTCATTAATGCATAAATTCTTCCTAGAACCCAAGCAAACAACCTTCAACTCGCTGGCAAATTTGGTCTTTCTCAACTCTGAGATGAACTGTGAAAGCTGTGAATGTGTCCGACTACAGAAATAAATCTTCATACTTGTCACCTCTTCCTCCTGACCCAGCCCATTTGCCTCCTCTTCATCCTCACTTGACAAAACATCTACCTCGCTGTTTGTTCTTTTTAATATTCCACCATCTTCTCTTCCACTATCATATTCTTGCAACAAAAACTCTGCCTCATCCACTTCGTCAACTTCACTTTTTGTATTACAAATTGTCACCTCCTTGATACTGTTGTTTCCCTCCACTTCATCTGCTACACCAGGATTAAATAAATCCCTGGTAAATTCTTTCTTGTCCCTTTTAATCCGCTTCCCATTTAAACACACCCCATTTTTTCTATTTCCTTTCTTGTTATCACTTAATGGTGGATCAACTTCTTTATTTGGAACAAAAGTTCTCATCCAATCAGGTTCATCATTATCCACACCAGTTCCATCACCCTGTTCCTCCATCTCATTACATTTAGAATCATCCAGATTCTTTCTATCAACAAGCCATTGCAGTGAACTGCAGATCATGCTTAGCGTTTTCCCAGTCCCTATACAGCTCAATCAAAATTCAAACAACCACTAAACCAAAATAAAAACGGGGAAAAACATCGAAATAGTAAAACGTTATAATCATGCAAGGAGACGAGCAAAATACACCTGTGGGGCTTTCGAGCATGGAAATGCCGCCTCTGTCGAGGGATTGGTAAAGGAATTTCATGAAATCCAGTTGAATAGAGTAGGGTTCATACGGAAATGCTGGGAATTCCATCTCTTCATTCTCATTCATTCTCGAAGAAACCGGCGGCAATAATCGGCAGTTCGGCGCCGCTAATATTCCTGCTTGTTTTTTCCCGCGCAAATGTATCATTAAACCCCAAAAAAGTTGTCCGCCTCCCTCCCCCCCTACTGTTTTAAATAACCACAACCCGATAACCTATCGAAATAGCACTTGTTATTATTATTTTCAAAAAAATTTGGAAGTATCCAAAAAGAAGAGAAAAAAAGAAAGTGAAGCCAAGGTTACAAATAGATGAATGAATTTGAAATCCGTGGATTTCAAATATATTTTTATTATTAAGATAAAACTTTGATTCATAACTTATTTACACAACGTATAATGAATTTCAATAGTCTCAATTATTGGAAGAAATTGAAATATATCATAATTAACATGAAACTTCCATTAAATATGGAAGTGTGAATTTTCTTGTTTTCCTAAAATAAAAAAAAACATTTGAATATATTTGAAATTCATCTATATAAACACAACCTAAAGTGATTAGTTCTATCAAAATATATACTTCATGTATTATTAAAGTTGAGAATAAATTCGGTGTCATTTTATGTTTTTTTATAAATAAAATATCGAAATTACAAAACTGTTCACTTTTATTTCATTAAAAAAATAATGGAAACTTATTTCAATATTTTATTTATTTATAACTATCATATCCTAATAAATTTTTTTTGTCATTATCTATCTTTTAAAATTTTTAAATGAACTATTATAAAAAAAAAATTTAAGTGGTTTTAATTTTAATATAATCTCTAAAATTTTCACATGAAATTATTTAATTTAAAAATTTTTTGACATTATGGCAAATGCTTGATCATAACAATTAATATTAGAGTCAATTTTATGAGTTTGATTACCATTGATTGCAAATAGTAAAACGATTGAGAAGAAAATTGTTGGTTCCTATAATTGTTTCTGTTTGATACAACAAGGCTTGAATTGTATTATTATCACGAGCTATAATTCATGGGCAAACGGTAAATACTTCATGCTAACATATATGCAACCACAATTTAATCTCTTTCTTATTTTAAGGGGAACTCATAACAAATACTATCTGGACGCATACCGAGTAAATCCCATAACATTTATATTCATCCCTCACGTTTGAAAACAATGTCAAATTCATTTCCGATCTTTCAAATTGCTTTAATTTCATCTTTCATCACTTTTTTTTTTGGCCAATTAGTTGTCTGTTAATTGTTTTACTTAAATACCATTTGGTTAATTTATTAACATAAAATAAATTTAAATATTTACATTTGTAAAATTAAATTTTATTTTTGCATCTACTTTGTTAGGATCGGTTAAAATAGCTAAAGTGTTTAGAATGAGAGGTTGAATAAACACTTCGAATTTATGAGTTCTTTTCTGAAATACAAATAAGTTCTTTGAGAAACTGATCCTAGAATCTTGTTTGTTGATATATATCAGTCAACTGAAAGCGGTGCTGAATAAGACTGGGATATAGATTAAATACTTCGTATAAACTGAAATGAAAACATCAAATTTTTCTAGATGTTCAGAGACTTCAAATATTCATATGTCACCCTTTCTATCACAGATATATGATTTCACTAAAAGACTTTGATATATTACAACAAATTTAATAATCCACTCAGTTGGTCTAACATTCTGCCAAACTGAAACTCATAGTCTAACAACTCTTATACAGTTATAAACTGAAAGATACTCTAACTGGTAGCCTGAATGCTAATGATAAATACAATAATCTTAGAGCTTAGATGCGCGACCTCTAAATTTAAGAATATACTTCGTGAAGTGAATCACAATTGATTGATTTCTTCGTGTGTTCACTTATTTTCAGTCACTAACTTTCTTTAACTAATTCGATCAACTATATATAGTATTCGATCTCAACGGTCGTATTGAATGCATTTAATGACCATTTACTGACAAATATTCGTTAAATCGTCGTGTAATAGCTTTATCAGACAGTAGTACGAGGTACTCAGACTGTTCTGTTCTGATACAACTGTTTTGCTTTGGTACGATCTGTCAGTTTATTTGTTGATCTTTTAACTGATGATATGGCCAACTGATTAGAATTCAAATGATCAGCCGATCTGTAAAGTCCGAAAAACAAACCTATGTAAACCACATGCATGCAAAATTGTTTTAATTGCTTAATTGTTTTATTTAATTGATTTTAAATGCTAGCATGATATTTATTATATGATTAATGCACGATTACATGACTAAATGATAATATGGCATATTTACATGAAATTAAAGATTTTACCCGAATATTAGATAATAGGCAGTGGAAAGGAGACCGGAAACGACCAAGACAAGAATATTTATTTTTCATTAAATAATGACAGGGCTTCCTAATATGATTTAATTTCCCTAAAAATGTTGGAGTTCGAATTATTTTACGAGTCGAGCTCGATTTTTCCCGGGAAGCCGATTTTGGAAGGAGTTTTAAAAGATCAAAAATATTATTTTATGGGAACTTATTTTATAAAATTTTATTATTTAATTAATTAAGTATTATTGGGCCCAATTTAATGATTTAAAGAAGGCTCAATTACCCTTAAGCTTGTAAGCCCAAAACCAAAGCCCATTTAACTTGTTAATTAAATTATAAATAACTAAACCTAGGTCTTTTATCACCCCAATTCAGCCTAGATACACTTTGCACACACACCAAGTATTTTCAAAAATTTGGGGAGAAGAAAAGTATGTGTTCTTCGTCGTCCGGTCGTCCAACGTCTCAACCTCGCCAAAGATCGTATATTCAAGCGTTTTAAACACAAAGACACGTTTTTAAACTCTTTTAAACATCATAAGAATCATAATAGGTGTGCTTTAATTGATTATGCATGAAAAATATGTGGGTTCGATTATTTTGCGGTATGATACGTATTTTCGACGTTTTTACGATTTCTCGCTTGTTTTAAAAGAATCGTTATGAACCCAACGGACACGCTGCCAATACATGATAAAATATTATAAAATATGAACAAACATGAAAATTTTTAAAAGGAATAACAAGCTGGAACCGTGGGCAGCAACAGGAGAAGGAACTGTGAGTTTGTGTTTGTTGCACAAGTCAAGGAACTCGGTGGCTTTGCATGGGGCCTTGGGGCTTGGCCAGGGCTGGCTGGGGTTCGAGGAGGGTCAGGGGCGAGGGCTTGGTAGAGTCCTAGGGGGCTAGGGCTCGCGCTAGGTGGGCTGGAAGAGTCCTTGCTTGAAGAGACTCTTCACGCGCAGGTTTCAGGGGGTTGGCCGAGAGTTTTCAGAGGGTGGCTCAATCTGGGGGCGAGCTAGGTGGTCCATCAGGGTCCTAGGATGATGGGCAGGGGTCGGGCCATGGGTTGGAGTGGTGGGCTCGCTGCTAGCTTGAGCTAAACGAGGGAACCGCATGGCAGCAAGGGAACGCGCAAGTTGTTTCCTGATTCAGGTGCTTCATGCTTGGGGTTCCAGGGTAAGGGCCGGTCTGGGTAGGGTCTGGGTATAGTCCAGGGACGGCTAGTGTCAAGTGGGCTCGATGGTTAAGGGCTGGAAGAGTCCTAGACTAGATAGGAGTCCTATTACTCAAGGGAAACTCACGCACACACACATGCAGTACATGGTCTCGGTTCCAGGATAGTTTGAGCGAGCTAGGGGATGGTTTTTTGGGCTGGGCTTGGTCATGAGGGTGCCTAGGTGGGTTGGCTTGGGTTTGGCTCGAGGCGGCTCGACCATGGCTCGAGTATTTTAGGAGATGGCTCGGTGTGTCCTTATATGTGTCAATTTCAAAAATTAAAAGACTAAAATTGGAACCATGGGTCCACGAGTGTGGTTCATGGCTCACAATGGTAGAATAAATAATAAAAATGTTATGTTCAAAATTTGGGATCATATGGACTTTTGGATTTATCCGGGATTTAATCGCCTCATGAAACGTTATTTTAAGAATTAATTGAAACGCCTAGTTTTAAGCGGGATAAAATTACGGAAAATTATATTTAAGCTTAAATAATTATTTAAAATAATCTCATGTCATTAAAAGTGAGAAAAAGATAAATTCGAGAATTTTTACGTCCATGGGCAAAACTGTAATTTTACACTTAAGAAAATACATAAAATATTGGCAGCGTCCCGAAGGATCATAATGCATGTTAAATGATATTATATGATTTAAAATGATGATTTTGATCATAATACGTATTTTATGATTTATTGTAAAGCTGTGCAATTTCTACTGTTAAAATGTTATTTTTGGAAGTTATGCTATTTTATGATTTTAAAAGAAAAAGAAATATTTTGAGGGATATGAATTGACTGTGACATATGATATATGATAAGTACATATTCATACAAACATTTCAACTGAAAGAATAAGGCTCCAGACTAATCTACTGATTTAGGACACTAAGAAATTATTTCTTCGACTTCTTCTCAGTTGGTCCTTTATCAGTTGGCTTGTTTGGTTCAGTTCTCTTCTTGTTACTTGCTCCTGCTGCCTCTGTCTTTTGTTCTTCCCCCTTTTTGTCAACACTCGCATTTTTGTAAAGAGGAGGAATGCTGAACTAACTTGAGCAAATACCTCTATCAGCTGATTCTGCATTATGTCAATCTTCTTAGATAGATTGGTATTAACAAAATCAATATGGTTGTTGAGTTGTTCTTGTGAGGAGAACATAGTAGGAATTGTAACTGATTCTTTTTAAAAATTTTCAACTGAATCGAAAAGAGCAACTCCATCATTTGTCAGTTTCTTCAAGTTTTTCATTGTATGTTCTTTTAAGGTGTCCAGACTCCAAGAATGCAGAAACTGAGTAGATTTGATCTTGCTGATTTGATCTGGCTGATATGTGAACCAAGATTTTTTAGTTCTGACACTATGGTGTCCGGCAATATATCATATCCTAGTGGTAATTCATGGGATAATGATTCAGTAGGGACTTTTTCTTTTCCTTTTCCCTTCTGAGAGAATTCCACAACAGCAAGCTGACCTGGGGCAACATATAGATCAATATCAGCTGCAAGTTATTCCACTGTAGCTTCTTGAGCCGACTGTCTGGGAGGGTGATCCTGTTGATAAGTTGTTGGTATTCATCTGATCAGCAAACATATGAAGAGTGGCTTCTATCATAAAGAAGGTATCAGGAAGCAGCTGATCGATAGATGGCAATGTAGTTGCAGCTGGTTGTTCCTGGGTTGAGGGAGAGATTATTTGTTCAGTTGCTAACTGAACAGCTTCAGTTTGTACTTCTGTCTTTATTGTTGATATCATAACTTGATTTTCAACAAGTTTGACAATGTCATCAACATAATCAACTTTGAACTCCATTTGAATATCCTCGAAAACTGATTGTGCAGATCATCTACATTTTCCAGTGTCAGATCTTTTTTAGAATATGTAGATGGCTTCATTGCTGGTGCAGAGATCGGTAAGATAATCAATGTTGTAGATGAGGATGGTTGTTCATCGGTTGAGAGAGAAAGATGGACTTCTGAAACTGGTTCAACTGGTTGAACCACAATTGAATATGTTTCAGCTGGAGCCATCAGCTGCTCCTCTGCTATTTCAATTTGAAAGTCCTCAACAAATGACTCAGTTAGAGTTTCTTCCTCAGCTGATTTTGAACCACTAGCATGCATTGGAATATGTAATTGCTTGTCCATCTCCAAATTCTTCACTTTCATCTGAAGGGAGATGATATCAGAGTCCATTGGTTGAAAAAAATGGATATGATTTCAGCCATCGTTTCGGGTGAAAACTCCATGTTCGGAAACTTCAAATGCTCTTACGTCACCCCTTCTATCACGAGGATACGATTTCAATAAAAGACTTTGATATATTACAACAAATTGTAATAATCCACTTCTGTTAGTCATACATACTGCCCTAACTGAAAACTCTTATTCTAACAACTCTTATATAGTTATAAACTGAAAGATGCTCTAACTGGTAGCCTGAATGCTACTGACAAATACAATAAACTTAGAGCTTAGATGTGTGATCTGTAAACTTGAGAATATACTTCGTGAAATGAATCGCAATTGACTGATTGCTTCGTTTGTTCGCTTATTTTCGGTCATTAACTTTCTTTAACAGATTCGATCAGCTATATATATTCTTCGATCTCAACGGTCATATTGAATGCATTTAATGACAAATATCCATTGAATCGTCGTGTAGTAGCTTTATCTGACAGTAGTACAAGGTATTCAGACTGTTCTGTTTTGATACAACTGTTCTGCTTTGGTACGACTTGTTAGTCTATATGCTGATCTTTTAATTGTTGACGTGATCAACTGATTAGAAGTCAACAGATCAGTCGATCAGTTCAGCTGGGCATTATCAGTTGTAACTAATGTCCTATCAGTTACGAAATCTTCAGTTAATAAGGTTTTCAGTTCAGTTCCAAAAGAAGTCTTCAGTTACGATTGTGCATCTTTTCGATCAGTTGGATTCTTCAGTTCCATTGTGGATTAATTTGTCAAACTATAAAATCTATAATATTCCTACATACTTAATTTTCAAAAATAAATCTATTTAACAATTTTCTCATAAGTAAGATAGTCCATATAATTTTAATCTATATTCTGTATCTATATCTATATTCTATGTCTATATCTATATATTCTATATACATATACATATAAATATATGAGTTTGATTTGTCAATTTACTTAGTTATTTTTTTCCCACAATTACTTAATTAATGTTTTATTTATTTATTTATGTGACATCTCAATTTTCTTATTTAAGGATCGAGATTGGAAATGAGAATAATTTTATTTCATTATTTTAATTGAATTGACGTCAAATATTATCAAATATTATAATATGATACTTTATTTTATTTTTAATTTCACAAACTGTGATATTTAATTAATGTCTCAATATATATATCAAGCTTACACTTTTCTATACATGTCAATAAGAACATGTCAGAAAATGTTATTTTTTTTTTTGGTCTATTTCCAATGAAAATGAACACTGAAAGCATGTATGATTTTTTGCAAATTTTTCTATTATTTTATTTTATTTGCAATTTTGATTAGTTTGATTTATTTCAACTTTATTCAGAGAAAGAGAAATTAATGATAAATTAAAAAGAATAAAAATTACTTTCTACTCTTGTATTAAATTTATGAGATAATTCTTATAATTTTTTTAAATAAGATAATCCTTATAATATATATGAATTATAATGATAATTTATATCATTTGTTAGAAACTAAATTTTTTACATATGATATTTTTTTAAGTGAGTATTTCTTATTATTTTATTTATATATGTGTTTTACTATACATACTTATTTGAGGATATTATTAAAAAATTTTATTTAATATAAAATTATTAATCATCAATATTAATTTACAAATGATTCATTCAGATATAATAGTAAATATCTATAATATGTATTCTTAAAAAACTGAGAAATTTAAACAAAATCCGCAAAGGATTAAAAGTTCGAAAAACACAATTGTTATTTTACTTAATAACAAGTTTAGTGGTTTTGTCATGATGCATTTTTATTTCTTGTGTTTTAATATATTTAGATTAATAAATACTTGTAAAAATGATGTTATTCAAACGATTTTGAACATTGTCTAAATCTCATTATTATCTTCTTCATGATTAGTCACCCACGTACATCGCACGAGAACATTCCCAGTTTAATAAATATACAAGTTTGTGCCAAGTATAAAACTGAAATAAAAATACTTGAGTTTGAAAGATAAAATTTAATTTGGTTAAAATAAGCTTTGAATTAATTTTATGTAAAACAAACCAAACGGTATTTAGGCAAAACAACTTAAAAAAGGCGACTTATTAGCTGCAAAGATAAAAAAATGATGATAGACACATTGAATTAATTTGAAATTGCTTTCAAAACGTGAGGAAAGAATATAAATTTGACATTGATTTTGTATTAAAATATCTCTCCAAATTTGAAATTACTTAATAACAAGTTTAGTTGTAATATCCAAGCTTGGTGAACGGTACGGTTTAAGATTTATTATGTTTATGGACTATTTGTTTAAGCTTAAGTATAGTTTAGATGTTAAGAATTTGGATTTATGATTTATAGTATTGTCGGTTATAGATGGTGTGTAGTCATAGTGTAGCGTCGTTGCGATTTAATTCATGATAATTTGTATGTTGAGCCAATTGGTATGAGTTCAATTGTAATGGTTAGATAAGACATAGAGGTGCAACTTTCATGTTGAGAGTGTTGCCGAATTATGAGGAGAAGCGACGTTGCGATTCGATTTTAGTTGCAAAGAATATTTGTTGGCTACAGAGGAGAGTGCACCCGCGGTCCATTATGCAGTGCACCCGCGGTGATTGGACAGAAGAGTCAGTGCACCCGCACTGGAAAAGAGACCGCACCCGCGGTGTTTGGGCAGAGCAGCCACCGCACCCGCGGTAGAAAAGGAGCGCACCCGCGGTCGTCGCCTTTGTATTTTCGGAAGTTGTTCAGCATGCCTAGCGCACCCGCGATAAGAAGTGTAGCGCACCCGCGGTCGGTGAACAGTGAAGTCGTGTTTCGAGATTTAAGTGATATAATACAAGAGTTGGTTCATTTTTCCTCATTCTTCCTTGCACTTCTCGGTTCTTCAGCTCAAGGAGAGCTAGGGTTCTCATTTTCTTACTTTTGTGCCTTTGATTTTAGCTTCTTGTTGGGTATTTGAAGTGAGAACAAGATCATTGTGGGTTCAAGGAGCTAAGGTAAGCTTTTGGTTTAGTTATTATTGGATTATGGTGTTGGAGAAATTATGGGATTCATTATTGTGTTGGTTTTATGGGTTTTATGGTATGGTTGTTTGATTATTAGGTTGTTGATGGTGCAATACATGGTTTATTGTTGTAGGTTTTGTACCAAGAGATTAGATTCAAGCTTTCTATTGGTTGTAAGTGGAATTCATTTCTTGTGCTCATATGAAGTATATGTATTGTATTTCAATGGTTTTAATATGGTATTCCCTTCCACTTGATTCATGTTATGTATTGATACACTTTGTTGTATATTAGAGGCATTTTTATGTCTCAATTATGTAAAAGGGAATACAAAAGAATAGAGTATTCAAAGTGTTTGTTTTAATGCCTAAGAGAGAGTTCAAATGATTTATTGGATTGAAAAAGAGATATTCAGAGATTGCATGCAATTAGTTGATCAACGACCATATGCTTATATCCCAACAGAGTAATCGATTTATATCGATGAGATATAGGTACAGAGACTGAGATACTATTGAAATATCAATCCATCAGAGAAAAGAGTAATACCATCGTTATGTTCATGTTCTACTATATTATTCATGTTTAAAGAGTTAGATGTTATTTAATGATTTCAAAGCCATGTTTTACAGAGTATGATATGTATACATTGTTATGTAAGAGTTTTACTTACTAAGTTTTATACTCATTTCAGTTATTTCATGTGATGCAGATAAGAGTGACGGGCCAGGACGTTGAATGGAGCCGAGGTCATATGCATACAAGAGATGGAAGGAAGACAGATGTTTTGTTAGCTTTTGACAAGATCAAAATGATATTTTGTATTTTGATTCAACACTTGATTGATCATGTATATACTTGTGATTGCAAATGTTTTATGTCAAGAAAATTTTAAAATCCTTCTTTCCTCTAAGTAAATTTTTATTATTCCGCAGTGTTATTTTATAAAATCAGTCGAGGGTGTATTTTGATGCAACACTTATTTGATCATGTATATACTTTTGATTGTATATATTGAAAATGTGTTTATGTCAAAAAAATTTTAAAATCCTTCTTTCCTCTAAGTAAATTTTTATTATTCCGCGGTGTTATTTTATAAAATCAGTCGAGGGTGTTACATTAGTTGTTTTGTCATGATTCATTTTTATTTATTGTGTTTTGATATATTTAGATTGATAAATACTTATTAAAAAAATATTATTCAAACAAATTTTAACATTATCTAAATCTCATTATTATGTTCTTCATTATTAGTCACCCACATGTATCGCACTAGAACATTCCTAGTTTAATAAATATACAAGTTTGTGCCAAGTATAAATCTGAAATAAAAATACTTGAGTTTGCAAGATAAAATTTAATTTGGTTAAAATAAAGCTTTGAATTAATTTTATGTAAAATAAACCAAAAGGTATTTAGGCAAAACAACATAAAAAGACGACTTATTATCTGCAAAAATAAATAATGATGAGAATTAATTTGAAATTGCTTTCAAAACGTGAGGGATGAATATAAATTTCACATTGAGTTACTTTAATTCATTCTACATAAAATTAATGATTAGAGAGATAACATTTAAGTACATAGGATCGAGAATGAAAGTTACAATTGTCAACTCACCAACCTTTTCTTACTTTTGACTGTCTTTCTACAAAGGAAGAAAAGGCTGAAGTTGTGGAAACAAATTGACAAAAAGCTCTTGAAGCCCTGGTGGTGTTTGGTTGATCTTGTCGCGATCGACGTGATCAACATGCGCTGCCTTCTTTGCAGTCGAGTACGCCTGCCCATGCTGTCATCGAGCTCACGAGGGACGATGGTCGCGCGCTCAAGCTTGACGCTTTGGCGAAATTAGCCGATGCTCCAGCACCAGACAGCGTGAAGAATGCATCGTTAAGCATCAAGTCGCCTTGCGATCTCCAGTTCCATTTCTTCCATTGGCTCTGTGGTGCAGTCTCATGTTTGGTCACCTTGAAAGGCAATAACTTCACTTGTCAGCAACAGTACACTCAACAGTTAAATTATGATTTATTCCATTGATTATGTTACTATTTTAAGTACAAATATATAGATTTTTTTATGGTAACATGTAGCATATCTGTATGTATATATTCTCTCTCACCTCCTTATGGACCCTATCATCAGGTGCAAGAAATCTATTGCCTTGGCTGTTGATAGTAGGAGCTGCACTTCCACCAATCGCATACTTTCTCCAGTGTGTATAGTCATTGTTCACAACATGAAAATAGCCATGCCTGCATCTGCAAAATATGTTGAGAACAGTGTCTTTTCAGCCATCGTTTCGGATGAGACGAAATGTATCATATATCTCAAGAAAATAATATCAGGGTTGAAATTCTAAACATGTCAAATAGCCATTTTAGGCTCGAATTTATGCAATGGTCGCGCGGGTGGAAGGATTTGAAAGAGAGGAGTATGGTGCCTGTCTTTATGTACCTTGGCATCCTCTGGCTGAGCCCTTCTCCGAAATGATTAAAGGCAATGGTGACTTGCATGGCTTTATCACGTGTGTAACTATCACTATGCCCCAAGAGCATGACCTTATCATGATGTGTCATGTAATTGTTCGAAATGGTGATGGCTGTCGAGCCCCTTATGGCATCGATGAGGCCGTCTTGGCAGTTCGACAACGAGCAATGATCAATCCAGATATTGCTGGAACTGAATATAGACACTCCATCACCATCTGTTAAGCCTCTCCATCCAAAATGCTTAGTAGAATCCCTCACATAAGCATTCCCCCCTATCTTGCAGTCATGTATGTTGATGCCATGTATGATGACATTTGTGACATATTGAATGGTTATGCATGGCCCGTTAGCTATGTGCACACTCACACCTCTGCCATCAATGGTTTTGAACGAGGTTATCATGAGTTCTTGCTTCAGTGTAATGACCATGTCGCGCGAGAAAACGATCCACAAAGGCTCGCTTTGGATGACACCGTATCTCAGAGTCCCCTGTTTTGGATTCACAGCATCATCTCCCGAGTCCGTCACTACATAAATCTTGCCATCTCTTCCACCAGTGGCACCCCTTCCGAACCCAATCGCGCAATCCGCCAACCTCTGCCTATTGTTTTTCCAATTAGGATCACAACTCCAGCAATCGTCGATGGGGTTGCCTGTTCCACAGGATAGAGATCCCAAATTCCTTCTCGACGCATTAGCTTTCCTGCAAGAATTTATAGCACATTGTTAACACTATGTCCAGCTGAACGAAAAATTATGAAACGAAACGTCATGTCGTGTCGTGTCGTGTCGCTTACTCATTAAATTCTTGCACCACTAGTTCAGGGTCTGGAATTGTGGAAGATAATGTGAGAAGTGGAAGCAATAGAAGAAGTGATGTTAGAGGGAAAAGTGGGATTTCCATGTTTGTTTCTTTTTTTTTTTATTTGTACAAAGAGGAAAACAGAGTAGTTTTCTGTTATTTCTTGTTTGGTTTTTAAGCGAATGGCATTGTATTAATTTATATAGGAATGAAATAACATTGACCAGCCCACTTTTTCTCCACCATTCTGAAATTTTGCATCTTTCCATGTGAATTACTATTCAAATGCCCAATTGTTATTTCGTATGGCTTTTTAAAATACTTTCTTTGATTTCAAACTTTATTATTATTATTATTATTCTGAAATTCTAAATGATGCAAAGGAAAATTTATTCTGGGCTTGAAGCGAGGATCAAACAAATCCATCCACCAAAAAAATTAACTATATGAAAAATTAGAGAAAAAACATGATACCTCAAGTAAAAGAAAAACACATACATGCATCATTGTATTTCGTGTTAATATTAGTGTGTTTTCTACATGATTCGAATCGAGTCGATCTTTTGAAGTTCTACACTTCTACTTTGTTTACAAATACTGAGTCTCAATCATCATAAAATTTCTGGTTTTATTATTCTCCAAGATTCATTTAAACCTTAGAAATATTATGATGTTTTAATTTAAAATAGAAAAAATTTGTTGAACCAAGTGTTGGAATTATTTTGTGGGCTCACATAATTTAATTAATTATACATGGACAAGTTATCTAATAAAGAATCCAATAAGAATCAAATTAATTATGAGTTTTCAAAGATTGAATAAATTGGTATGATCCACCTTTATGTGTAGAAACATAGCCCAATTAAGTCTTCAATAATGGGTCGAAAACTGCTAAGGTTATATAAGGTTATGGTCCCCGAGGCACAAATAATAATACAGAATTTACACGACATACATATTCTAAATCTCTCTCTTTTTCCAATCTAAGGCAAGAATAAGGTGGTCGATTTTCTGTTGTCTTGGAAGATCCGTAACTCCAACGCTCGATCAATCAGCAGTGGATTCTGGTACGTGTTTACTCTCATTTATATTTTCTAATAATTCAACATGAATTCCTAGCGTGTTGTGATATATTGATTTAATAACATGATTTAGAGATTGTTGTGATATATTGATTTAATAACATGATTTATAGATTTATTTTATTAAATTTTCAAGACCAAGAAAATATCAAAACCTCAATATAACATTTTATTTGCTGCAACATTTCAAATTTAAATAAATTGAGATCTTGAGAGTTTTGTCACATACAATTCTTTGGATTTTGGTATATATTGATTAATTTAAAATTCTCCGTTTGTTCGCATCTTAAGCATAAACATATTCAACCCCTAAAATAACTGGACTAGGCAATAAGTCAATTCTCGAATAAGTAGAACTATGCAGCAATGATTAGAGCATAGTCAACTTATCTTTTAATTGATTTTATTCAATTGTTACAATAAAAGTAGTGAAACATATAAAATATTATGTACCTAAATTAATCTTGTGTTGGATGAACTCAAAAGTCGCGTAAAATGAATTTTATAGACAATTTTTTTTAAAAAAGATTGAAATTTGCCAAGAATTCACATGCTATTTAATCAACTTGACGATCTTTTTATGTAACGAGGCATGTGCGAACATGCAACAACTATGTATTATTAAGGAACTTATGAAAAACCATTTAATATCGAGTTCGAGTAGAGATGGTCGTTGTTCTTCCTTGATCTAACTTAAACGTGATTTTATGTTTTTAAGAAAACATCATTAGTCGTATTTGATCAAATAGTTGTGTGAAAATTTTGAGAATGTTTCCAAATTAAACCTCGCATGATTTTGACCACGGCAACCACAAAACCCGTCGATTTTTTTTTTCATGATTATATTTCAGTTTCGTAAAAGGATCCGTACAGACCGACTGTGGACAATTGAATAAACTTTAATTATATACTAGCAACCGAAGCACATGCGTTGTTTGTGTATAACGAAATATATGAATATTGGGTGTTATATTGTGAATATTTTATACAGTGCAAGATGTTAAATTTTTTCCTCAAAAATCATGTTTCTACACATTTATAAACATGGTAAACAATATGCGGAAGCAGATCGAGCAATACCTCCAGTAATCGAATGATTTATAAGTTTCTGATTTCCTCCGATTGAAACATTTTAAGCACTCCAACACTCTCTGTAGATGGTGTATTTTGTTCTTTTGAGGTGTGTGCTTAGGGACCACAATAATCGGTATTTACAAGCCTTTCATACCATCAATGAGTGATCTTCGGGAGCCTTACTGTCAAAAGAAGAGGCGCATGTACGTCTCAATTTTTTAAAGTGGAGGCGGCTTGTATCGTTTGTAAAAAAATGTAGGCTATGGTAATCGCTATTTTCTACACGTCTTTCCTTCTTTTGATAGATATGTGCCATTTTTTCTTAATTATATTCCATGTATCATAATGCATTATGTATCTCAAATTTGTATAACTTAATGAATAAATCATATGTTTATTCGAGGTCCAACTTTATTGATATATCTCAAATCAATGAATGTGTGCACAATAAATATGAGAAAATATCACATCATAGTTTCATTAAATTTGTTCTTACAACAAAATTAAATAAAGGAACCAAGTCCCATTATTTCTGTGTGATCCGTAAATTTCAATGGTGGCATGCCTTTATCAAAGGATTTGTAATCATCAATTCAATGCTAATGTGCTCGATAATTAATTTTTTATATTCAACATGTTCTCATATGGCTAAATATTTAATGTTGATGTGCTTACTTCGATGACCAGTTTTGTTATTTTTAGCCATAAAAACTGCAGCTGAATTGTCAGAATATATTCTTAATGACCCAGATATATAATTCATAATTCTACGCCTCGAAATGAAACTTTTCAACCATACACCATGTAAGGTTGCCTCAAAACAGGCTACGAACTCAGTTTCCATAGTAGAAGTAGTAACCAATGTCTGCTTTGCACTCCTCAAAGATACATCTCCACCAGCTAGCATGAAAATATATCATGAAGTTGATTTTCGTGAATCAATGCAGCCAGCGTAGTCTGAATCAGAGTAGCCAATTACTTCCAAATTGTCAGTTCGTCTGAACATAAGCATATAATCTTTGGTCCCTTGAAGGCACCTCATCACTTTTTTTGCAGCTTTCCAATGGTTTAAACCTGGACTACTCTGATATCTTTCCAACATCCAAACAACAAATGCAATGTCAGGTCAAGTGAAAACCTGATCATACATCAAGCTTTTGACCACAGAAGCATAAGGAATATTTTTCATTTGTTCCCGCTCTAAATCATTCTTTGGGCATTGGCTTAAATAATACTTATCTCCTTTCACAATGGGAGCTATACTTGGTGAACAATCTTTCATCCGATATCTCTCTAAAACTTTGTTAATATAGGTTTCTTGGGACATATATATATATATATATATATATATATAAATTTGTTATCAAAATAAACCAACCAACCTATTATTTAAAAATCTCAAAAACGTAGTGCAAAACATTAAAATAGTAAACCGTCAAACCAAACCTAAAACTAAAATTTCTCAAAATAAAGTATAATTATCTTAAATCCTCTCAAAAACCATTCAAAAGGATCAAAAGTCATAAATGACATAAAATCTTTAAAATCATACTAATGCGGAAAACTAGCTAAGGTACTTGGGTTATGTGCACCATCAGTCCAGCTAGTTTAACCATCAAGTCCTCCAACATCACCAAAATCATGCTCACTGCATCGATCACACCTAGTGAGTATAATGACTCGGCAAACCTTAATCATGATAACAAGTAGTACATATATATTCACATGCAACAGTGAAAATACTTTTAATAAAAATAGTTTTTCATGAAAATACATACTTTAAACTTATTTCCTTTCATCATAAACATATATATACACATTCCATTTAGGGTGAATTTTGTTCATTGATTGTGACCATCCTTTCATCATTCGGTCGATTTATCAATATCAGCTATTACATATCATCATATTCCTTCGATGGAAATTCGATCGTCGAGATCCCTCTTGAGTCTTTTCCCATAAACAGGCTCCCTCTCGGGGCCTTCTCCCTCACGAATCCCCATTTTTTTATTGTCACAATTAAATAACTTCTTTCAAAATATTTTTCCTCGTTTCCATCATTTATAAAAATACATGCAATAATATCATTTTCTCTTAAATCAAACATACAATGCGTCTTTTAACATTATCATTTTTCATCATAAAATTCCATAACCTTTAAAAATAAATATTTTATCATTCAATTCAGCATTCAGGGCACTGCCAGGACGTCTGACATTTTTTAGGTGTAAAATGATCGTTTTGCCCTTGAAACCCTTACTTTCCCAATTTACCCTTGGACCTTAAAACGATGACCCGAATCCATACAAACTTAACATATCACCTTAAAATACACCCATAAGTATTTCTTAGGCGTAAGCTTAAGTTTCTCGATGAATTTCTCAATTTTTTTACAAACTTAAATATATGTCTTGGTTTTAACCCGAATCAACTCGAAACTTAACCAAACCTGAACCATAGCTTATTAACACTTAATCATACCTTATACAACCCAAATAAAACCATTTAAGACCCTCGATCAAGCCTAGGTACCTGCTGGAAAATCCTTCTCATAATTCGAAAACCCTAGCCTAACGTGCCACGAGTTCTTTCAAGCCTAGACCCTAACCATCATGTCCAGACACTAACCAACTATCCTAGGACCATGAACGACCCCTAGAGACCCTGCTGGACCAAGCCTAAAGAGCCTAGAACCCACACCCCCAAACCCGATCCTCACAAGGCTTGCGCGGGTTTCAATAAGCTAAGTTTCTTGGTTTTGGCTTCCTAGTAGAGCGCGGCCACCAGCTGCTGTAGTGACATGTTTAAGGGGCCTAATAGGTCCTATTCATGGTACTGCCCTTTTCCCTTCAAACCAGCCTTCCCTCAATCAGCCTAGTACCATGAATAGGACCTATTAGGCCCCTTAAACATGTCACTACAGCAGCTGGTGGCCGCGCTCTCCTAGGAAGCCAAAACCAAGAAACATAGCTTATTGAAACCCAAATTTTTGTTTAATATATTGCCTTACCTGTCCATCCCTTAACCGTGGCCCTTAACCACCCTTAAAAACACTAAATCACTTCCCAGAGCCCTGCCATGACAGCCTCTTTGTGCATCAAAAACATGAATTTAAAAAGATAAAAAATCAAGTTTTATTCATGTTATGCCATAAAAACAAAAATATAAGAAATTAAATGATGTTTTCATGCACAAATGAATCAAAACATATAATATGATATGAATTATGAGTGAAGGAAGATTAAGGCATTTCTTTTCTTATTTCGCGCACGAAAAACAATCCTTGACGCGAAGAACGTTGGCGGAGAGACGGGAGAGAAGACCTTGCTGAAATTCCTTCAAATCCATGTGAATAGTTTTAAAAAACGTGCGGTGTGTGTTTGTGTGCTTATGGTGGAAAAAGCCCTGGGTTTCTAGTGTTTTAAACATGTGGTTCGAAGTGTTTTGGGTTTAGGAAACTCTATCTTTTGATATAAATAAATGGGTAGAGATCTATGCCCAATAACCTTATTATAATAGGCACATTAGGCCCATTATAGTATAGAAAAAATATTTCGTGTAGGAAAGTTTTCGAAAATATTAGTCAAGTTCCCAAAAAGTCCTTTTTTCGTAAAAAAATGATTACCGGTTTAAAATACGACTCGACGCGTAAAATCATCTCAAAAAGCACCATTTTCAAAAATATCATATAAATATACCATATATTAAAATAATAAAAAATAATCATTTAAAAAATATTTCCCTTTATGGTCACCGGTCTCCGTTCCTCGATCGTGTCTCGAATAACCCTTAAAACACAGTTTTATGCATTCTAATATAAAAACCTATTTTAAACATGTAAACATGCCTACTGCATTTAATTGATGTAATTAAAACAATTCAATTAGTAATTTTCTATTTTTCCTAGATTTGCATGCAGTTGAATTACGTTATCACATTTTGGACTTTATAAGGTATCTTAATGTCAATGACATAAGATGCATCACCCATATCCTTCATATCAAAGTTTTTAGAGAGAAATTGTTTCACCTCATATAACAAACCATTATCATTGGTTGCAAGTATTATATCATCCATATATAAAATAAGGAAACAAATCTTACTCTCCCTGACCTTCTGGTATATACATGATCCTTGATGTTCTCTACGAATCCGAATGAAGAGATAACATCATGAAATTTCAAATACCATTGACGGAAAGCTTGTTTCAATCCATATACAGATTTCTTAAGCTTACATACCAATTGTTCACCGTTACTAGAGAAGAATCCTTCAGGTTGTTTCATATAAACCTCTTCCTCTAATTCTCTGTTGAGAAAAGCTGTTTTCACATCCATTTGTTGTAAATCTAAGTCAAAATGTGCAACTAATGCTAGATTGATACGGAGAGAATCTTTCTTAGATACAGGAGAAAAAGTCTCATCGTAGTCTATTCCTTTCTGCTGAGTTAATCTTTTAACTACGAATCTTGTTTTATATCTTTCAATGTTGCCTAATGAGTCTTTCTCTGTTTTGAAGATCCATTTACATCCAATGACTTTTACACAATCAGAAAACTGAACAAGATACCAGACTTCATTAAATGCCATAGAATTCATAATCTCTTCTTTCATAACATTAAACCATAATTTTGACTCATTATAACTCATGGCTTGCAAAAACGTTTCAGAATCATTTTCGGCTCCAATGTTACAATCTGATTCTTGTAAATACACAACATAATCACTAGATATAGATGATCTTCTATTATAGTAGATCTCCTTAGGTTGTTTGGTTGATCAACAATTTTTTGTTTTTCTTCATTAAAAACTTGATCTATTAGAATTTCATCAGCGATTTGTGTAACTTCAGTAACCAGTTGCCTAACACCCATTTGGTCTTGAGGGGTGTGAATAACGACCAATCTATCATATGAATAAGAGGGTTGTGAATTAATGTGATATTTCTTAAAAATTATGTCATTTGAATTATCACTCCCAAGAATCAAGTCATTCTCAAGAAATTTTGCATTTCTTAATTCCACAATTCTAGTGTTGTGAGATAGATAATAGAATCCATACTCTTTGAATTTTCTGCATACTTGATGAAATATCCACTTATAGTTCTTGGGTCCAGTTTTTTTCATGTGGGATGTAAACACTTATTTCTGAAGGACAACCCCAAATACGTGAATGTTGCAAACTCGGTTTCCAACTTTTAAATAATTCAAATGGCGTATTTGGGACAACTTTAGTTGGAACTCGGTTTAATATATACACAGCTGTCTTCAGAGCTTCAGTCCACGAGAATTTAAGAAGTTTGGAGTTACTAAACATGCTCATCACCATGTCCAATAATGTTCGGTTTCTTCTCTCAGCTACGCCATTTTGGTCCGGAAAATTGGCATAGTATATTGGGCAACAATCCCATGCTCCTGGAGAAACTTCACAAACGGACCAGGTGCATTTCCATTCTCAGTGTATCTACTGTAATATTCTCTACCTCTATCATTTCTCACGATCTTAATCTGTTTTTCACTTTGCTTCTCAACTTCAGCCTTAAAAACCTTAAAGGCTTCAAGTGCTTCGTCTTTGTTATGAAACATATAGATATACATGCATCGTAAGTAATCATCAATGAAAGAGATGAAGTATTTCGGACTTTTCATGTTCATATCTGGACAACAAATATCTGAATGTATGATTTCTAATATTTATATACTTCTTTTAGCACCCTTTTTAGACTTATTGGTCTGATTTCCATTTATGCAGTCCACACAAGTTTCAAAATCAGTAAAATCTAAAGTACTAAGTACTCCATCATTCACTAATCTTTTCATCCTCTCTATGGAGATGTGTCACAATCTCCTATGCCACAATATAGATGAATCTTTATTTATAACACATATGTTAATACCTTTATGAATATGCATAGTGGTGTTATTATTTTGTAAAGAAATAGAGAAAAGATAATCAATCATTGAACCATTTACAACAATATTTGATTTATAAAATAAATTTATTGATTTATCCAAAAACTGAAAGGAATAACTAAGGGGTACAAGATTTGAAACCGAAATTAAATTTCTAGAAAAACTAGGAACATAAAATATTTTTTCCAATTTTAAAATAAAACCACGATCCAATATAAGACAGCAAGTCCCAATAGCCTCCACATGCGAAGACATCTTATTTCCTGAATAGATGTTCCGCTCATTTCCTTGAGGTTTCCTTAGGCTATGCATACCCTGCAAGGTATTTGTAACATGGATTGTAGAAACCAAAATCAATCCACCATGGGTTATAAATCATATCAATCATATTAGATTCATAACAGACAAATGAAATAGAAATACGTTTCTTTCAAGCCAATCTTTAAATTTATTGCAATCCTTCTTCATGTGTCCCATCTTTTTACATAAGAAACACTTGGATTCTTTCTTGATATCGGGTTGGGGTGAGATTATTCCTTTCCTTTTTTCCTTGACTTTGGCTTGCTTTTTTTGTAAGGTCCAGGAAATTTTATCTGCGTAACCTGAATGCATGCAATCTAGGGTTTTATTTTAAATTTTTTTAATGATTTTTATGAATTTAATGCATAATTATTGCATGGTTATAGTTTATTTCATGATTACTTAAAAGTTTCATGCATTAGGGTTTTAAGTTGCATTTCGCGCTCGAACGAGGAACGGAGACCAGGGATGTTCAGGAAAAATATTTTTATTGGATGAATATTTTTAATTATGTAATATGAGGTGTTTTTAAGTATCATTTTTGAAAATGGGCCTTGGTTTGGTATTTTTACCCGTCGGATCATATTTTTAATCGATACGCAAATTTTAACGATTCGGAGGACTTTTTGATGGTTCGGACAACGTTTCAAAAACATACGAAAAAGAAATATTTTTCGAGAGTATTATTGGACTTGTTGGGTTTGTTTTAATGTTTAATGGGCTCAAAACCTATTAACCCTTTTAAAATTTTATTAAGGGCCCATTAAGGTGTCATTAACTTAACATAAACCTAATTTATTTAACCCTAAGCATCCAATAACCTATCAGCTGTCCCTCCCTCATATAGCAGCCTCCCCTTCGATTTTTACAGAAAGAAAAACAGAAGCAAATTTGGCCATAGCTTATTCCTTCAAGAAAGCTTCTCCCCGCCTCTCCGGTTCACGTCCTACGCGTAGATATTCAAGATTTTGATCATTTAATCGATAAAACATGCATGTATCTTCGTTTTCTCCTCATTAACGCCATTATTATGCTGTGATATATGTAAATTCGTGACAATCCTTTGATTTACCTTGTGTTCACGTTTTTTATCAGGTTTGACATGAAAATTTCATCGTTTTTTGACTCATTCTCACGTTTTTATGGATTGTTGCAAGGTGCTGCCGATTTCTAGGATTGCTAAGGGGCGTGTAGGCTGTTAAATGTGGAGACATAATGCTGGAGTCAAGATCGAATCGAGCCTTGGTGAGAAATCGATCGGATCTTTGGGGATCTAGAGTTATGCGGTAGGTTGAGTGAGTATTTGGGGAGGGCTCAGCCATGCAGGCCAAACCAGGGCATGGTGTGGACCCTGGTGGGTCCAAGCCATGGTCCATGGAGGCCAAGCATGGCTAAGATCGAGTTGAAGGGAGATCGAAGAGGCTAGCCGCTAGTTGGGGTTAGGTGATTGGATTTCATGGCTTGTGATGATTGGGTCTGGTGCGCAGCATGAATGGGGCTAGGGTCCTTGGTTAAGGTGGTCTAGGAGGGTTCAGTGGCGGGCTAGGAGTGAGTGGTCCGAGGCTGGTCCGAGTGGAGTGAGAACAGGATAGAAGATGGCTTCTTAGTATTTGGGTCGCGCAGGGTTAGCGCCGCAACGCCTGTGCTTCGCACCTAGTAGCGCCACAGCGCAGATACCAGGCACCTATGCGCTAAACAAGCATTGTAGCGCCTCGGTGCAGGCGCCTAGACGCTGGTGTAGGGGGTAAGGGGCTTTTGTTTTAGCGCTATTATCTTGATTGGGGTATCGTTACGACGTTATGACTGAGTTTAACGAGGGTTAGGTTGGGTCGTACAAGGCTTGATTAGGAATCTTTGGATTGTAATTTAAGCCTGGTTGCTTTCGGGTCGAAATTTTGAGGTCTAGGGGTAAAATTGTCATTTTGGGTTTCCAGGGGCAAATTGGTCATTTTGTACTTGAGTCAAGATTTTGTCCTAGCAGCGCCCTGAGCACAATCTGATATGTTTTATTTAAATGTTTTTGTATCACGAGCATGATTTTTATGAATTATAAACAATATGTCGCATGCTTGATTTCAAGTAAAAATTATGTCTATGCATGATTTTGATAAGTAATGAAAATGATGATGCTTTTGAAGGATGAGAGTTGGTTGCGTCTGACGATATATGTATACGATGATGATGAAGCGTAGGCGTAGTGGATGGGTAATACTGTCGCTGATGTTTGACAGCCACCGGGTACCACGGTTATACGTAGATAGATCCATCAAATAGAGCTGATACGATAGAGATGATATGAAAGTCACAACTAATGAATTAAATTCAATTGAAAGTAAATGTATAAGTACATGATGCTATGAAGAGCTGTTTTGACACGCATTCTTTTACGATATTTACGTGCACACTTTAAAGATCATGAATGTATGTTATTACAGTACTTATCACTGTTGCTTGCTATGTATATGTATTTGCTATTATTGGTACAGGTGTGTTGAGTATTTATACTCACTAGGCGTGTTTGATGCAGGTGAACATGTTGATGAGGAGGCTGGAGGTGCCGAATTCTGAGTAAGCAGAGCTGGATGTGCGCACATGATCCGAGGACCGTATTTTCCGCACATCACGTTTTTATGATTTTAGAGTGGACATGAAAATTTTTATGCACTTGTTTCGTCGTGTTGATGATTATTAGGACTTTTACTTGTTTATTTTACGCACACTTTTGGGATGTGATGAGTTGTTTATTTTTAACTGTAGTGTTTTTTTGTTATTTAATTACGATCATTTTTAGAAGGGTATTTTTCAGCAGCATTCAAATTTTAAGAATTTCGAAAATGGGATTGTCAAAAAAAAAAAAAAATTAGCAGTATTTTAAGTAGTAGAGGTTGTAACGATCATGGGTCATTAGGCTGAACCACCATGGGCCTCGGCCCATACCCATGCGCCTCGGTCATTTCGTTTACTTAATACTTTATATAATAATTATTTAGTAACACAATCAACACTTTCCAATAGTGCTCTCAGAAAAGATAGGTAGGGTAAGGCCCTTTAAATACCTAACTCCTATACAGAGCAACGTTCATAAGGGAGATCAGTGGCTAGTCAAGGCAATTTAAACCGATATATGAAGAACTCCATCAGATCATGTATTTTTACGTCACGTTATAATTATTATTCACTTTAATTATCCACATTTATGTGAATTTTTATAAGCCAAAACTTTTCGTTCAATAATTTTATATTCATATTTTTATATAATTTGTCATATAAAATTATATAATCATAATAATAATTGAATATGAACCATTATGAAATATAATGATTTGAAATATCATACTATTGCAGGAAATCATAAGCAATATTTATAATTTTAATTTTAGTGCAAATATTATTCCACTCAATATTGTATGTATATACATAAAGTACAAACTGTACACACATATAACAGAATAAAAATTTTCTGCACAAATTAAATTATACATAAATTTTAGAACTAGTTTATAGTGTACAAATTATTTAATTAAATGCTTTATGTATACCGAATTATACATATAAATTAATAAAAAATTAATTATTATTATTATTATTATATATATATATATATATATATATATATATATATATTCACAAAATAACGTTTAGTATTAAATTTAAGAGTGAGCCTACACAAATTGAATATAAAACATGTAATGTGATGAAATAAATATCATTAAATGGCTCAATGAAAAGAGTCTACGTAAATGATTTTTGAATGCATTATTTCATCTTCAACCTTCATCAATCTCTCTGCTTATATCAAATTTCAGAAACCTTTTACAATTTTCAAGACTTCAGCTGAGAACTTCAAAGTGAAAGTGTGAACAAAATTCTCAAACTAATTATACACGAAAGAAATTCTCATGTACATTTCTTAATATTATTTTATCTGATCTTTAAGCTTCTTACGAAAATTTCAGAAAAAAATTTAAATTTTTATGATATCAGATTTTTAGAAAATGAAAATAAAATTTCAAGACAGAGGTATCACGGCTCTGATACCAAATGTTAGAATTTTTCTCAAAAATAATGTTTCTACACAATTATAAACATGATAAACTATATGCGGAAGCAGATCGGGCACTACTTCCGGCCATCGAATAATTTGTAAGTTTTCTGATTTCCTCCAATTGAAACCTTCTAAGCACTCCAACACTTTCTGTAGATGGTGTATTTTGTTCTTATGAAGTGTGTGCATAGAGATCTCAATCACCGATATTTATAGGCCTCTCATACAATCAATGAATGATCTGTGGGAGCTTTATTGTCAAAAGAAGAGGCACATACGCGTCTCAATTTTCTAAATTTGAGGCGACTTGTACCATTTGTCAAAAAATGTATGTTATGACCATCGCCATTTCTTACACGTCTTTCCTTCTTTTGATAGGTATGTGTCATTTTTTCTTACACGAGAATCAATGTGTGAAAGTGCTAAGTTCTTGATCGAGTGTTGGTGTTTGAGGGTTGTTTCTCGTGTGCAAATATAAATACGACGCAAAGACATATAGTGGTTTGGATAAATGCGATCCTACATCCACTTGATCCAGGAAGATCAATTCACCATCACCAAGAATAAATGTGAGAATATTTGGGTTGGATAAATATTATAGGAGAGAAAATAATTGTTTCTCATGACATCAATTAAAAATGTCAGGATAACTAATCTAATATGTTTTTTTATTTTACACATTATTAATTTTTTACAAGTGTCATTATTAAGTATTTGTAACAACATTTAATTAAAAGTATCTACAAAAAAGTGTCACAATAGCCATTTATTATTGTAGTGCACAATAACACAAAACACAAAACTCCTTTCAAAATCCAATCCCATCGGCACATCAGACAAGACAAATGAAATTAAATTATGTACAACTTCCAACGGTAGTGACAGTTATAATCCAAGGCTTGGGTTTTGATCGTCTTCAATCATCTCTTAGCTTGTGTCTACTCCAAATTGTTCATTGAGTATTAGTGAACTAACGTAACTCTTCATTATAAAATCAATGAGACAAAATTTAGTTTCATGATATGCCAGACAATCGCAACTCTTGTGGAATGCGACTCAGAAAATGCATTTGTTTCATAATTGATACATTTAAAACAATTAAAATATAAATTTGTGACTTCATAAAGTTGATACATATCATGCCTTTACAGCGTCAACAAGAAAAAAATCTCGAAAGGCAGCTAGAAAATCATTAAGGTGAAATAATTTATGAAAGATGACAATTTTTCTTAAGCCTCTACATGTATCTGCACTCAATTTATTTGAAGGCAATGTGTTGGTAAAAATTTCATTAAAACCTAGTAGGCAACACTAATCAAAACACAACGTACATATTTTTAATCACACAATTTCATAAGGAAAAAACAGTATAATCTGAACACACAATATTGAATATCAAATTTGCATGAAAATGGAGTGAATGACACTGCACAACATGAGATAGCACCATATAATGATAAAATGATGCACCACCAGTGGCGGAGCCGGATTTTCATTATACCCAGGTTAGAATTTTCTAAACCATAGTTGAGCTAATATTGACAAATGGAGAACCGAGCTACCAGAAAATAAGGAAAAATTTTATGTATAAAAAATATCGGAAAAAAACAAGTCACCCGGGCTACCGCCCGGCGGAGCAACACATGGCTCCGCCCGTGTGCACAACCATCAGAAAACCATATAAATAATTTGATAAACTTGGTGTGTTATAAACTCTCAGTTGAGGTTTTGGAAGTCCTCATCCAAACATCAAGCATCTATATGTAATCACACAAAAAATGCAAAAATATCGAAAGATGAAAAATGGAAAGGTGAAAAGAAATTTTATCACTTTCATATTCTCCATTCAAAAAATAATCTCCAAAGGTAAAACCTGTATTTTTTAAGAGAGATTGCAGGATATGATTGAATTTTATTTTTATGCTTTTGAATGACATGAAATAAATAATGCAACCAAAATATACGACTTCTACCCAGCATTTGATGTAGAAAATAAACTGGACAAATGAAGTGAGAGCATATTTTGTGTCATAATGTTGTTAGCCGCATCTAGCTTTGGTCTAAAGACTGCAAAGAAAAAAAACGAGTGGAGGGAAAAAATTTAAAACAAAATCTATTCATTAAACGATCAAATCGAACATGAATGATACTAAAACATACAACGAGAAATGTAGAATCTATTTGCTAAACCATGCATAGATAATTAAAATATCTGAAGCCAAATATGATAAATTTACTGCAAGGTGTCAACAAAAAATATCGAAAAAGAAATTGAAAAAACAAAATATAAAAGCTCGAATAATGAAAAATATGGTGCAACAGACTAACAAAACTAGAAAACCACATAATTTTAATAATAAATCTAATATTTCAAAACACAAATGGCACAACTATTGGAAGAAAGTAACCGAAACTCAAACTTACATAAACAATAAACAGATATGTGGGGACTCGGGTGCTAATTCATCTTCTTTAATCATTGGGACTCATTGGATCAATTGTGTATGCTACTTAAAAAAAATTTCTTGTATACATACATAAAAGCATTTCTAGCCAAAATATATACAAGCATACAATAAGTTAAGTTTCTTTATTATACAATATCAAATGTAGAATCTACACCACATGATCAACTTATAAATTTATTCCCATTTACAAGTTACATAACTAGTGTTGTTGTTCCCTACTACAAGTCTAGGAATAAACCACCAGTTTCACATCTAAGCCCAGATCACCACGCTAATCATCACTCGTTCAAGCTCTGCTCGGTACTGATTCTGTCCCACCTGTTGCCATGCACACATACAAACACGACAACAGCCGGAAACTCCGATGAGAATAAATCCCAGTATAAAACATGTATACATGAAGTGCATAAGATCATATACAAAACATAAACCATGTATCAAGAACATGAATCATGATTTTATGGCATATTAGTGAATACATATAAAACTCTTGACTCGACTCACATCTAAGTCTAGGGATCCCGGTGTGAATAAGACGTAACAAGTCTCCCACCTACTTTCCCAATCGGGGTGGCAGTACGTCTTATTCTTAGACTTCGGTCCTTTCTATATCGAACATCTACAATAGGAATCGATCTTCTCCTATGCAATTCGATACCACCGAACATCTAGTAACTTGGCTGCTCTGCCAAGGACTCATCTATCTCAATTGCATTTCTATAATTCAATAGACAAAATATAAACATATCAAAGCATAAACAATCTAGTATGTGGTTTAGGGAAACTCCAGTCCAATCTGACTCGAGTCGTATTTCCCGGTTCAACATTGATTTATACCTTTCTTTGTTCGGTGTTTGGTTGGATTAAATCAATCCCAATCTTCAAAACCTTCAATACCAATCTGAAATACATGTATAAGACGCACTATATCAATTTTCAACTCAACGTATAAATACCGATATGAGTCTCGATGCATTTCCACGGCATAACGGTGTAGTCTTGATATACCGGCCACTTATACATCATAAGAGCAATATCACCAATTCATAACAACAATGATATGCATATCATAACCCCAAAATTCTGTACAACTCATACCATATAAGCTGGAAAATCGATAACAATCGTATACGATAACATTTCTTCGATCCGATTTCGATTCTACGACGTCTAACATATCAAGAATAACATATATGAATCATATCCGATTCTAATAATATCACAATTTCACAACATATCAGAAACATAAGAAACTTACGTCCAGTTGAAGTTCTCGTCGCCAAAAACACGATACTGTACTCGGATTAAAATTCTAACGGGCGGATTGTACAAAATCACAATTCTAGTATCAAGAAGTACAACTCTTCCTCGGAGCTCTCTCCTTCTCTTTTCCTTTGTCTAAAAATTGACGAATGACAAAGTTATATATATCATGCATGGTGAGGGGCAAATGGCTTCACCTTAACACAACACGTCTCGCGCATATGTGCGACCATCCTCGGCGCATATGCGCGAGACACTATGTCTCGGCGCGTGTAAGTCTATGCAGCTCGCGCATATGCGCGCCATCATTCGGCGCATATACGCGAGGTCCTTCAAATTCTTCACAACTCTCGGGTACCCTCGCGCACATGCGCGGATCCATGTCGCGCATATGCACGAGGTTCTCTGCCTGCCTCGCACATATGCGCCCGGCGGGTCGCGCATATGCGCGAGGTGTTCTTTCCTCGCACATAATTCGGTCTTCTTTTCGTCTCTCCCGGTCTGATCCGCTTCGTCTATAATAACATCAATTTATCCACAATTCATTTCAGATTACAATAATCAAATTCTTGGGCCTTACATTTCTCCCCCCCTAAGATCTGATTTCGTCCTCGAAATCATAGGCAATCAAATCATATCAATAAGAAGGTATAACAGAAAAGGCTATACAAAAGACTTACATAAGTGAAATAACTCTGGGAATCTTTGTCTCATATCTGACTCCGTCTCCCAAGTAGCTTCTTCGAGGCCATGACGACTCCACTGAATCTTTACCAACGGAATAGTCTTCATTCTGAGCTGTTTTTCCTTCCGATCAAGAATCTGAATCGGTTTTTCTATATAACTCAGAGTGTTGTCGAGTTCTGCTTCATCGGAATGAATAATGTGAGAATCATCAGGGATATACTTCCGCAACATTGATACATGAAAAACATCATGTATTCCAGATAGAGAAGGCGGAAGAGCAAGTCGATAGGCACGATCACCTATCTTCTCCAGAATCTCATACGGACCGATATAACGAGGAGACAACTTTCCTCGCTTGCCAAATCTGACGATGCCTCTGAACGGAGAAATCTTCAAGAATACTCTATCCCTTTGCTCAAACACTAATGGTCTACGTCGAATATTCGTATATTTGGCTTGTCGATCTTGAGCCGTCTTCATTTTCTGCTGAATCAGCTTCACTTTTTTCGTCATATCTCGAATCATATCAGGCCCAATATCAGGTACCTCAGAGATATCATCCCAATACAACGGAGATCGGCACTTCTTACAGTACAATGCTTCAAATGGTTCCATCTCTATACTCTTCAGATAGCTATTGTTGTACGATAATTCACAAAGAGGTAATGAATCTTGCCAACTAGTGCCAAAATCTAGCACTACAACTCTAAGCATATCCTCCAGTGTCTGGATAGTCCGCTCTGACTGTCCGTCTGTCTGTGGATGATATGCGGTACTCAAATGTAATCTCGTACCTAGAGCTTCCTGCAAACTGTGCCAAAAATGCGAAGTAAATCGTGGATCATGATCTGATACGATAGACTTCGGCACACCGTGCAATCGGACTACCTCTCGGACATAGATTTCTGCCATCTGATCATATCTGTACGTCATTCTGTATGGAATAAAGCATGCTGATTTGGTCAACCTGTCAATCACAAACCAAATCGCATCATAGCCTCGGGAAGAACGTGGTAGTTTCGTAACGAAATCCATGGAAATGTGATCCCATTTCCATTCTGGAATGAACAAACTCTGTAGTAAACCCCCGGGTTTCTTCCTTTCTGCTTTTACCTGTTGGCAATTCAAACATCTGGACACGAATTCTGCAATGTCTGATTTCATCTGTTTCCACCAAAACTGTTTCTTCAGATCATTGTACATCTTTCTGCCATCAGGATGAATGCTAAACCGACTACAGTGTGCTTCTGTCAAAATCTATTCCTTCAAGTCTGAAACATCTGGCACCACAAGACGGTTATTCACATATAACACCAGATCATGAACCTGATATTCAGATTGATGCCCTGATCTGACCATCTCAATCGACTTCTGAATATTTTGATCACTTGTCTGTGCTTCTTTAATTCTCAATATTAACTCAAGTTCGACTTGAACAGCCTATAATTGTATTGGTCTACAATCTGTCTCAAATACCATCCCCAGACAAACAACAATCTTTTATCAAATTCGAAACGCCAATAGTCGATAAGGATAAGGAACATACCTTACGACTTAATGCATCAGCTGCTGCGTTGGACTTTCCTGGATAGTATTTGATTTCACAATCGAAATCCTTCAATAAATCAAGCCATCTACGCTGTCTCATATTCAACTCAGACTGTGAAAACAGATATTTCACGCTTTTATGGTCCGAATAAATCTCAAACCTCTCACCGTATAAATAGTGTCGTCATATCTTCAATGCAAAGACGATGGGTGTCAATTCAAGATCATGAATTGGGTATCGTGTCTCGTGTGTCTTCAGTTGTCGTGAGGCATAAGCGATAACATGACCTCGTTGCATCAACACGCAACCCAATCCTCTGTGAGAAGCATCACAGTAAACAACGAAATCACCAGTACCTGAAGGGATAGTCAGTATCGGTGCACTGGCCAGTCTCTTCTTCAATTCAAGGAAACTAGACTCACAATCTTTGGACCAAACAAACGAAGCATTCTTCTGAGTCAGTTGAGTAATCGGCTTCGCAATACTGGAAAAATCTTTGATGAATCGTCGATAGTATCCTGCCAAACCCATAAAACTACGGATCTCCGGCACGGATGTCGGTCTCGGCCAAGAAATCACGGCACGGATGTCGGTCTAGGATCCACCGATATACCATCTCCGGATATGATATGACCCAAAATACAACATGTCTCAACCAGAATTCACATTTCGATAGTTTTGCATATAATTTCTCAGCTCTTAAAATTCGCAACACAATTCTCAAATGCTCAGCATGCTCAATCATATTCTTTGAATATATCAAAATATCATCGATAAAAATAATCACGAAATCATCGAGATACCTCTGAAACACACGGTTCATCAGACCCATAAACACCGCTGGAGCATTCGTCAAACCGAACGGCATGACAATAAACTCATAATGTCCATACCTAGTTCGGAATGCTGTCTTCGATATGTCCGAATCTCTGACTCGCAGCTGATGATATCCAGATCTCAGGTCGATCTTGGAGTAGACAGAAGAACCCTGAAACTGATCAAATAAATCATCTATACGAGGCAGAGGGTATGTATTCTTTACCATGGCCTTGTTCAGTTGCCAGTAATCTATACAGAGCCTCATAGAACCGTCTTTCTTTCGTACAAATAGTACCGGAGCGCTCCAAGGAGAAACACTCGGTTTGATATATCACTTGGCCAACAGATCTTCTAACTTAGTCTTTAATTCTTTTAGTTCTATTGGCGCCATTCTGTACGGAGCTCTGGATATAGGAACAATACCTGGTATGAGATCAATACTGAAATCTATCTCTCGAGCTGGAGGTAATCCTGGAATCTCATCCGGAAAAACATCAGCGAACTCACACACTACTGGCAAATCTGCCAATGAGGGGCTCGATTTCAGTACATCTACTGAATATACTAGGAATCCCTCCGCTCCCTTCTGTAGTAATCTAGTCATAGCCAGCCCCGATATCAAAAAAATCCGAGATCTAGAACCTTTACCGTAGAATTTCCACTCCTCAGTCATCTCTGGTCTGAATCTGACAACCTTGTGAAAACAGTCTACAGTAGCTCTGTACTTGGTTAACATATCAATACCGATAATACATTCAAAATCAGACAACTCAAGTACAATGCAATCTAACTCAATCTCATTACCATCGAACTGTAGCATACAATTTCTAACAGAAGTCACTGATATCAAACCACTCCCCAAAGGAGAAGAAACAGATACTACAGTAGATAATGACTCGACAGGCAATGCATGTATCAATGCAAATCATTCAGCTATAAATGTATGGGATGCACCAGTGTCTATTAATACCTGAGCAGGGTAATCACAAAGGAAACAATTACCTACAATAACATCATCTGGTGTGTCCTGAGCCTGTTCTTCCGTCAGTGCAAACACACGGGCCTGCTGTCTCGGAGGTTGGTTCGCCGTCTGGCTTCCTCCTGACTTTGATTGGGACTGTACAGGTGCAGGCTGAAAAGAGTGTACAGAAGATGCATGTTTCTCTGTCTGAGCTACTGAACCGGATGATCCCACACTCTGAGATCAGTTGTGCACCTCTCTGTGGGCAGACTTTAGCGTAATGTCATGGTTGTTTGCAGACGTTACATCTACCAGCCACTCCTTGGCACTGTTCTGTGGGATGCCTTCCACCGCAAGTAGTGCAATACACACCTGTGTAACTTTGGCAAGGACCACTCTGTCTCGGGCCACTGGAACTGGATGAACTGCTGCCCGATTTCTTAAATTGCTTCCCTCTGGCTTTCAACCAATCTTTCTTACCACTGCCGCTACCACCACTCTCGAATCTAGGAGGAGGTTGTGAAAACTGTGCGGTAGGCTCTGGAGGTCTCGGAGTCTGAACAATATACGATGCTCCTCGCTGCTTCATCAAGCCAGCTTCAGGACCTTTCGCCCTGTTCAAAGCATCAACAAAGTTGTTGGGTCGTCCCGTATTCACCAATGTAAAAATGTCCGGATTCAAGCCGTTGATAAATTGATCGGCAACAGCTTCATCATTCTCTGCCACGTGTGGGAAAAACGTAGCAATGTAGAAACTTTGGCAACATACTCTTCAATGTTCAATTGCCCTTGCCTCAAGTTTGCAAATTCTGCCCCCTTGTCCTTCCGGTATGACACTGGGAAGAAACGCTGATAGAACTCAGTTTTGAAGACCTTCCAAGTAATTTCTGAACCTCGTTGTTCCAATGCTCTCCTAGTTGTAATCCACCAATTCTTTGCAACTTCTTGTAATTGATGCCCAATAAGTTTCATTCTCCGTTCATCTGAGTAGTCAAGGGAATCAAACAACATCTCGATATCATCTAACCAGCTTTCACAATCAACAGAATTCTCGGTGCCTTTCAGTGTCGGTGGTCTGAATGACTGAAATCGTTTTAGCAATGTTTCCATTGGTGTAGCTGTCACATCCATAGGGTCATTGGATGTACTGCCCTGTTCTGGCACCATGACTGCTGCTCTTCGAGGAGGCATATCTGATTATCAAAAGGATTAGTTCTCAACCATATGCAGTCTGTCTCAGTCCTCCTCTGATCATCTTACCTCTGATTCAGAATCGGTTTTGATTCATTCTTTACAAGTACAAATTGCAATCAACAAAATAAATCAAGCAACCATGTACTTTCAAAGCAATAAAACATGCCTTCATGCTAGCATAGAACATACATATAATAATAATACAATATTCTCATGCTAGTATCAATAAGTAAGCAAGGAAAAGACTCAATCTACCCCGCTCACTCACTTCTATCTCAATCTACAGACCTATGGCTCTAATACCACATGTTGTGGGGACCCGGATGCTAATTCATCTTCTTTAATCATTGGGACTAATTGGATCAATTATGTATGCTACTTAAAAAAAATTTCTTGTATACATACATAAAAGCATTTCTAGCCAAAATATATACAAGCATACAACAAGTTAAGTTTTTTTATTATACAATATCAAATGTAGAATCTACACCACATGATCAACTTATAAATTTATTCCCATTTACAAGTTACATAACTAGTGTTGTTGTTCCCTACTACAAGCCTAGGAATAAACCACCAGTTCACATCTAAGCCCGGATCACCACGCTAATCATCACTTGTTCAAGCTCTGCTCGGTACTGATCCCGTCCCACCTGTTGCCATGCACACATACAAACACGACAACAGCCGAAACTCCGGTGAGAATAAATCCCAGTATAAAACATGTATACATGAAGTGCATAAGATCATATACAAAACATAAACCATGTATCAAGAACATGAATCATGATTTTATGACACATTAGTGAATACAGATAAAACTCTTGACTCGACTCACATCTAAGTCTAGGTGTAAAATCCAGGATTTTAGATTTTATCATGATAATATTTTGTACCAAGATTTGCAAGATTTTCGAAATGGAATGGATAATTTTATCTTGAGCATTATTTGGAACTCAAGAATTTAAATAATATCGTGTATATTTTGGAATTTGAGATATGCAGAATTATACCGGATATAGATATAAGATTTGATATACCTGGATAAAGATTTAAGCAGGAAGATAATTCAATCTTGGATTACAAATCTTGAAGTAGATATCATAGGATTTTCGAAAATACTGAAGGATTTAGGGAGGATTTTCGAAATTGATGAGATATAGGGAAAAGTCTGCACGATAAAATACAAGATTGAGAAAAATTTAAAAGTTTAACTACCAGAATTTTAAGAAAAATATCAAACTCTTATTTTTGGAAAAGTACCACTAAGTTTCGAATTTAGGTAGATAAATTTTCGGGATTTAAGAAAAATAATTTTATTGGAAAATAAAAAGTCTACCGAATATTGGAAATTAGACACAAAAGTCGAAATTTTCGCAGGCTGGACAAGGCATAATTTCAAAATCATTCAAGGGGAGATATCTAAATTTCGAAATTTATTATCCAGGATCAAGGATAAAGATTTAGATTAGATCACGATTCTAGATGAAGATTTGATTAAAGTTTAAACGCGCGGATGACACCATCGAGATAGCAGCCAACCCCTATAAATAGGAGGGCCTATAACTCGAAAATTCACACCTCAAACTCCTCCAAATTTCGAGTTTTGCTCTCCCTAGTTCCCCCAGGTATTTTCGAGTTTTGCTCAGCCGAGTAGCGAAGCGCTGCCGTCCAGTCTCCGAAGAGGAAATTTTCGAAATTTCCTGTGCAAGCAACCCTAGCTTTTCACGTTTTTCAGCAAGAATTTAAGGTAAGTGGGATTGTTTTAAATGTGTAATTTTGGTGTAAGCATTTTCGTTTTTTTGAAATTTCCGTCGAGTACAATTCTTCTTCTACCCCCCTTCTGGTTATGATTGCTGCATGGGTTTTATGTTGACACTGTGAGGATTCAACTTGATATGGGAGGGAATCCCTACTATGATATGACCCTCATACGGTGGGGATATAACCGATTCGGCCTCGCCTCCTTAGAGGAATAAAAATTAGGGACTGAATTCAGTAAACCATTGAAAGTAGAGGAATCTCAGTGTCAGGTCAATGATACAAATGTGATATGAGTCAAAATATGCATGGTGTGTGTGTGTATTTCGAAATTGTATATGCATGTTGTTGTGTACTCGAACGGCCCTCACTTGCTGAGTATTTCTCAAAATACTCACCCCTTACTCCCCACCCCAGATAAATCCGAAGAGCAGGTTGAGGAAGAAGAGTCAGAACAATTCTGGGGCTGGTGATAAATTTCGAGAATTGTAGTATTCGGTATTCGGATTTAGAATTTTCGTATTTTTTTTTATTTGTAAGACGTTTTCGCAATTGTTTATTATTTCGGTAGTAAAGACATCGTTTTTTTTATTTATGAAATAAACTGGTTTCGGTTTATATTGTGCTACGAGGCTGGTTGTTTTTCGATTGTGTGATTGATGAACAACGCCGTTGTCGACTAATCTCGGTCTCGGGGCATGACATTTAAGTGGTATCAGAGCCTCCAGGTTCATAATCCGTGTGGGAAAAGATTTTTTTCGAAAAATACAAAAAAAAAAGAGCGAAAAATTTTCGGACGAATTTTAACTCGAGACCGACGCTACCCCCTCCGAAACGGCCCAACAAACGAGACTCACGACCTTAAAGTCAGTGAGGTAAAGGTCCAAATCGCGATAATCCTTCGTTTAGGCCTCGGAAACGTCGTTTTTGTCGTTTTAGGAAAGTTTTGTAGCCCTTATAACTTTTCATAGTAAACTCCGAATTCGATTCCATCAACTGTTCTGGAATCCTCTCGACATATGCTTCGAATCCATGTGTCTATCTCAAAACTTTCCATTTTTGGAAATTTCTGAAAATTTTGATTATTTTCATATATTTGACTCTATATAACCTTGAAATTTTTATTCTGTCCTATTTGTGATATTCTGAGCATTTCCTTTTTTATTTTTTCAGGAAATGGCTCGTTTTCGTGTCACTGCTCGTAAGAAAGTAACCCCGATTACCCATAGGGAGACTATTCAGTTGGATTACCACCAGCATCGCACGCGCGCTCAGGCTGCTATACGTTTAAAGGAATTGGCTATAGGACACCAGGATAGGACTATCAGGTGGCTGAGAGCTAGTAATCTTGAGAGGAGGCAACAAGTGGAAAGTCTGACTACCAAACTGGAGGCAGCAGAGAAAAGAATTGACGAGGTCTTCCAAATGTTCGAGCTCGTTAAAGAACATAACTGCGAACTGCGAGAGTCATTACAAATAACGATGAGTCAAGCCAAGCAATCTAAGGAGGAAGTGGATAGACGCACCATAGAACTGTCTGAAGCCCGTCAAGCCCGGCTGAGGGATAAGAAAAAAATTGAAGAATCCTGGAATGTGATCATGTAATTATTTGAGAATAACCAAAGGCTATCCAAGCAGGTAGACGAAAGGAAAGCAAAGGAGAAGGAGCTCATCCAGAAGAATGAAGCAAACTGCGCACACGCAAGAAATGAATTGAATGACGCGATAGGAAAGATTCTGACCCACAGGGAAGAGATTGCTGAATTGGAATCGGAAAATCAGAGTCTTCAGATGCAGCTTGCAGAGTTCTTAGACCCAGAGGTGCCTGAGGATCCCAAGGAGGAAGAAGCCCTACCTGACGTGGCCGAGGGGAATGGTGAGATAGCGGATTAGAGCATTTTAGTGAACCATTCTTAGTAGTTTATTCCCATTGTTGCTACGTTTTCTTTTCTTCAGTACATTTATTTAGATTGGTCATGTTCATTTATTTTCCTGTTTGAGAAATCAATAAAATATTTTATTTGTTCCATTGATTTCAATTTACTTCTGCACAATCTATTGCATGAAACCTACTCGTACCAATTTTTAGAACTTGCGATTGTAGGAAATGGCCGGCAGACCCCCAAGGCAAAACCGCAACCCGCGTTACGCTAATGCCGAACGCGAAGAGAGACAGGAGAATCGACAGGAGAATGGACCTCCGCCTGCAGTTAATCTAAGCCGAGATGATCTTATGGCCATAGCCACCATAGTGGCGACAACACTGCAAGGGTTGGGAAACCCAAATGCCAATCAACCACCTCCACCACCACCACCGAATGGAGTCAAATTTCATTACGAGTCCCTTCGTAAGAACAGGTGTCCGATATTCAGAGGGGACACCGATCCTGAAGTTGGCCAGAGTTGGCTAAAGAGTGTCGAGACTCAGTTGAGGCTATTGGAAGTTCCCGAGGCACTCAAAGTGGATGTGATCGTGCCTTTTTTCTGGAAGACAAAGCAGCTAAGTGGTGGGAAGCAGTCTCGCCAGCCATGACCGCTACAGGACCAGTCACATGGCAGAACTTTCGAGAAACATTTCTGAAATAGTACTATCCGCCGGAAGTCAGATTGCAGAAGTTAAGTGAATTTGAAAATCTCACTCAAGCCCCAGACATGTCAGTGGTGGAATACACCTCCAAGTTTAATGCACTTGGGTCTTATGCTCCGGCCATCATGGCGGACGAAGTTTTGAAGCTGCACCTCTTCAAGAGAGGATTAAACAGTAGAATCCAGTCAGCCTTAGCAGTTTATCAGCCCGCCAATTTTGCAGATCTTATGGGCGCAGCTATCCGAGCTGAAACCGACATCCGCCGCAGGGAGGGAGAGAATAAGAACAAGCGACCTCATGCCGGTCAGTCTTCTCAGGGCGGTCAGAAGTTCAGAAAGCCAAACCAATCAGGCGGACCTTCCTCAGGGTAAACCTCAGCGGCCAACCATCAAGGACCCAAGCCATGCCCGAAGTGCGGTTTCAGACACCCCGGGGAATGTCGAAGAGCCAGTGGTGCGTGCTTCGGATGTGGGAAAGCAGGGCACCGGATCACAGATTGTCCTACGGCCGCCAACCAAGCAGCTGGGCCCAACAAGGGAACTGGGCCGAATGTGGGAGCTAACCCCAACAAACCAAAGGAGAATAAGCCTAATGCCAAGGTGTTCGCTATGAACCAAGAAGAGGCGGACGACGCCAATGAAGTCGTATCAGGTACCATCTTACTTCAAAAAGTACCTGCTTATGCATTGTTTGACTGTGGTGCTACACACTCTTTTGTGTCTAAGAGGTTTGCTAGAAATTAAGACTCAAGCCCGAATCTCTAACTGGACCTTTTCGGATAGCCACACCTACGAGTAAGACCATAGAAACTCATGAAATTCACAAGGATTGTAAGATCGGTATCGCTAATCAGACTTTCAGTGCCGACTTGATACAATTGGTTATGGTCGATTTCGACATCATTCTAGGAATGGACTGGGGTTAGCCAAAAACCACGCAATAGTGGACTGTAAAGGGAAAAGAGTTAAGCTCCGAACCCCAAATCAGAAAGAGATCGTGTATCATGGTAAATCCAAGAAACAAAAATCACTCCTTTCCGCTTCCCAGGCATTGAAGGCCATGAAATCCGGAGAAGACATCTACCTAGCAATGATCAATGAAGTGCAAGGAGAAGTTGAAATGAGGACAGAAGACATCCCAATAGTATGTGAGTTCCCGGATGTTTTCCCAGAAGAACTCCCAGGGACAGTTCCGGACCGCGAAGTTGAGTTCGAAATTAATCTGGTTCCTGGTGCAGCACCAATCTCTAAAGCACCTTACAGGATGGAGCCAGCTGAACTCAAGGAGCTAAAAGCGTAACTCCAAGAATTGCTTGACAAAAATCAAATTTGACCTAGTGTGTCCCCATGGGGAGCACCAGTACTCTTTGTGAAGAAGAAAGATGGGAGTATGAGATTGTGCATCGACTATAGGGAACTGAACAAGATCACTATCAAGAACAAGTACCCTCTTCCGAGGATAGACGATCTATTTGACCAGCTCAAGGGAGCCGCAGTATTTTCTAAATTGGATCTGAGGACTGGATACCACCAACTGAAGGTCAGGGATGAAGATATCTCCAAAACAGCTTTTCAGACAAGATATGGGCATTAAGAGTTCACAGTGATGCCTTTTGGGTTGACCAATGCGCCTGCAGCCTTTATGGACCTAATGAACAGAGTGTTCAAACCATTTCTGGACCGGTTCGTAGTGGTATTTATTGATGACATCCTCATTTATTCTCCCAACGAGGAAGAACATGAAGAGCACCTCCTCCTTGCACTACAGACACTGAGGGAGAAAGAGCTATATGCTAAGTTTAAGAAATGTGAGTTCTGGCTTAAGAGTGTATCCTTTTTAGGACATGTGATCTCGGAAGCAGGAGTATCAGTGGATCCCAAGAAAATTGAGGCAATTACAGAGTGGCCAAAACCTAAGAACGCCACAGACATCAGGAGCTTTCTTGGACTGGCAGGTTATTACAGGAAGTTCGTCGAAGGTTTTTCTTCCATAGTTATACCACTGACTAAGCTCACTCAAAAGAATTCCAAGTTCATCTGGGATGAAGGTTGCGAGAAAAGTTTTCAGACATTGAAAGAAAAACTTGCATCCACGCCAGTGCTAATCTTACCTACTGAAGATAAGGAATTCACCATCTACAGTGACGCATCTAAGGAAGGTCTGGGATGCGTACTCATGCAAGAGGGAAGAGTGATCGCCTATACGTCAAGGCAGTTGAAACCGCACGAAAAGAACTACCCTACGCATGATCTTGAGTTAGCACCAGTTGTCTTTGCCTTAAAAATTTGGAGGCACTACCTCTATGGCGCCAAGTGTGAAATTTTCACAGATCACCAAAGCCTCAAGTACTTGTTCACCCAAAAAGAACTAAACATGAGGCAAAGGCGATGGATCGAACTACTGAAGGATTACGACTTGACTATAAGTTACCATCCAGGTAAACCGAACAAAGTGGCCGATGCTCTGAGTCGGAAAAATAGGGGCAAGATCACTCTAGCTTCCCTCTCGGCCCAGCCATGTCTGCAGGAGACCGTCAAGTTAAATCAGGACCGAGACCCCGAGCTAAAGAAACTTAAGGAGCAAGTCAAAAGCGGGAAGTCTCAAGATCTACAAATTGATGACAAGGGAGTCCTATGGATGAATGGACGACTGTGCGTACCGAACAACGATAACCTTCGCCAAGAAATACTATCAGAAGCACACAAGTCCAGGTTTTCAGTCCATCCAGGGAGTACAAAAATATACAGAGACCTTAAGAGGAATTTTTGGTGGAACGGAATGAAAAGAGATGTGGCAGTATTCGTCTCTAAGTGTCAGGTTTGTCAATAGGTCAAAGCAGAGCACCAGCGACCCGGAGGATTATTGCAACCGTTGGAGATACCTGAGTGGAAGTGGGACCATATCTCCATGGACTTTGTGGTAGGATTACCAAAGTCAAAGCAAGGTCAGGACGGAATATGGGTAATTGTAGATAGACTTACAAAATCTGCACACTTCCTACCCCTCCGTATGAACTACAATCTGGACAAATTAGCTACACTGTACATGGACAATATTGTAAGACTTCATGGAGTACCGGTGAGCATCCTGTCTGACAGAGACCCAAGGTTCGTCTCGCGCTTTTGGAAGAGCTTTCAAGAGGCCATGGGAACGAAAATAACCCTAAGTACTGCCTATCATCCTCAAATCGATGGACAAACGGAGAGAACCATCCAAACCTTGGAAGATATGCTGCGAGCATGCACTCTTGAATTCAGTAGCAATTGGAGCACTCATCTACCTTTAATTGAGTTTGCTTACAACAACAGCTATCACAGCAGCATCGGAATGGCCCCATACGAAGCTCTTTATGGAAGGAAATGTCGATCACCACTTTATTGGGATGAAGTGGGAGAAAAAGCAGTAGTAGGACCCGAGCTCGTACAGATAATAGTAGACAAGGTTACAGTTGTCCGAGAAAAACTCAAGGCAGCTCAAGACCGACAAAAGAGTTGGGCAGATCTGAAAAGAAGGCCAGTGGAATTCAACGTTGGCAATAAGGCCTACGTAAAAGTCTCGCCTATGAAAGTTATTGTCCGATTCAGCAAAGCTGGGAAGCTGAACCCCAGTTATGTAGGACCCTTCGAAATTCTGGAAAAGGTGGGTACACTGGCATACAGATTGGCACTGCCGCCAAACATGTCGAGAATTGATAATGTTTTCCACGTGTCCCAACTACGGAAATACATCTCGGATCCAAGCCACGTGTTGGAAGTAGAACCGCTCATGATCGAAAGTAACTAGGGAGAAGAGCTGAAGTACGAAGAAGTTCCCATTAGAATTGTGGACACCAAAGACCAAGTACTAAGGCGACGAATCATTCCCTACGTCAAGGTGCAATGGTCTAACCACACTGAAAGAGAAGCCACATGGGAGCTAGAAGAAAGGATGAGGAACCAATACCCTTACCTCTTCATAGAACTAGTCAACCCAAGTTTCGAGGACGAAACTTCCCATAAGGAGGGAGGGATGTAAAATCCAGGATTTTAGATTTTATCATGATAATATTTTATACCAAGATTTGCAAAATTTTCGAAATGGAATGAATAATTTTATGTTGAGCATTATTTGGAACTCAAGAATTTAAATAATATCGTGTATATTTTGGAATTTGAGATATGCAGAATTATACCGAATATAGATCTAAGATTTGATATACCTGGATAAAGATTTAAGCAGGAAGATAATTCAATCTTGGATTACAAATCTTGAAGTAGATATCATAGGATTTTCGAAAATATTGAAGGATTTAGGGAGGATTTTCGAAATTGATGAGATATAGGGAAAAGTCTGCACGATAAAATACAGGCTTGGGAAAAATTTAAAGGTTTAACTACCAGAATTTTAAGAAAAATATCAAACTCTTATTTTTGGAAAAGTACCACTAAGTTTCGAATTTAGGTAGGTAAATTTTCGGGATTTAAGAAAAATAATTTTATTGGGAAATAAAAAGTCTACCGAATATTGGAAATTAGACACAAAAGTCGAAATTTTTGCAGGCTGGACAAGGCATAATTTCGAAATCATCCAAGGGAGATATCTAAATTTCGAAATTTATTATCCAGGATCAAGGATAAATATTTAGATTAGATCACGATTCTAGATGAAGATTTGATTCAAGTTTAAACGCGCGGATGACACCATCGAGATAGCAGCCAACCCCTATAAATAAGAGGGCCTATAACTCGAAAATTCACACCTCAAACTCCTCCAAATTTCGAGTCTTGTTCTCCCTAGTTCCCCTAGGTAATTTCGAGTTTTGCTCAACCGAGTAGCGAAGCGCTGCCATCCAGTCGCCGAAGAGGAAATTTTCGAAATTTCCTGTGCAAGCAACCCTATCTTTTCACGTTTTTCAGCAAGAATTTAAGGTAAGTGGGCTTGTTTTAAATGTGTAATTTCAGTGTATGCATTTTCGTTTTTTTGAAATTTCGGTCGAGTACAATTCTTCTTCTACCCCCCTTCTGGTTATGATTGCTGCATGGGTTTTATGTTGACACTGTGAGGATTCAACTTGATATGGGAGGGAATCCCAACTATGATATGACCCTCATACGGTGGGGATATAACCGATTCGGCCTCGCCCCCTTAGAGGAATAAAAATTAGGGACTGAATTCAGTAAACCATTGAAAGTAGAGGAATCTCAGTGTCAGGTCAATGATACGAATGTGGTATGAGTCAAAATATGCATGGTGTGTGTGTGTGTATTTCGAAATTGTATATGCATGTTTTTGTGTACTCGAACGGCCCCCACTTGCTGAGTATTTCCCAAAATACTCACCCCTTACTCCCCTCCCCAGATAAATCCGAAGAGCGGGTTGAGGAAGAAGAGTCAGAACAATTCTGGGGCTGGTGATAAATTTCGAGAATTGTAGTATTCGGTATTCGGATTTAGAATTTTCGTATTTTTTTTATTTGTAAGACGTTTCCGCAATTGTTTATTATTTCGGTTGTAAAGACATCGTTTTTTTTATTTATGAAATAAACTGGTTTCGGTTTATACTGTGCTACGAGGCTGGTTGTTTTTCGATTGTGTGATTGATGAACAACGCCGATGTCGACTAACCCCGGTCTCGGGGCGTGACACTAGGGATCCCGGTGTGAATAAGACGTAACAAGTCTCCCACCTACTCTCCCAATCGGGGTGCCGGTACGTCTTATTCCTAGACTTCGGTCCTTTCTATGTCGAACATCTACAATAGGAATCGATCTTCTCCTATGCAATTCGATACCACCGAACATCTAGTAACTTGGCTGCTTTGCCAAGGACTCATCTATGTCAATTGCATTTCTATAATTTAATAGACAAAATATAAACATATCAAAGCATAAACAATCTAGTATGTGGTTTAGCGAAACTCCAGTCCAATCTGACTCGAGTCGTATTTCCCGGTTCAACATTGATTTATACCTTTCTTTGTTTGATGTTTGGTTGGATTAAATCAATCCCAATCTTCAAAACCTTCAATACCAATCTGAAATACATGTATAAGACGCACTATATCAATCTTCAACTCAACTTATAAAAACCGATATGAATCTCGATGCATTTCTACGGCATAACGGTGTAGTCTTGATATACCGGCCACTTATACATCATAAGAGCAATATCACCGATTCATAACAACAATGATATGCATATCATAACCCCAAAATTCTGTACAACTCATACCATATAAGCTGGAAAATCGATAACAATCGTATACGATAACATTTCTTCGATCCGGTTTCGATTCTACGACGTTTAACATATCAAGAATATCATATATGAATCATATCCGATTCTAATAATATCACAATTTCACAACATATCAGAAACATAAGAAACTTACGTCCAGTTGAAGTTCTCGTCGCCAAAAACACGATACTGTACTCGGATTAAAATTCTAACGGGCGGATTGTACAAAATCACAATTCTAGTATCAAGAAGTACAACTCTTCCCCGGAGCTCTCTCCTTCTCTTTTCCTTTGTCTAAAAATTGATGAATGACAAAGTTATATATATCATGCATGGTGAGGGGCAAATGGCTTCACCTTAACACAACACGTCTCGCGCATATGCGCGACCATCCTCGGCGCATATGCGCGAGACACTATGTCTCGGCGCGTGTAAGTCTATGCAGCTCGTGCATATGCGCGCCATCATTCGGCGCATATACGCGAGGTCCTTCAAATTCTTCACAACTCTCGGGTACCCTCGCGCACATGCGCGGATCCATGTCGCGCATATGCACGAGGTTCTCTGCCTGCCTCGCGCATATGCGCCCGGCGGGTCGCGCATATTCGCGAGGTGTTCTGTCCTCGCACATAATTCGGTCCTCTTTTCGTCTCTCCCGGTCTAATCCGTTTCGTCTATAATCACCTTAATTTATCCACAATTCATTTCAAATTACAATAATCAAATTCTTGGGCCTTACATAATATCTAAGAAAGACGTGAATTAAAGAACAAACATAGCAAAGTAGAAGAGTTACTTACATGAATTGCCTAGTAGGATAAATTTTTTGCTTTGGATTGTATTTTTCCGTTTACTTAGAAGATCGTGGCTCAATGAACAAAGCGAACAACATGTGTTTTGATCCGTGAACACAAATTTCAGATTGTGTTTAAATTTGAAAGAAAAGAAAGAAAAAATAACCATTGTTGAAGAGTTTGTTACCTGAATGAACTAAGGATAATCGGATCTAATTGACGATTTCTTAAGAAGAAAATTTTACTAATTCACAATATCTTTATTGTCCATTGCAATGTGGCAACAACTTTAAAAAAATTTCTCATCTATTGAACGTATAGACGTGATTAACTGCACACCAATCAAGCAAAATTAAATGATTGAGTATTGTAACTATTTGTATAGAATATAATTTTTAATACAACTAGTTGTCTAACTTAACATTTGATAATTCTGTATTAGGTAGCAATAGGTTTTTTTAAACTACATTTCTTGTGTACACACTAGGTCGACACTCTAATTTTCCATCTTTGACCAATATTTTTGTAGAATTTTTTAAGACTCCACTTGAAAGTTCAACATAGAGCTGAACACATGGTTATGCAAAAATTTCCCAATATTTTGGATTGTTTGACCTATGCTTCATTTATTGTCAAAGAAAACCTAAGTCTTATTGGAAACTTTCGACGTGTTAACTCGAATGGTAATCCAAAATTTTCTTAACTTTTCAATGACATTCGATGAAAAAATCTTGTACTTTATCAGGAACTGTTATGATATATGCATCTATAAAATTTCTACAAAGACTGCAGCAAATTAATCTTGTTCCATTTATAGACCATGTTCGGGCATGACATTTCTCAAGAGCATGATAGGGCTTCCTACTTTCAATACGATTATATGTGGTGGCAAACCACTTTGACTAAGAGAATTACAAAATTCTTCTTGGAAAAGGTTGTGATTGTCATCTTCTACACTATCCCAAGATGTATACTCCCTTTTTCTCTGGGAAACTTGTGAATGAGCATTTTATTAATATTGTCAACATCAACATTTTTTGGTGTGATGATGTCTTTTCCAACCATATAGTTTGTATCGTTTACATGATCTATCATATTAGGAAAAACATAATCAATCAACTGATGAATTAATTGTTCACCTTCCCATGATATGATAATTGAATCTGGTAATTTTATAAAACCTCATTCACAGTAGCAATCCATCACATATGCGCAAGAGAAATTGTGAAAAATTAATATTTTGAACTAATCTCATATTTTGTTGAAGGTGTATTATCTTCATGCAATGCTAGAATGTTGACCTTGAAATGCTTGCAACAATTTGTGCTGCTTTTGATGCTCGTTTAACAACCGGTAGTACTTGCCGAATATCGCCACCAAAAATCTTTATCTTCCCTCCAAATGTCAAGTGATTTTCCATAATATCTTGGAAACATTTATCAATGGCCTCAAAATCAAATCTATTTTCCATTGGGGCCTCGTCCCATACTATAGCTAGTGCACACCTTATTAGTTCTGCAAGATCCGTCTATTTCTTAATTTTGCATAGTGTTGATGCAGTTGGTCTAAGTGGAATTTGAAAACGTGAATGTGCAGTTCTTCTACCTGGCAACAATGTAGCAACTATTCCAGATGTTGCTACTGCAATTATAATTTTTACTAGTTTTCCTTAATTGTGCCAACACTGAGCGGTACAAAAAAGCCTTACCAGTACCTCCAGGACCATCAATGAAGAAAAGTTTTGATTAGTTATGCACAATACATTCTTTGATGGTGTCAAACGAAATTTTTTGTTGAGCATTCAAACGTTCAATAGATGTCAAATCATCATAAGAAATTTGGATAGAAAGCTTATTCTCAATTATTCTTGGTAATAGTGTGTCATCTAAAAACTAAGCACTTATTGATGGCAAATCAAAATCATCAAGTTTTCTTTTGTACTGATGCAATAATCTTCATATTTCAAGCAATAATTTATTGGTAATGAAGTTACTTGATGAAATTTTCTTACAATAATCTTCATACATGTAAAGATGGAACTCATCCTAGATCAGTTCTCTAATTTCTTGGTTCTCATAGCACCAACATAGATACAAATAACATTCTCAGAGAAGATTACATTCTCACAGAGCATGCTTCTAGAATACATTGGTGAACATAAGTATCTGTTGGAGAAGTCATCTAATTTGAACAACCTCTTTAAATGTTGAATATTTAGCCTCATTCACAGTCATAAATTCTTCAAAGGATTTTGGATCTTTGACATGTTTTAAAAGGATACAAAGATGTTGGAACTTTTCAAGTTCGCAATCTTGATTTTGATGATAAAAAAACTTGTTTATTTGTGTTACTAATAATCTACCTTAGTGTGTAGAAGCTAGTATCACTCACGAGCTGTTTACACCGCAAGCTAAAAACCAAACTGATCGTACAAACTGAATCAGTCTAACTGTTACGTCAATTGTGCAGTCCAGCTGATTGTCCTAGTCGATAGGTGGTTCAGCAGGAGAACCTCATAAGCTTGGCCAGCCGAAGGAGTGTTCAACTGATGAAGAAACCCAGCTGATCAATCCAACTGAACAAGAGTGAAATCAATTCAACTGATGAGTCAACTGATTTCTTCAGCCCAAATGAAGAGCAGTTCAGCTGACCAGTTCAAAGCATCAGTCAGAATCTTTCAATTATGGATAAAGACAAACTCTTTCAGTGGAGTCCAGCGGTACGTGAAGGTAAAAAACCATTGTCCAGTCAAAGGACAATAATAGACGTTGCATCAGAGCATTAAAGACAAAACGTTTCAGAGGGGCAGTCAAAAAGTCGAGACACAAAGTCCAAGAAACGAATTCAAGATGCAATTGGTACAACAAATGAGTCTCACTGTACGTTCAATTTTCCCGCCTATATAAAGAGAAGATCAGTGAAGACTCAAACAATGAAATATACACCACAAGAAGAAGTTGAAGAAAAAGAACGAGATACAATACAAAAAGCTTCTTCAAGAGAGAAAATAAAGGGCACGCACATTGCACATTTGCTTTCAGAAGCATTCAGCCCAGAGGGACACTTTGACGTGTTATCTGCTTAGTTTATAAGCCATTTTCCCTCAGTGTGTGAGAACATTCTTGTTCAGTTCTTACACACAAATTCTCTCAACCACTCACATACAGTCTTGCAAAAAGACGTTAAAATTGTGTATGTAGTCTTTGACACATAGACGTTAAAGAAGTGTTGGCTGGAAGGTGCTGCTTCAGTCGTAGCTAGGAGTTCAGTTTAGGCAGTAATGTAAGTCCTAACTGAGTGGGTTTGTACAAGTGCTTGTATAAATCAAAGTCTTCTAGTAGATCCTACCCGAGGTGGTAGAAGGGGTGACGTAGGAGCAATTGAAGTCTCCGAACATCCATAAACATATCTTGTGTATTTAACTGATTAAATACTGTTTTCAAACTGTTTGGATCAGTTGGAGTATTCGTCAGTTCAGTTGTCACCATAACTGAATTAATGAATGCAAAAACTAATCTACACTTTTTCGGTTATTCAGTTTACATAAGTTAAAACGCTTTCAAATATTAACAGTTTTTTTTACGAAGGATTACTTCGAGTTTCTTCCGTTTGATTTTAACCAAACTCGATTTAATTCATCGGTGTTTAATATTCTTAGAACACAAGCTATTGCAGCTCATTGGAAAATATTTTGTTTGAAGCATCCGAAAGATGCTCAGCAAACGTTCCTTCAAAAGATAAAACCTCTCAGTTTCAGATGAAGACACAACATATACTATTCCGACCACTTTACTGTTGCTTCTTCGACGAATCCATTTTTTTCGATTTTATCCATGTGTAATATTGTTGAAATTCTCGATATAAATATTTTCCAATCAACTGGGGATGACAATTAATTTTGAAAAATTCTGGAAGTATTGTCTTAGAGTTGTCATCATCTGCAATTATATCACTATGTGTTGTTCCTAATGAAATTAAATTAAATTTTTGTTAGGTGTATGTAGTTGTAACCTAATGAATGAAGGAACATCCTACTGAAGTCAAATGATAAAATTTGCCACAAATTGTTAACATAATTTGCTTGTTCATGGAGATATTTTTTAAATGAAGGTAATGTTGGACAATCTTTTGTAGCATGATCATGTGTATCACATATATGACAAACAATTTTTTGAATACTTTTTAATTGACCACTCTTTTTCATTTCTAATGACTCAATTTTTCTTGCTAAAGATGCAAGTTTAGCTTGAATATCTATATCATCTTTAAGATTATAGATACCACCCCCATTTGTTGAGTTATTGTTTTTAGTTGTTGGTGGTTCTATTGTGCCTATATTATCCCAATTTTGAGCATTTTCTGCTAATGAATCCAAATATTCCATAGCTTCATTTGAGTTTTTATCTTCAAAAGTTCCATTACACATTAATTCTATCATTTTCCTATCTTTAGGTATAAGACCTTCATAAAAGTGAGAAATTATTCTCCATGTTTCAAAACCATTATGTGGGCATGTATTAAGTAATTCTTTATATCTATCCCAACATTGATAAAACGTTTCTCCTTGTTTTTGAGAAAAAAGTTGTAATTTGTCTTTTAAAAGAGTTTGTTCTATGGGAAGGGAAAAACTTTTTGAGAAATTGTTGTTGCATTTCTTCCCATGATCTTATTGAACTTGATCTTAAATTTTGTAGCCATTTTTTAGCTTTATCTTTTAAAGAAAAAGGGAAAAGCTTTAATCGAACTATATCCATGCTACAATTTTGATCATTATAAGTGTTACAAACTTCCTCAAATTCTCTTAGATGCAAATATGGATTTTCAGAATCTAAGCCATGAAAATTTGGTAAAAGTTGAATAATTTGAGGTTTGAAGTTGAAATTAGAGGCATCAGGAGGAAAAACTAAACAAGATGGGGCACTAGTTCTAATAAGGTTCATATGGTGCCTAAGTGTTTTTAATTGATCATGTTCTTGATTATTATTATTATAATAATAATAATAATTATTATTATTATTATTATCATTATCTTGATTATTTGAATTATCATCCATGTTTAAATTATTTTCAGATACTCGAATAAGTCTACCACTTTTTTTTCGACTCCAAATACTCATACAAAAAAAAAAAAAAACAACACAATACTTATAAATAAAACATAATTAACAAATATAAATTTAATTTATACCTCCCCGGCAACGGCGCCAAAAACTTGCTACTACTTAAATAATAATTCACCCAAGTGTAGGTTGTCTTCAAGTAATATATTTCGTAAGTACGAGATCGATCCTCAGAGAGGTTATTTTGAGTTTAAATTTATTAATTTATAGATTACCAAATGCAAGAATGAAGTTTACAAATTATAAATTTTGTCAAGGCTTGAGGATTTATTCTTGGTTTATGTAATATTGTTTAACTAAAAGTAAAACAAAAGAAATCACCATAAATAATGGTTCCAAAAAATTAAACACACACATAATATAATATAGTTCCCACTATAGAAAATACCGAATTAACCGATATTTTATATATGGTACCTATGATTATAATTATAACTATATAAATAAATAATTGCATAAAGTAAATGTTAAATTAAATCATTATATTTCATTTAGAACAACCGGCAGAGCCACGCTATTGCCTAAATGAAATATATTGATTTAATAAGTTAGTTGCGGTAAAGTAAAAGTTAGTTGCGATAAAGTAAATGTTAGTTGCGGAAAAGTAAAAGTTAGTTGCGAGAAAGTAAAAGTTAGATGCGAAAAATAAAAGTTAGTTGCGATAAAGTAAATGTTAGATTGTTAGATGTTAGTATTAAATCATAATATTTCATTTAGAACAACCAGTAGAGCCACGCTATCGTCTAAATGAAATATTATGATATTATTATATAAATATATATATATATATATATATATATATATATATATCTATGTATATATAATAATAAGTGATGAAATATTTATTGTATCAAAATTAAACAACAAATCAAGATAACCACTTTAATGGTATCAAGCATTTGATGTAAATTGATAACAATAAATAATTCATTTTTATACCTACAATAAAAATAAGTTAGCTAAATGAAAAGAAATAAAGAAAGAATATACAAAATATAAATAATCTTATTTCACCAAGAATGCATCCTCTTCACCTTGACATAATAGATTTAGCTTGCCATAAGCTTACTTTTGATCAACACTAAAATATCACTCATAGTTGAGAACATGAAAGAAAATATATTGGAACTTAGAATTTTGATACACACTCACACTATATTTTACAATGAGATATAATGATTCTCAAGCTAGCACAAGGCCTCTATTTATAGGCCAAATGAGAGAAAGAGTCAAAATTTTTATTAATGCCATGTAGTTGCAATAGTGTTCTTTGTCTCCTCCAAGTTCAATTCCATGTCCCTTCTTTCAATGCTTTGTTCCACAACTTTAATCACCGAATTTGACTCTGCTCAAAACGGCAAACATGTGGGGAATTGTCTGTAGATGAATTTGGCCACTTGGTTCACCTCATTTGGTTAAATATTGAAATAGTTATGATTTTTTTACTACATGCTGGTCATAAGTAAAAGTAAATTTGTCCTCCTTTTGATATTTGCACAATTTGATCATCTTAATGAACTTTTTAGGCAATCATGTCTTCTACAAAGTTGTAGATAATTTCTCAAGGATTCCAAACATGTTTGAGTCACCTCCATTTGAATTTTCTAGCTTGAGTTATCATTATTTTACCAACACGTAGAAAACCTGAAAATAAAACATATTTAGTAAGACAATTAAATATAAACAAACAATACTAAAATAACATAATTTTATAATTTTAATGAAACTTAAATTTTAAAATACAGGTTTTAACATATAATAAATTATTAATTTTAAGTTTCATCAAAAACCAACACCGATAAAAATTACGTCTCGGCGTATAAAATCACCTCAAAACCCCTTATTTTCAAAAATATGAAAAAGCATCAATCGTAATTTAAATAATTAAAAACAATTATTTAATAAAAATAATTTACGTTTTTCAGCCCTCGGTCTCCGTTCCTCGATCGCAACTCGAATAACCCTTAAAATTCACATTTTAGTGCATGTAACTAGAAAACTACTAAAACATCATATAAACATGTCATATAAGCAATTAAGCAATTAAAATCAATTAATTGGCCATTTTTCATATTTCTTAGATTTGCATGCAGTTGAGTTACGTCGTCTTCATTTTGGACCTTACAATTCCTCCCCCCTTAAATAAAATTTCTTCCTCGAAATTAGAACTTGCCGAATAACTCTGAATAGCGACTCTTCAAGTTCCTCTCGGTTTCCTAAGTAGCTTCCTCTTCCGAGTAATTCAGCCACTTGACATTGACCATTGTAATGACTTTGTTTCGGAATCTTTTTTCCTGTCTTGCCGAGATTTAGACTGGTTTTTCTTCATATGTCATATTAGGAGTCAATTGTAGAGGTTCATAATTTAGCACATGTGATAGGTTCGACATGTACTTTCGCAGCATCGAAATATGAAACACATTGTGAACTCCAGAAAGCATCGGTGGCAATGCCACTCTATAAGCTAGTGTCTCAATCCTCTCCAAAATCTCAAACGGACAAATAAATCTTGGACTAAGCTTGCCCTTCTTACCAAAACGCATAACACCTTTCATGGGTGTTTTTTTCACAAATACATGGTCGCCCACTGCAAACTCTAAGTCCCTTCGTCTTTTGTCAGCATAAGTCTTTTGTCGGCTTTGTGTAGTCTTCATTCTCTCACGAATTTTGACTACAAGCTTTGCAGTCTCTTCAAGCACATCCGGACCAATTTCTCTTCTTTCACCAACCTCGTCCCAATGAATAGGAGATCTAAATTTCCTTCCATAAAGTGCCTCAAAAGGAGCCATCCCGATTGATGATTGATAGCTATTATTATAGGTGAACTCCATTAGAAGTAATTTTGGTTCCCAACTGCCTTGGAAATCAATAACACAAGCTCGTAGTAGATCTTCTAGAATTTGTATAACTCTTTCGGACTGACCATCGGTTTGAGGATGGAATGTTGTACTGAATAGTAACTTGGTCTCCATCGCTGCATGCAGACTCTTCCAGAATGATGACGTAAATCTCGGATCTCTGTCAGAAACAATAGATACAGGAATCCCATGCAGATGAACTATCTCTCGAATATATAACTTTGCATACTGGATCATGGTGAAGGTCGTCTTGATAGGTAGAAAATGCGCTGATTTTGTAAGACGATCCACTATCACCCATATGGCATTGAATCCCTTAATAGTCCTCGGCAAACCCACAACAAAGTCCATAGTAATATTTTCTCATTTTCACTCGGGAATAGGAAGTGGCTTAAGTTTCCCCGCTGGTTTTTGATGCTCTGCTTTAACTTGCTGACAAGTCAAACACTCGGATACAAATCTCAAAATGTCTCTCTTCATGCATGGCCACTAATATAATAACTGCAAATCTTTATACATCTTCGTGCTTTCCGGATGAATGAAATATGGTGTGTCATGAGCTTCCTTCTTAATAAGATATCTCAAAGAATCGTCACTAGGAACCCATAAACGATCTCGATAACGAACTATACCATCCACCTCTGAATATAACTTCCGGCCCTTGGCTTTATCTCTCGTTCTCAACTTTTTCAATTGCTCATCGGTAGACTGCCCATCACGAATTCTATCTCTCAAGGTCGATTGTACTGATAATGTGGTAATATTAGGGGCCTCTCTCCTAGCATAAACTGTAAGCTCAAACCGCTGTATCTCAGACTGCAATGGTCTTTGAAGTTATAATTGAGTAATAGCTGCTGCTTTACGACTCAATGTGTCTGCCACAACATTAGCTTTTCCCGGATGGTAGCTAATGTCACAATCGTAGTCCTTCACTAACTCAAACAATCTACACTGTCTCATGTTCAGTTTCTTTTGGTTGAAGAATTTCAAACTTTTATGATCGGTGAATATTTTTCACTTCTTCCCATATAAGTAATGTCTCAAAATCTTCAATGCAAAAACTACTGCTGCAAGCTCAAGATCATGAGTAGGGTAGTTTTTCTCGTGGATTTTCAACTGTCTTGACGCATAGGCTATAACTCGGTCATTTTGCATCAGAACTGCGCCCAAACAAAGTTTAGAAGCGTCGGTATATAGAACATACTCTCCTTGACCAGGCGGCATAGATAACACTGGCGCTGATATCAAGGCTTGCTTCAACTTAACAAAACTATCTTGACACTCGGGTCCCCATACAAACTTTGCATTCTTCTTTGTTAAGGCGGTCATAGGTATTGCTATAGACGAGAATCCCTGAATAAATTTGTGGTAATAGCCAGCTAGTCCCAAGAAACTACGAATCTTGGAAACACTTTTAGGTACTGGCCATTCTTTCACTGCCTCAACTTTGCTTGGATCGACTTCTACTCCACTACTAGAAATGATGTGGCCTAAGAATGCCATTCTATCAAGCCAAAACTCGCACTTGATGAATATTTCATATAACTTTCTGTTTTGCAGTACTTGCAGTGCTATCCTCAAATGACGACTATCTCCTTCTTCGCTCTTAGAATAGATCAAAATATCATCAATGAAGACTATGATGAATTGATCTAAATACGGCTGGAATACGCGATTCATGAGATTCATGAAGATCGCTGGCGCATTGGTGAACCCAAATGGCATGACCATAAACTCGTAGTGCCCATATCTAGTACGAAACGGCGTCTTGTGAACATCAGACTCTTAAACTTTCAATTGATGGTATCCAGAACGCATATCAATCTTAGAAAATATCGATGCTGCTCGTAACTGATCAAATAAATCTTCAATTATTGGCAGTTGATACTTATTTTTTATGGTGACCCTATTAAGCTCTCGATAATTAATGCATAGACGCATTCTACCATTTTTCTTCTTTACAAATAACACTGGTGCGCCTCATGGAGAATAACTAGGGCGAATAAAACCCTTGTATAGCAATTCTTGGATTTGATCTTTTAATTCTTTCATTTCAGCAGGTACTAGATGATAAGGTGCTTTAGATATAAAAACAGTGCCCGTCATTAGATCAATAGAGAATTCTATTTCATGATCGGGTGGAATGCCAGAAACGTCTTCGGGAAAGACGCTAGGAAATTCACTGACAGTATCAACATCTTCCAATTCCTGACTGATAGGAGCATGTGCGGTAGTGACACATGCTAGAAAATCTTGGCATCATCGTTTAATAAGCTTCCTCGCACACAGACAAGAGATAATGTGCGGCATTTGCTTGTTCCTCGCCGTCTCAAAGACAAAAGATTTACCACTACGTGGTCGAATACACACTGATCGCTAACGAAAATCAATCGAAGCTCCATTTGCTGATAACCAATCCATCCCGAGAATAATATCAAATTCAGGCATAGGAAGTACAATAAGATCTGCCCGAACCACATCTTTGAATAAAGGAAGCTCCAAATCCTTGACAATTTTAGACGTGAGCATTAGATCACCGGAAGAAATAGAAACTTTTAAACCCAAACTCATATCTTCAGGAATAATATTCAATCGCTTGTTGAAGGTTTCAGATATAAAAGAATGTGTAGCTCCCGAATCTAGCAGTGCATAAGTCGCTACACCTTAAATGATAATCCTCCCTGCGGCGAAAACGTCTTTTAAATCTTTTCATGTTGAAGCTTAAGGAAATTTCTATCATTATTCTCCCCAAATTTAGATGAAGATTACGTGTTGAACTTAATAATTTCTGGAAAAATAGCCTTTTAGCCCTTCAATTTTACGAAATTTGCATTTTAGTCCCCAAAATTTTGAATATTTGCAATCTGATCCTTATATTATTTTTTTAGAAATTTTCATTTAGGTCCCTTAAATTTCAAAAATTACATTTTTGTGCCTTAAGAATTCGAGAATTTCATTTAGGTCCCTTAACTTTTGGTTAATTGCATTAAGGCCCTTACATTTTTCAGAAATTGCACTTAGACCCCTCAATAAATTTCGAAACCCTTAGCAACCCTTGATTATGATTTTCTTTAAATTTTTGGCCCTAAAACTTTTTATTTGGAATTAAATAATCCTTTGCATAAAATAAGGCACAAAATTCCATTTTAATTTCTAGGGTTTCTCAAATCATAACTTAAATCCAACTAAGGTAGAACATGCAACCTAATTTCCACTAGGTTAAATCTTGTTCCCAATTCAATTCTAACAACCAATTTAACATTTCATGCAATAATAAGCAATATAAAAATGTTAAACGACTAGGTTATCCGTAATGAGTGTAGTGTCTGCCTCCTCCTCATCTTCTTCAGCATTCATAACAAAAGCTCGTCCCACAGTAGGTGCTTTTCTATTCGGGCAATCAGCCGCCTTGTGCCCATTCTCCTTGAAGTAGAAACATTTGAATGTCCCCCATTCACATTTGCCAAGATGTAATCGATTGCACACTTTGCATGGTTGCCTCTCAGCAGGCTTTGGTGCTCCAGGATTTTGCGGCTTTTGCTGTCCTTGTTTCTTGACTTAACCTTGAGGCTTTTGAGGCCCTTGAGGTCTAGGAGGACCCGTATATGGTTTCTTGTTTGGCTGATTTTTATTTTTTTGTTGTTGCCTTTTGCGCTGCATCTCAAACTCAATGTCCCTCAAAGTTTGCTCAGACTGGAATGCTTAAGTAATAGCAGTGGCATAGTCCAAAGGACACATCATCATAAAATTATTTCGTAAAGTAGGTCATAGACCATCCATGAAGTGTCTAAGCTTCTCTGCAGGATCCCTCGCAATAAGGGGTACAAAGTGACAACCCCTATCAAATTTCTTTACAAACTCAGCAATAGTCGAGTCTCCCTGACGGAGGCTCATTAACTCTCTCTTCAGTCGCCCTGTAACATCAGCAGTGAAATAATTCTTATGGAATATCTCCTTAATTCGTGCCCAGGTAAGAGTAGCAATGTCAATACCATGCTCAGCTCCTTCCCACCATAAAGAAGCATCATCCCTAAACAGATAAGTGGTACACCTCACATGGTCAGCATCGCCCATATCCAGATAACGAAAGTGTACCTCGAGTTAACGAATCCAACTCTCAGCAGAAAAGGGATCGGTAGTGCCAGAAAATTCCTTCGGCCCTAGCCTCCGGAACTGCTCATATACATCATGATGTGGCCTAGGTGCTTGCTGTAACTCCTGCTGCAGCTGCTGCTGCTGTAACTTTTGTTGCTGTAATTGCTGCTTGAAGAATCAAACCATCCCCTCCAATGCACGAGTAGCGGCATCCCCATTAGTAGGTGGGGGTGGGGGTGCATTACCATTCTGATTCTCTTGTCGGTTCACACTGTTCTCAGCTTGATTCTCAATAACAGGGGCACGTCTAGGAGGTATTTTATCTGAATATTTTCCAAATTCTAATGTAACCAACATGAATTTAAATCTAAGTTTTCTAATCATGTGACATATCCTAATTTATTTAGCAATTTAAGCTTGCAAAGCTTTTCTAATCATGTGACATATCCTAATTTATTTAGCAATTTAAGCTTGCAAAGCACATATACTCAAAAAGCTAGTAAACATGTAACGTAAACATATAATTCGTGTAATCATGCAGGTAACAACATATAAATCATATAAAGTATGTAAAACTTACAAATTGAGGCTTGACGACTGATCTTTTCGGCGCTAATGGTGGCACAACCTTTTACAAGAACCTGGCTTTGATACCAACTAAAACGTCTGCTATTTTTTTTGATTAAAAAGTACTAGGAATTTTTTTTCCTAAGGAATCGGCCGAACATTCACATATACATAAAAATATTTTTATGAAATATTTTGCATCTATTTTAAAATACTAATCAACCAACTAGTATTTGAAAATTAAAAGAAATATCTCAAGACATAAAATCGTCAAATGTTTACCAACCTAAAAAGCAATAAACTTGAAAATTATCATCCTTTCCAAAACCACTCAAAAGCATAAATAAATAGTCTTAAAAATCTTTAACATTAATCATAAGTGCGGAAAAGTAGAAGCGCTGGTCCTAAGGTTATATGCACCGATAGTCCAGCAAGGTCAACCATCAAGACCTCCAATAACATTAACATCAAAATCACCTGCATCCATCACACCTAGTGATTCTAAAAAGTCAACACACCATAATCTTGATAACAAGTAATACGTATAAAATCACAAGCAATAGTGAAAGATACTTTTACGTAAAAATAACATCTTCATGACATGCATAGCATAAAGCTCAACTTTTCCTTTTTCTCCATTTCATAACATAAATCCTTTCATCATGAACATAAACATTTTTCCTTCTATTGAATTCAGATCATTAATTGTGACTTTCCTCATCCTCATAAAGTCGATGGATCCATCTACATGTAACCACAGTACTGGACGGCGGAGACACCAGCAACACTCTCACCGGTCAACTGGGCCTTGTCCTATCCTCATCGAATGGAAATACGATAGTCAGGCTTACTCTGGGCCTTCTCCCATAAATGAGCTCCCTCTGGGCCTTTTCCCTCACGATATCCCCATTCTTATCCTCATATCCTCAATATTCACAATTACTTCACTTCCTTCCACATTTTTCATTTTCATCATTTATTAAAAATCAAGCATTAAATATTCTTTTTTTTTAAAACAAGCATGCAACATAACTTTTAATTTACTTGTTTTCTCATAAATTCCATAATCATAACATTCAATAAACCTTTAAAATAATCATTTTAGCATATAAAAATCCTTAAAAATTTAAAATAATCATAATAGCATATAAAACAGCATTCAGAGCACTGCCATGACGTTTACTAATTTTCTGGTGTAAAATTACCGTTTATCCCTAAACGTAAAATTCACGTTTTCGACTTTTTCTTAATTTCCTTGACTCTAACATGTCCCAAAAAAATTATTTAAGCATAAATTAATTTTCCCATAATTTTATTTAGCCTAAATAATAAACTTTTTAATTAATCCTTAATCATTCGTTTTTAAGGCGTTTTAATCCCGAATAATTTCAAATTTTAAAACAAAATTCCTAAATTTAAAACTTAGAATTTTAATAATTATTTGGCCCTTGCAAACCATGACTCGACCCCCGTGAGCCATGTTTCAATTTATTTTCTCAATGAAACCCTAGGTTCGAACATGCTTGATCACCCTTGAGCCAACTTGTAATTCCCTCGAGCCGAGCTCGAGCCACCCCAAGCCAGCCCCTTCCTAACCCTTCTATGGACCCTACTGGACCCTAAGAACCAAAGAAACCAGCCCCGAAGTTAAGAACCAAAGCTCCCCACCCTGCACCAGCATGGCCGAGAACTCCTCAAGTGCAAGGACTCTACGTTTGGGTGCCTAGGACCCTAGCCATCGACCCAGCCCTTGAACCAGACCCATGTGAACTAACCTAGGACCTAAGGACTCCCTCTAGCCTAGCCCAAGACTCCCAGCCGAGCCCCTCAACCCATGCGCGAGCTGTACCTGCGCGGTGCCTTGTTTGGTCCTCGGGTGGAGTCCTGGCTTGCTAAGACTCCTCCCCAGCCCCCTGACTCGAACTCCTTCCCTGACCTAGAAATGACCTTGGATAGCCCTTGTTCCAGCAGAGCCCAGCCATGCCTACCCTTAACCCAAAACCGAACCCTCATGACCACATGACAGAAAGTTTCGCACCAACTTGTTTCCTTCGGTTATGCGGCAAATATGGTGTGTGTCTAGGACTCTAAATTGTGTAAAAACCTTGCTTGATCATGTCTTAATCATGGCAGCCTCATCGAACAATATAAAACATGATTTTGGATCACAAATTCATAAGTTTAATACATGTATGTGCAATATTACGAAAATAATCATAAGAACTTCATGCTTTTCATACAAACGTTATTTAAAACCATATTAAGATGTGATAGGAGATGTATGGCGTGCCTTTGCATTTTAAACGTACGATTATACGTTGAAGACAAAGAACGACGACGAGGAGGGCCTAGGCTTGACAAACCCTTGAAGCTTCGACTTTTTCTTCATGGTTATTGTGTGTGTGTGTGTCGTGTATTTTGGTGGAGAGAATTTGAAGAGCAATTCTTATTGTGGGTGTGAATCTTGAAGGGTTTAGGGGTGGGTTGTATATTTTATACTTTTAATTAATCACTAATAAGGCTTAGGCCCATTAAGGGGTTTAATTAGGTCCATATTTCGTTAAATAATATATAAAAATTACGTCTAGATATTCCCATTCTTGTGAATTTATTAGCCGGGTTGTCAATATGTTCGAGTTTTTGTTAAAAAACCAACACTTATAAAAATTACGTCCCGGCGTATAAAATCATCTCAAAACCCCTTATTTTCAAAAATATGAAAAAACATCAATCGTATTTTAAATAATTAAAAACAATTATTTAATAAAAATATTTTATGTTTTTCAGCCATCGGTCTCTGTTCCTCGATCGCAACTCGACTAACCCTTAAAAATAAAATTTTAATGCATGTAAGTAGAAAATTACTAAAACATCATATAAACATGTCATATAAGCAATTAAGCAATTAAAATCAATTAATAGGTCATTTTTTCATATTTCTTAGATTTGCATGCAGTTGAATTACATCATCTTAATTTTGTAGCTTACATAGTGTGTTCGGGTTTTATGGCGTTACACAAATAAAGTAAAACAAAATCATGAAATGTAAATTATATTAAAATAAAGAAGGTTTATTACAATTGAGCCAATAAAATCCTTATCCAACCGTTGGCTTACAGAGCATTTATTTTAACAATATTCTATTTTCCCTAGAGCCAACTACTTATAAACTTTAATCTCATTTTTTCGCGATGCTTCTCAAACAATGGTCTTGGCAAGGGCTTTGTAAGTGGATCAGCCACGTTATCTGCATAGGCGTCTCTCTCGACGTAAATATCTCATTTTCCCACAATCTCCCGGATGATATGGAATTTCTTCACTATATGTTTGGATCACTGATGAGACCTTGGTTCCTATGCTTGTGCAACTGCACCAGTGTTGTCGCAGTATACCTGGATGAGATCAACTCCATTAGGAAGAACGCCCAACTCTTGGATGAAATTCCTCATCAAAACAATCGCTTTGGCTGCAGCAGATGCAGTAATATATTTAGCTTCAATGGTGGAATCCTCAACAGTGTTTTGCTTGGAATTCTTACAAGAGACCGCCGCACCAGTTGGCATGAATACAAAACCAGAGGTTGATTCCGAATCATCTACGTCACTTTAGGGAAAATTGCTTAAGATAGAATAACACAGTGATGCATCGGTAATTATCCTCTCTTGGATTCTTCCATAGAGAATATTTTCAGAATGGTATCGATATAAGTCGCTTGTGTGAGCCTCTGCATCTTCTTTAATCTATCTCTACAGATTTGTATTCCTAATAAATAGGATGCTTAATCCATGTCTTTTATGGAGAATTTACTTGCTAACCATAATTTAGTAGATTGTAATAATCCTACATCATTCCCAATGAGTTGGATATCATCAACATAAAATATTAGGAATGTCACTACACTCCCACTAATTTTCTTGTATACACATTATTCCTCCAGATTTTTAGCAAAATCAAATTCCTTGACAGTGCCGTCAAATCTAAGGTTCAAACTTCTTCACGCCTGTTTGAGACCGTATATTGATTTCTGAAGTTTTCATACCGTATACTCACTTCCTACTGATGTGTATCCCTCAGGTTGTGACATATAAATATCTTCTTTAATGTCTCCATTGACATATGTTGTCTTTACATCCATTTTTCATATTTTTATTCATACCATGCTGCTATGGCTAGTAATTGAGCCATCTACTACGCAAAATACTGCTAGAAATATTTTTTTGCAAGCTCATTTTCGAAAACTTCATAAATTATGCATGCATGCAAACCTGCTGAAATTTAAGCTTTCAAAAATAATTTTAATCATCTACCGATGAAAATACTGCAGTTTAAAAATAAACAATTATGAACGAGTAAAAAAAATCCTGATAACCAATAACATAATAAAATGAATGAGTAAAAATATTCATGTCCACTCCCGACTCTAATCATGATGTGCGGAAAATATATAGTCCTCGGGTTCACGTGCGCACATCCAGCCCCGCCTACCCAGAAGTTCGGCACCTCCAGCCTCCTCATGAACATGCTCACCTACATCATTCACATTTAGTGAGTCTAAAGACTCAACACACCTATAACGTTAATAGCAAGTACATATACATAACATGCAACAATGAAAATTACCGTACTAGAAATATGTTTCATGAACTTTAAAAGAAACATGAACTTAAACATTTCCTATCGTAGCATAATGTGTCATAAACATCTTATCATATCATCATATACTTGTTCATTTTCCTTAATCTAATTCAGTTCGTTAGTTGTGACTTTCGTATCAGCTCTATCGTATCAGCTCGATTCGTATTATCTCTATTCGATGGATCCATCTACATATAATCGTGGTACCCGGTGGCGGGGATATCAGCGACAGTATTACCCATCCACTGAGCCTTGACCTTACAGCTCATCGTATACATATATCGTCAGTCACAAAAAACTCTCATCCCTCAAAAACATCATCATTTTCATCACTTATAAAAACATGCATATACATCATTTTCCTTAAAACCAAGCATGCAACGTTATTTTCATATTTACTAAAAAAGGTCATATACGTGAAACGTAAAAGTTTTAAAACATGCTAAATTTGTGATCAGGGCATTGCAAAAACTAAAAACTCGACCCATGTGCAAAATGACCATTTTGATTTTACCCCTGGACCTCAAAATTTCGACCCGAATGCAACCTAACTCCTTAAAACACATAAAAACATATTTATAGGCATTTCTTAGACGTAAACTAGAACCCTTTCTAACACTTATACGATTCGTTTTAAAATTTGGACCGGAGTCTCTGTTTTAACCCGAATCGACCCGAAACTTTACCAAAATTTTCCCAACTTTTTAACACAACTTAATCACATCCTAAAAACCCTTAAAAAATCTAGCCTAGTCCACTAAGCCCCTCAAACAACTCCTTTAATCTGTTGGATTTTTGGCCGTCGCTAATCCTCTAACCCTAATCGCGCAAAACTCAAGTTTTATCAATCCTAGACCTAACCCTCGAGGACCAGCCTTGGACCAACCCTTCCTAGACCACCTTAGGACCCTATTGGACCGACCTAACCCAATCTCATAGCCCCATGCAGGATGCATGACGTGATAATCCGCTAGCCATCGAAAGAACGCACCGGCGACTAACCTAGAACCCACATGCACGATCAACTTCATGACCAAGTCCAGCAGTGTTCGAGCCATATTAGACCATGTCTCAGACCCACCAGGGTCTGGTTCATTTTTAGGGACGGTCCTTGCACAGCCGGTTCGCTCATATCCACCGATCTAACCAAAACAAGCCCTACTCGAACCATTCATGCCTAGCTACCCTTCCACTTGGCCAAGCCGTGACTCCAGATCCTCAATCCCTTGTCCGTAGACATGTTCAGCACCCTAGAAACATAGACCAGCAGCCCCTTGCACAACCATCAAATTAGAAAAACATGAGTTTGCACAAAAGTCATGCATTATTCCATGAAAAACCATACAAAAATGTTAGCTCATGCTAGATCAAAGAGTGTCTCCTACTACACAGTTTGAATGATTAGAAAAAGGATGATACAAGGCGTGCCTTAATGTTTAGATGCTAGAAAACTTGAATGTCTTTGCGCGGGACGTGAACTGGAGAGGCGGGGAAGCCTTTTTCTTTGAAAAAAATTCAAAGGCCGAAGCTTGCTGATGAAAAACGTGGGGAGTAGCTGCTAGAAAATGGATTGGGCGACTAGGTGAAGAAAAATCGGTTTAGAGTTGCTAATAAGGGTTTTTAAATAGTTTAATTAAGCACTGAAGGGCCCTAACATAAAAATTAAGGGATGAAAAGGGTTTTGGGTCCATTAAGCATAAAAATAAACCCATCGAGCCCAATAACACTCCCGAAAAATATTTCGTTTAGATATGTTTTAAAAAATATTGCCGGAGCCCTCAAAATTCCTCAGTCTCTCTAAATTTTGCGTACCGATTAAAAATATGACCCGACGAGTAATAATACATAACCAAGGCCCATTTTCAAAAATCATACTTAAAAACACCTCATATTAAATAACTACCCTAATTATCCTTATTATTCCACATATCATAATAATAACCCTAATTACCTTGATTATCCCCGTCTCCGTTACCCGTTCGATTGCGAAATGCATCTAAACACCCTAATGCGTGAAAATTAACAATAATCATGAAATAAACCCTAACCATGCAATAATCATGCATGAAAAGCATAAAATTCATTAAACATATATTTTAAATAAAACCCTAGATTGCATGTAATCGGATTACATGGTTCGAAATTCCTTTACCTTACAACTCTCCCCCCTTAAAACAAAATTTCGTCCTCGAAATTTAAAACATACCAAATAACTCCGGGTAGAGATTCCTTATCTCGGCTTCAGTCTCCAAAGTAACCTCCTCCTCGGAATGATTCCGCCACTTGACTTTGATAATGTAGATCACATTGTTCCGGAGCTTCCTCTCCTGTCTATCTAATATCTGAGTGGGTCTCTCCTCGATAGACATGTTCGATGTCAGTCGAAGTGGCTCATAGTTAAGTACATGCGAAGGATTCGACAGGTACTTTCGCAACATAGAGACATGGAACACATTATGAACTCTCGCCAGATTCGACGGTAATGCAACTCTGTATGCGAGTGTCCTAACTCTCTCTAGGATTTTGAACGGTCCGATAAATTTGGGACTGAGTTTGCCCTTTTTCTCGAATCTCATCACACCCTTCATCGGTGTGACCATCACGAATTTGTGATCCGCTACTGCAAACTCGAGATCTCTTCGCCGTTGATCTGCATAACTCTTCTGTCCGCTCTAGGCGGTCATCATCATGTCTCGGATCATGATCAGTGAATCCACAGTCTGACTGAAAATATCTGGTCCCAACTCTGCCCTCTCTCCTACCTCGTTCCAAAACTTATACGATTCGTTTTAAAACTTGGACCGAGGTCCCGGTTTTAACCTGAATCAACCAGAAACTTAACCAAACTTTTTCCAACTTTTTAACACAACTTAATCACATCCTAAAAACCCTTAAAAAATCTAGCCCAGTCCACTAAGCCCCTAGAACAGCTCCTGCAATCTGCTGGATTTTTGACCGTTGCTAATCCTCAAACCCTAATCGCGCAAAACTCAAGTTTTATCAATCCTAGACCTAACCCTCGAGGACCAACCTTGAACCAACCCTTCCTAGCCCACCTTAGGACCCTATTGGACCGACCTAACCCAATCTCATAGCCCCATGCAGGCTGTAAGATGTGACAATCCGCTAGCCACCGTTAGAATGCACCCACAGCTACCCTAGCACCCACACACACGATCAGCTTCATGACCAAGTCCAGCAGTGTTTGAGCCATATTAGACCATGTCTCAGACCCACCAAGGGTCTGGTTCATTTTTAGGGATGGTCCTTGCACATCCGGTTCGCTCATATCCACCGATCTAACAAAAACAAGCCCTACTCGAACGATTCACGCCTAGCTACCCTTCTACTTGGCCAAGCCGTGATTCTAGCTCCTAAATCCCTTGTCCGTAGACATGTTCAGCACCCTAGCAATGTAGAACATCAGGCCCTTGCACAACCATCAAAGAAAAATGTGAGTTTGCACAAAAGTCATGCATTATTCCATGAAAACCATACGAAAACATTACCTCATGCTAGATCAAAGAGTGTCTCCTGAAAATATACATATAACAGTATACACAGTGTGAAAGATTAGAAAAAGGATGATACAAGGCGTGCCTTAATGTTTAGACACTAGAAAACTTGAATGTCTACGCGCGGGACGTGAACCGGAGAGGCGGGGTGATAAAGATAAAAAATTGTATATTAATTAAATGTTTTATAATAAAAATATATAGTTTTTGTTTTATTAAATGTTTAAATATTATATGTTTTATAATAAATTTTATAAAATATAAGTTGTTGTGTAATTATAATTTTTTACTACTTTTTACAGGTTCGATAAAACAAGAATAACCTTGGCGTTGCAAATGAGATTAAGATGATTCTTGGACCTGTAAAAAGTTGATGTTAATATCTAGAATATTGGTGGCAAACATGAGATAAAAATATTCTCAAAAGTGGGAACAAATTAAGCAAAAAATAAAGTTACCAAAGAAGTGGCAGTTTTACCATGCTCTAGCATTTTGACCATATCTCTCAAATTACCTGGTCAAATGGTTAAAAAAATACCACAATTCAAACAACTCAGATATCTACATGTTTTGTTTTATGTGGAGAAAAAAATTCGGATGGGAAGATTTTCAAAAGTGATGTGTATCAAAATATAAATTTCTTGGAACACTAATGAAGACTTATGTGTAAAAAATAATATTTTATTTGTGGTTGTCTCCCCAAATTTTGATATAAATAGGGGTGCATTGTAATGTATTGAGATATCCCTCATTTTATGAACAAATCTTTGAGTTCATAATATTTCTTTTTTTTTTTCCTTTATTTCTTCATTTAAATATAATTAGCATGTTAAATTCATATTCAAAGTTTTACAATTTGAATAATGAGTAGCTAACTTCCCAAAGGTGAAACTATTGACATGAAAAGATGAAACTCTTGGCATGATAATAAGGTTATTAAAAGGTAAGAATCTATGTTTTATATTATTTAATCATTATTTATTGTTTATGTTATTTTTATTTCTTTAAGTATTATTATACCATACTTATAAGTGGGAGTTTTGATTTATTATTGCTATATGTTACACTAAATTCTTAGAACCATTTAAATGTTAGTTTGGTATTACCAACTATTTAAAGTGGATGCCTTGATTATTATATATGAATATATCATATATTAATTTCTTGGTACCATTTAAATTTTTGTTTGGTTTTACCAACCATTTAAAGTGGATGTCTTGATTTATTATATATCAATATCATAATATTAATTTCTTGGACCTGTAGAAAGTTGATGTCAATATCTACAATATTGGTGGCAAGCATGAGATAAAAAGCTTCTCAAAAGTGGGATCAAATTAAGCAAAAAATAAAGTTACCAAAGAAGTGGCAGTTTTACCATGCTCTAGCATTTTGACCATATCTCTCAAATTACTTGGTCAAATGGTTAAAAAAAATACCACAATTCAAACAACTCAGATATCTACATGTTTTGTTTTATGTGGAGAAGAAAATTCGGATGAGAAGATTTTCAAAAGTGATGTGTATTAAAATATTAATTTCTTGGAACACAAATGAAGACTTATATGTAAAAAATAATATTTTATTTTTGGTCGTCTCCCCAAATTTGGATATAAATAGGGGTGCATTGTAATGTATTGAGATATCCCTCATTTTATTAACAAACCATTGAGGTCATAATATTTCTCTCTTTGTTTTTCCTTTATTTCTTCATTTAAATATAATTAGCATGTTAAATTCATATTCAAAGTTTTACACTTTGAATAATGAGTAGCTAACTTCCCAAAGTTGAAATGAAAAGGTGAAACTCTTGGAATGATAATAAGATTATTAGAAGGTAAGAATCTATGTTTTATATTATTTAATCATTATTTATTGTTTATGTTATTTTTATTTCTTTAAGCATTATTATACCCTACTTATAAGTGTGAGTTTTGATTTATTGTTGCTATATGTTACACTAAACTCTTGGAACCATTTAAATGTTAGTTTGATATTACCAACCATTTAAAGTGTATGCCTTGATTTATTATATATGAATATATCATAATATTAATTTCTTGGTACCATTTAAATGTTTGTTTGGTTTTACCAACCATTTAAAGTGGATGCCTTGATTTATTATATATTAATATCATAATATTAATTTCTTGGTACCATTTAAATGTTTGTTTGGTTTTACCAACCATTTAAAGTTGAAACCTTGATTTAGTGTTTACAAATATATATATAGCACAATAAATACTTGACAACATTTACAAGTTTTGGTATATATCATATACTTATAAGATAATAATATATAACATAATATAAATATTATTATTTAATATATATTGGAACCATTTTATTAAGTGGATTTCAATAATATTCATTAATGATAACTTTATTAAATACCAAGAGTGGATCCTTTAATCTCAACTACTTAAATTAAAATTTGACAATGAAAATTATCAATTAAAGATTCAAACCATTAAAAGAAAAAAAAACAAAAAGATATTGTAGTGGACTTGTAATTACCTTAGTCTTCCTGTTGATACGATTTTCGGACTCACCGAATTATACTACTTGTGGACAACCTGCTCTTGGGAGTGCAACAATCAAAGTCGCAACAAGTTTTTGGCGCCGTTTCCGGGGAAGTATAATTTAATTTCAAGTCTATTTAATTTTGTTTATAGTTTTTTTTCTTTATTTGAATTTTTATTGCTTTTGTGTGTTTTTATTCTTTTGCATTTGCATTTGCATGAGCATTTGGTCACGTACACTTAGTGGTCGACTCATTCGAAATAACCCTTTATTTTTACAAAACATGGCGGAAGAACCCATCCAAGAAAATGAAGTTGAAATTCAATCTCAACATGATCATGATAGACGAAGAACACTTAGAGATCACATGAATCCTACACGTACTAGTGCACCTTCATGTCTAGTTTTTCCCCCTGATGCATCTCATTTCAATTTTAAGCCTAGTATTATCCATATTTTACCTAATTTTCATGGGTTAGATTCTGAAAATCCATACATGCATTTACGAGAGTTTGAAGAAGTGTGCAACACATATAATGATCTAAATTGTAGCATGAACACCATTCGACTTAAGCTTTTCCTTTTTCTTTAAAAGATAAATCTAAAACTTGGCTACAAAATCTTAGATCGGGATCCATTCGAACTTGGGATGAATTGCAACAACAATTTTTGAAAAAGTTTTTTCCATCTCATAGAAAAAATTCTTTCAAAAGGCAAATCATCACTTTAACTCAAAAACAAGGAGAAACTTTTTATCAGTGTTGAGATAGATACAAAGAATTGCTTAATCTTTGTCCACATCATGGTTTTGAAATTTGGAGAGTTGTTTCTCAATTTTATGAAGGTTTAACACCTAAAGATATGCAAATGGTTGAATTTATGTGTAATGGAACATTTGAAGATAAACATCCAAACGAGGCAATTGAGTATCTCGATTCATTAGCTGAAAATGCTCAAAATTGGGACACTATAGGTTCAATCGAACCATCAAACAAGATTCAATCTCCCACATCTGGTGGAGGTATGTACACCCTCAAAGATGAACATGATCTCCAAGCTAGATTTACCTCTTTGGCAAGAAAAGTTGAGGCACTTGAATTGAAAAAGTATGGTCAATTAAAATCTGTTCAAGAAATTGCGTGTCACATATGTGATACAAGTGATCATTCTACAAAAAATTGTCCCACTTTGTCCTCTTTTAAAGAATGTCTCCATGAACAAGCCAATGTTTTGAACAATTTCAAAAGGCCAAATTTTGAACCATTTTCTCAAAATTACAATCCAGGTTGGCGAAATCATCCAAATTTTAGTTGGAGGAATGATAATGCTGCACAATTTTCACAACCACATTTCCAAAATCAACAAAATTTTCAAAATTATGCACACTATGTTCCTCCACATAAAAGGAACTTGGAAGATATACTGAATTCTTTCATTGGAAAGCAAGAGTCTATCAATACTCAAACTGCTCAAACCATGACAGATTTGAAAGATACTCTTGCTAAATTTGCATCTGCACTTAATGTTCATGAAAAAGGTAAATTTCCTTCACAACCACAGCCTAATCCCAAGGATCATCATTCACAAACTGGAACTTCTGGAACTCAACCGATGGATCAGGTAAAATCTGTTATTACCCTTCGAAGTGGTAAGGTTGTGGAAAAATCCATTCTTGAACTTTGTGAAGATGATGATAAATCAACTCCAAAGGGTAAGGAAGTGGAACCCATAACTTGCGAAGAGGAGGTTCAACAGACAGTGTCACCACCATTCCTTCATGCATTGAAAAATACAAAAAAATCAAATTTGAATTCTGATATATATAATATTTTTAAACAAGTAAAAGTTAATATTCCTTTAATAGATGCACTAAAACAGGTACCATCATATGCCAAATTTTTGAAAGACTTGTGCACTGTGAAAAGAAAATTGAATGTGAAAAAGAAAGCATTTTTAGCCGAACAAGTAAGTGCAATAATTCAAAATAATAATACTTTGAAATACAAAGACCCTGGTTGTCCAACTATTTCATGTATTACTGGAGAACGAAAGATTAAGAAAGCCTTGCTTGATCTTGGAGCTAGTGTGAATTTACTTCCATATTCAGTTTATCAAGAACTCAATCTAGGCGAGTTAAAATCTACTTCGGTAACACTTTTACTTGCCGATAGATCTGTTAAAGTGCCAAACGTTATGGTAAAAGACGTGTTGATCCAAGTTGATAACTTTGTATATCCTGTTGATTTCATAGTTTTAGATACACAACCTATCGAAGCTTGTAATGCAATTAATGTAATTCTGGGTCGTCCATTTTTAGCAACTTCTAATGCTCGTATAAATGCAAGGAATGGAATAATGAAGTTGTCATTTGGTAACATGACCTTGGAGCTTAATGTTTTTAATCTTTGTAAGCAACCACATGACAAAGGAGATGAAAGTGAAGATGAAAATCTTATTGAAACTCTTGTGGAAGAAAACATTCAAGAAGGGAGTATTCGTGATCAATTAGATATTTGTTCAATTGAAACTGTTAAAGAAAATATTGAAATTGATCTTGATGATTTTATCAGGTATCACTCGTTAACAGGATCAGAGAAAGAATTTGAGGCAAAATATGATAACAAAGACGAACCACCCATATTGGAGTTAAAACCCTTGCCAGAAGAATTGAAGTATGCATTTCTTGGAGAAGATGAAACATATCCGGTGGTAATTTCTTCCAAACTAGCAAGTGATCAAGAAGGTAAATTAGTTGATATGCTTAAAAGACTATAAAAATGTAATTGGTTGGACACTAAAAGATCTCAAGGGCATTAATCCACTAATTTGCACTCACAAAATTCACTTAGAAGAAAATGGAAAAACATCTCAACAACCACAAAGGAGATTAAATCCACACATGAAAGATGTTGTGAAAACTGAAGTTCTCAAACTACTTGATGTTGGGATTATCTACCCTATTTTTGATCGTAAGTGGGTAAGCCCAACACAAGTAGTTCCAAAAAAATCTGGCATCACAGTGATAAAAAATGAAAAAGGTGAATTGTTAACAAGTCGAGTCCCATCTAGTTGGTGGATGTGTATTGATTATAGAAAATTAAATGACGCCACTAGAAAAGATCATTTTCCATTACCATTTTTGGATCAAATTTTAGAAAGAGTAGCAGGTTATCCATACTACTGTTTTCTTGATGGATATTCATGTTATTATCAAATTCCCATTGCACTCGAAGATCAAGATAAAACTACATTCACATGTCCTTTTGGAACATTTGCATTTAGAAAGATGCCATTTGGATTATGCAATGCCCAAGCAACATTTCAAAGATGTATGCTAAGCATTTTTAGCGACATGGTTGAAAATTGTTTGGAGATTTTCATGGATGATTTAACTGTTTTTGGGAATACATTTGATAATTGTCTTGAAAATTTGGAAAAAGTTTTAAAAAGATGCGAGGAAAAAGGTCTTATTTTAAATTGGAAAAAATTTCATTACATGATTACTTTTGGGATTGTTTTGGGACATGTCGTGTCATCTCATGGAATTGAAGTTGATAAAGCCAAAGTTGATGTCATTGCCAATTTACCCCCTCGAAAAACCATTAAAGAAATTCGCTCATTTTTGGGACATGCTGGATTTTATAGGAGGTTTATAAAGGACTTTAGTTCAATCTCTAAACCCATTTGTAACCTCTTAACAAAAGACACTGCATTTGAGTGGACTCAAGAATGTCAAAATGCTTTTGATAAAATCGTTCGACATTTAACATCAGCTCCTATCATGCAACCTCCTGATTGGTCTTTACCATTTGAAATCATGTGCGATGCGAGTGATTATGCAGTCGGTGCAGTACTGGGTCAAAGAAGAAACAGTAAGCCTTACGTGATATATTATGCAAGTAGAACTTTAAACAATGCTCAAATGAATTACTCCACAACTGAAAAAGAACTACTTGCTGTAATATTTGCATTAGATAAATTTCATTCTTATTTGATTGGATCAACGACTATTCTGTTTACTGATCATTCTGATATTAGATATTTGTTGACCAAACAGGATGCAAAGCCACGACTGATACGATGGACTTTGTTGCTCCAAGAATTTGACATTGTGATCAAAGATAAAAAAGGAACCGAGAATGTCGTAGCCGATCATTTATCGAGACTAGTAACATGATCATCTTGGAAATGATACCAATTAACTATAATTTTCCTGATGAACATCTATATTCAGTTACTACTACACCTTGGTTTGCTAACATAGTAAATTTTCTTGTGACAGGAAAAATGCCACCTCAATGGAGTTCCCAATATAAAAGAAAATTTTTGAATGAGGTAAAAAACTTTTTTTGGGATGATCTGTATCTGTTCAAGTATTGTCTAGATCAAATTTTTCGACGTTGCATACCAGACAATGAGGTAAGTAGTGTCATTAAATTTTGTCATTCAGAAAGCATGCGGAGGACATTTTTCTTCAAAGAAAACGGCTGCAAAAATCTTGCAATGTGGATTTTATTAGTCCAATTTGTTTAAAGACACCCACGAAATCTGCAAGATCTGTGAAAATTGTCAAAAATTGGGTGCGATTTCAAAAAGAAACATGATGCATTTGAATCCTATAATTGAAATTGAAATCTTTGACTGTTGGGTAATTGATTTTATGGGACCTTTTCCACCATCTTTTGGATACTTGTATATTTTAGTTGCAGTTGATTATGTTTCCAAATGGATATAGGCAATTCCATGTCGAACAAATGATCATAAAATCGTCATCAAATTTTTGAAAGAAAATATTTTTAGTAGATTTGGAATTCCTCGAGCCATGATAAGTGATGGGGTAACTCACTTTGTTAATAAACCATTTGCTTCATTAATAAAAAAAAATATGGTATTACTCACAAAGTAACTACTCCTTATCATCCTCAAACAAATGGACAAGTTGAATTAGCTAATAGGGAGATGAAGAAAATTTTGGAAAAAACTGTTAACTCAAATAGAAAAGATTGGTCTCTGCGACTTAATGATGCACTTTGGGCATATCGAACAAGTTTTAAAACATCATTGAATATGTCTCCCTATAGGTTGGTTTATGGAAAACATTGTCATTTGCCTGTGGAATTGGAACATAAAGTTTATTGGGCGATCAAAACTTTTAATTCAAGCATGGATGATTGCAACAAATTGCGCAAATTGCAACTTAATGAACTTGATGAACTAAAAAATGATGCGTATGAGAATTCAAGGATTTATAAAGCAAAAATCAAATCATTTCATGATAAAACAATTCTTAGAAAATCTTTTGAGATTGGTAAAAAAGTTTTGCTTTATAATTCTCGACTTCACATATTCTCAGGAAAATTACTGATCAAGATGGACATGCCCATATGTTGTAAAGCACGTGTATCCTTATAGAGCTGTGGATATTGAAAATCCTAAAAATGGTGATGTTTTTAAAGTAAATGGACAAAGGCTTAAACCATTTTTAGAAAATGAAATCTTTCACGAAGAGTTTATTTCCCTTTCTGATCCCTAAATTTTTATGTTGCATTTAATTTTTTTTGTTTTTATTTCATGTTTCCTTAATTTTTTATTTTCCCGGTTAAATGGCGGATAACGGTACTCCGTGACTCTCATAGTCGGTTAAATCAGTTTCATACAATTGCTGATACAAAAATAAAAAAAAATCATTTCTTTTCTTTTCAAAATGGATGAAAATCTCTCAAAAATTTGTAAATATTTTCCCTCTGTTTCTGAAAACGTTCTAAGAAAAATTTATGCAGGTAAGTGTGAAAGATTGAGATTGCTAATGAAAAAAGGAATTCCAGAAGATATTCGTCTTGTAATAGAAGTTAAGGTCCGATTAGGAGGAGAAGTTCCACAATCATTGCTCATTCAGTATTTGCCTGGATTAGGAAAAAGCACTTATGCGAAAAAATGAAGGGACAAAAGATTAAGGGTTTGTCATAAGTGTGCAAGATGAACTTATGACAAACGATGCAGATCTTTGGGATGTGTTTCCAATAACAGAGAAGATAAAATTTGTTTCATTAAGAATGTGCTGAGTAAGGAGTCTTTAGATAACATCTTATTGACTCTTGAGATGCATTCTAGTGGACATGTGCAAATTGAACTTCTCCGTTTATGGAAACAATTTCAAGATGAGCGTCATAGTCTTGGGAATCCGACTAGAAAAGACCCTGTTTGCCAATTTATAAGAAAATTGGATGGGAAGCATATCCTCGACTCATAGAAGGCGTTGAAGCCGTTTCTGGACGTAAAACCAGAGGAAAATTGTGAGCCACAATCACACTACTGTTTATATGCATGTGTATCATTACTATTTTTACTGTTTATTCTGCTTACAGCTATGACACATAGTTTTGTCATGATAACATATTACCCCTATAAAATCTCTCATCTTTCTCTCTATTTTCGCAGACCAAAAAGAAAGTAAAAACATGGTTGGATCCTCTGCACAAACATTGAAAAATATTTGTGTATTTTGTGGGTCGAGTCCTGGAAAAAATGAAGTATTTGTAGAAGCAGCGAATAATCTTGGAAAGATATTGGCTGAGAGAAAAATTCACTTGATATATGGGGGAGGTAATATTGAGTTAATGGGATCTGTTTCAACATCTGCTCATCTTGGAGATAGTCAGGTTTTGGGTATTATTCCTACAGCTTTAGCTGAAGAAAATATTACAGGTGTTACGATTGGGGAGGAATTAAAAGTTTATTCTATGTATGAAAGAATCACCAAAAGGATTGAAAATTCTGATGCTTTTATCGCACTACCAGGTGGTTTTGGTACATTAGAAGAAATTTTTCACACTGTTTCTTGGGCACAACTTAATATACATAATAAACCTGTGGGCTTGTTGAATATCAATAATTATTATGACAGTTTGTTGACATTTTTTTGATAAAGCTGTGGAACAGAATTTCATTTCAGAAAATTCACGACGGATGCTCATCTGTGCTTCGACTGCCGACCAATTAATTGATGATTTGGAAGCTTTTGTTCATAACCCTGATCCGTTGATTACAAATATCAATTGGTCGCAATCAAGCAGTAAGAAAAGAAAGTTGGATCATTGATTCAAAAGTCGTGGATTGGTTTGCGTTTGTTTGTTATCTTCCATAAAATTCCAGGTGATGTCTCTTTCATTATGTACTCTTTATTAATAGTTATTTTGACATTAGGGACAATGTCATATTCTGATCGGGGGGAGAACAAACTTAAAAATTAAAAAAATTCTTTTAAAATAAAAACATGTTTATTGTTTGTATCTTAGTAATTTTTGCAAAAATATCATACATTACATGTTTGAAAGGTTTAGATTAGAAATTGTAATAATCTATCTAAGTATATTTAAATTTTATTTGAAAAAAAGTCAATTTTAATTATTTTGATCACTATAAAAATATGATTAATGAAATCTTTTTGAATGATTAACCATTGTGATAAAATCATTTATTAAAGTATATGGCCCAAGATATACCTGATAAGAGTGCCTAAAATTTTTAAAATCACACATATTTTGTGAGTGAGTTGAGATGATTGAGAAAACAGCTTATGGGCCTTTATTGATCATCAGAGAGGCTATCTATTATTTAGATCTTGAGTTCTTATTTTGAAAAAAAATTGATACTTCCTGGAAAAAAAAGAAAAAAGAAAAAAAATAAAAATGTTGAAGATCTATGTAATTTTTAAGTTATATGCTGCGGCCCATTTATCTCTCATAAAAATACAAATAAAAAAAAAAGAAAGAAAGAGAGAAATACATTGTACAAACTAAATAAATATGTGGTCAAAAAGCATAAACTTAGTCTGATTCTTTGATGTAAAAAAAAGATCAGGAAAAAAATATATAATAAGAACAACTAGATTTTGAATCAATGGATTTCCTATCTTTTGATTAGTTTGGCTCGTTTGTCTGTCTGCATTCTGTAAACCATTTTCCTGAGCATTTATCTGTATTCCAACTGCATGAGATAAATCATTCCCATAAATTGAAACACTTATTAACCTGTGAGGATATGGACTTGAGACTCTTAATAGAAATTTCTGAAGGCCATGTACATTTAACTACCTGAAAATAAGCTTTGAATTGATCAGTTCAGATTATTTCATAAATTATAATTATAATGATCTTGATATAACTTTGACAGTTTTCAAATTTAATTTAAACACTTGGATAGTTTTGATTACATTTCTATTTAAATTAATCAATATGTTTTGTGTTGCTATTAACGTATAAATTGCTAGGGACTAGCAATAAGCTGGTTAGGGAGTGTGATAAAGATAAAAAATTTTATATTAATTAAATGTTTTATAATATAAATATATAGTTTTTGTTTTATTAAATATTTAAATATTATATGTTTTATAATAAATTGTATAAAATATAAGTTGTTGTACAATTATAAGTTTTTACTATTTTTCACAGGTTCGATAAAACAAGATTAACCTTGGCGTTGCAAATGAGATTAAGATGATTCTTGGACCTGTAGAAAAGTTGATGTTAATATCTACAATATTGGTGGCAAGCATGAGATAAAAATCTTCTCACAAGTGGGAACAAATTAAGCAAAAAATAAAGTTACCAAAGAAGTGACAGTTTTACCATGCTCTAGCATTTTGACCATATATCTCAAATTACCTGGTCAAATGGTTAAAAAAAATACCACAATTCAAACAACTCAGATATCTACATGTTTTGTTTTATGTGGAAAAAAAAATTCGGATGGGAAGATTTTCAAAAGTGATGTGTATTAAAATATAAATTTTTTGGAACACTAATGAAGAATTATGTGTAAAAAATAATATTTTATTTGTGGTTGTCTCCCCAAATTTGGATATAAATAGAAGTGCATTGTAATGTATTGAGATATCCCTCATTTTATGAAAAAATCTTTGAGTTCATAATATTTCTCTATTCTTTTTCCTTTATTTCTTCATTTAAATATAATTAGCATGTTAAATTCATATTCAAAGTTTTACAATTTGAATAATGAGTAGCTAACTTCCCAAAGGTGAAACTCTTGGCATGAAAAGATGAAACTCTTGGCATGATAATAAGGTTATTAAAAGGTAAGAATCTATGTTTTATATTATTTAATCATTATTTATTGTTTATGTTATTTTTATTTCTTTAAGTATTATTATACCCTACTTATAAGTGGGAGTTTTGATTTATTATTGCTATATGTTACACTAAATTCTTAGAACCATTTAAATATTAGTTTGATATTACCAACCATTTAAAGTGGATGCCTTGATTATTATATATGAATATATCAAAATATTAATTTCTTGGTACCATTTAAATGTTTGTTTGGTTTTACCAACCATTTAAAGTGGATGCCTTGATTTATTATATATTAATATCATAATATTAATTTCTTGGTACCATTTAAATGTTTGTTTGGTTTTACCAACCATTTAAAGTGGGAACCTTGATTTAGTGTTTACAAATATATATATAGCACAATAAATACTTGACAACATTTACAAGTTTTGCTATATATTATATACTTATAAGATAATAATATATAACATAATATAATATGATTATTTAATATATATTAGAACTATTTTATTAAGTGGATTTCAATAATGTTCATTAATAATAACTTTATTAAAATACCAAGAGTGGATCCTTTAATCTCAACTACTTAAATTAAAATTTGAACAATTAAAAATTACCAATTAAAGATTCAAACCATTAAAAGAAAAAAAACAAAAAGATATTGTAGTGGACTTGTAATTACCTTATTTTATCTGTGAATAAGATATTCGGACTCACCGAATTATACTACTTGTGGACAACCTGCTCTTGGGAGTGCAACAATCAAAATCGCAACACCAGGAAGCCTTTTTCTTTGAAAAAAATTCAAAGGCCGAAGCTTGCTGCTGAAAAACGTGGGGAGTGGCTGCTAGAAAATGGGTTGGGCGGCCAGGTGAAGAAAAATAGGTTTAGGGTTGCTAATAAGGGTTTTTAAATAGTTTAAATAAGCACTAAAGGGCCCTAACATAAAAATTAAGGGATGAAAAAACTTTTGTGCCCATTAAGCATAAAAATAAACCCATCGAGCCCAATAACACTCCCGAAAAATATTTCGTTTAGACATGTTTTATAAAATATTGCCCGAACTTTTGAAATTCTCCCGTCTAGCTAAATTTTGCGTACCGATTAAAAATATGACCCGACGGGTAAAAATACCCCACCAAGGCCCATTTTCAAAAATCATAATTAAAAACACCTCATTTTAAATAATTACCCTATTTATTGTGATTACACCATGTTGGGGATCGATGTAGAGTTTAGAGGGGGATTGAATAAACTCAACTCCTTTTTCTCTAACCCTTTTTTTACGTTTGTTGCTATATGTTACACTAAATTCTTGGAACCATTTAAATGTTAGTTTGGTATTATCAACCATTTAAAGTGGATGTCTTCATTATTATATATGAATATATCATAATATTAATTTCTTGGTTCTATTTAAATGTTTGTTTGGTTTTACTAACCATTTAAAGTGGATGCCTTGAATTATTATATATTAATATCATAATAATAATTTCTTGGTACTATTTAAATGTTTGTTTGGTTTTACCAACTATTTAAAGTGGGAACCTTGATTTAGTGTTTACAAATATATATATAGCACAATAAATACTTGACAACATTTACAAGTTTTGGTATATATTATATACTTATAAGATAATAATATATAACATAATATAAATATGATTATTTAATATATATTAGAACCATTTTATTAAGTGGATTTCAATAATATTAATTAATAATAACTTTATTAAAATATCAAGAGTAGATCCTTTAATCTCAACTACTTAAATTAAAATTTGAACAATTAAAAATTACCAATTAAAGATTCAAACCATTAAAAGAAAAAAAAACAAAAAGATATTGTAGTGGACTTTTAATTACCTTAGCTTCCCTGTGAATACGATATTCGGACTCAACGAATTATACTACATGTGGACAACCTGCTTTTGGGAGTGCAACAATCAAAGTCGCAACACCAGGAAGACTTTTTCTTTGAAAAAAATTCAAAGTCCGAAGCTTGCTGCTGAAAGACGTGGGGAGTGGCTGCTAGAAAATGGGTTGGACGGCCAGGTGAAGAAAAATAGGTTTAGGGTTGCAAATAAGGGTTTTTAAATAGTTTAATTAAGCACTAAAGGGCCCTACCATAAAAATTAAGGGATGAAAAGACTTTTGTGCCCATTAAGCATAAAAATAAACCCATCGAGCCCAATAACAATCCCGAAAAATATTTCGTTTAGACATGTTTTATAAAATATTGCCCGAACTTTTGAAATTCTCCCGTCTTGCTAAATTTTGCGTACCGACTAAAAATATGACCCGACGAGTAAAAATACCCCACCAAGGCCTATTTTCAAAAATCATAATTAAAAACACCTCATTTTAAATAATTACCCTATTTATTCTGATTACACCATGTTGGGGATCGATGTAGAGTTCAGAGGGAGGTGAATAAACTCAACTCCTTTTTCTCTAACCCTTTTTTTACGTTTGTTGCTATATGTTACACTAAATTCTTGGAACCTATTTAAATAGTTAGTTTGGTATTACCAACCATTTAAAGTGGATGCCTTGATTATTATATACGAATATATCATAATATTAATTTCTTGGTACCATTTAAATGTTTGTTTGGTTTTACCAACCATTTAAAGTGAATGCCTTGATTTATTATATATTAATATCATAATATTAATTTCTTGGTACTATTTAAATATTGGTTTGGTTTTACCAACCATTTAAAGTGGGAACCTTGATTTAGTGTTTACAAATATATATATAGCACAATAAATACTTGACAACATTTACAAGTTTTGGTATATATTATATACTTATAAGATAATAATATATAACATAATACAAATATGATTATTTAATATATTAGAACCATTTTATTAAGTGGATTTCAATAATGTTCATTAATAATAACTTTATTAAAATACCAAGAGTGGATCCTTTAATCTCAACTACTTAAATTAAAATTTGAACAATTAAAAATTACCAATTTGTTAGGATCGGGAAAGAGTTTATAGGGGGGTGAATGAACTCTTTCAAATTTTATGTTGTTGAATTTTTGCTATCAACCGTTTTTAGGCGGTTAAAAAATATTTTCTCAAACAGTTGAAAACTTGAACTACTGGTTGTGCGGAAAACAGTTCAGTGTTTTCAATGATCAATAAAATTAGTGACACCCTTAACAACAATAAGTGACTGAGAGATATTTAAGCATGCAAGAAATAGATGACAGCGGATTTTATGGATGTTCGGAGATTGAAACTCCTACGTCACCCCTTCTTCCTTTTGTTAGGAAGGATTCCACTAAAAGACTTTGACTTTACAAAATGTTTGTAACAGTCTGATCCATCCATGAACTTATCACACTGCCTGTATTGGAACTCTTAGTGATCACTTTACACTTCTGGATATTAAGAACCCTTAGTTCTCCAGACACCACAAACTTTAATCAAATAACCACCAGGTTACTGATATGAAACAGTAGTTTGTTTGAGTAGCACGAAAAGATCCTTGGATGATCAAGTATGTTTCTGTTGAACTGCGTGCAGATAGAGCGAAGATGAGTATTGACTGTGATTGCGCTCTGAGATTTTTTTTTTTGAAGGCAAGCTCAATGATTTTTTTTTTTTGGCTTGCATCCTTGTCTGTTGATATAGCCAAATGACTAACGGTCGGAAAGGACAGATAACGTAAACCTGAGCTTCAGAATTAGATGAGTCGCTTTCATCTTTATTAGCAATAAATGTTCCCATTTAATCTTCCTTTTGCTCATCATACATCTGAAGCTCTTTTCTTGAGGATTTCCTCTTAAGGCAACTGTTCTTTTCGCATCAGAATGCGAAGTCTATCTCTGAGCTTCCTTTCTGGGATAGAGAGTTAAATGCATATCATTCTTGGAATTGATGTGTAATCGTTGACTTCAAGGAGTATTGAATGCACTCAACCGGTCAGAGAATGTCTTTTAGCAATAAGTGATTCTCTTAGTTGAACCGTGATCGAGCAAAACTTGCACAGTGAAATCCCTAATAAAATATTATTTTGTATGCTCAAAAATTAATCGCAAGTGCACGATGTCAAATTATAATATAGTGTACGTGAGTACAAGTATCGTTCCACTGAAGACTGTGTTTTACAATTGTTATTTTCAGTTATTTAACATTTAGCAACGAAAATTGAGTTGTGTGATTATTCCTACTATGCTCAAATAAATATGCAATTAAAATGATTCAACAAGTAATGAATGAGAATTTAATCGAAAATGTTAGAGTTAAAATTCAATGAGAAATGGATTTGTTGGGAATCTCGGTTCACCTACCCCTCGTTCATTAATTAATTCGTTCGATCGTGATCTACGCTTCCGACAGGATTTCCTAATCTATTGAACACACTCTCTCGAGCTATGCCAAACTAATTCTACTCAATGAAGTAGTTAAATATCTTTAATTATTTATCAAGAGCAAATCGCATTTCGACCTATGAAATCCCCTAGTTTTCGACCCTAAGGACTATGACTATCGGCACGTATCCAATTTCATACATCTATGTAAATTGTAGATCCGCGAATTATACTACTCGATCCTATCACTCATTATTCTCTCGAACTCACTCATGATATGAAAACGTTGTTAAAGTTAGCTACGCTTTAATGACACAGTAGAATAGTAGTAAAATCAAGAATAACGCACAATCGAAAAATAAATTAATTCAACTCAACGTTCTGGGTAGGATCCCCTTTAATCCCAACAAATAATAAAGTTTTAGCTACTGAAATTCATAGTCAAAATAAACAAAGCAAAGTTTAAATGATAAAACTAAATAAGAAATACTAGAGTTGACGAAAAACGCAAGAAACGATGCCCGGAATCTTCAAATCTTCAATCCAAGAGCGGAAGTGCTCTCCAAACTCGTTGACGGCTCAAGAATTCTGTCTGAATGCCCCCAAAAAAGTCCACCAAACCTTCCATATCACTCTCCTCCTCAAATTAAGGTAAAGAATCGGCTGCACAAATCTTGCCAAAAATAGGTGGCGCTCGGGCGGTAGAAAAGTACCGCTCGAGCGCGGACTCTTCTGTAAAAATCCTTCAGCTATTCATCTTTCGCGCCCGGGCGGTAGTTTTCTACCGCTCGGGTGCCGCTCATTCTGTCCGTTGCCTTCTCTTTTGTACACTTTGCTCCATTCTTGGTTTTCCGGCCACTTTTCCTGCAAATTCATCATGCCCGAGTGAGATATGATAAAATGCAAATGTTTACTCTAAAATGAACAAAATGTAAATGAAAAGCATGCATGCACAATGCAAACACAACTAAAACTAATGCAACAGAATGCGCAAAAACGACACATATCAAACCGGTTCACTATTGCCATAATCTTAAGAATCAGCGGTTTGAGAAACCTGTAGGTTTTTGCCGGTTGAGCTTATTAGGATTCCAGCCGTGATTGATTTTGATTTGTCATACACCAAAATTCTTGAAACGCTAGTTTCATTTCTTAACAATTTCCCCCTTTTTGGTGATGACAAAACTGAGCCGTAAGTTTGTTTATCAGAGTGAAGAATCAAGGAACCAGAAATTATATTAGCAATAACCAAGAAGCCAGAAATTGTATTATATTACTATTTCTTAAGTCCTGAACTCTGTTCCCTGGCTTTAGCCTTGATTTCCTTTTTCTTCAGGACTGCTAATTCTTCTTGAATTTTCTTTTCCTGCTCTCTTTCCCCCTTTTTGACATCACCATGAACAAGAAATTCCATAATTTCCGTAAGTTGAGAACCTTGGGCGTCCATTCGTTGTTCAATACGAGTGATTTGTGCCGAAAGACCAAGGCACATATTGATATGAGCCGTATGATGATGATCCTGTCGGTTGGAAGTTCTTGTGGTCATGGCATCAAAGTCTTTAGACATGGTCCTTTTTATAGAGTGGAAGTCCTCTTTCAGATCAAACTGTTTGCGATTTAGAGCAAGGATAGACTGATCCATATTTGCAAGGCGGTTTAGAAGTTATTGTTTGAAGTTCTCTTCCACAAATTCTTCCTCCTCAGGTGCTGCTTGTTCAGCAAGTAGGTTGGACTTGAAGGCAATTAATTTAGAGGAAGTTGCCTTGTCAGCAGATTGAGTAGATTCAGTCTCATGAGGTTCCGCCGTGATACTCTCAATAAATTGATCAATGTCCTCATTCGAGACAAAAGAGTTTGAACCAATGACCTTAGGTTCCTCTGGTTGTGCGATTTGATCATTGGGTGAGGAAGGCATTGATGAGATGGGTGTCATGGCTTCCTACACTTCCTTTGGAGAAGATGTGAGCTGCTCTTGTAATTCATTTGGGGTATCATCCGTAATAGGATCTTGTGAAGAGATAAATGGCTCTTGAAATGGTTTAGCCGCATCAAAATCATAAAGAAACTGCTCTGCCTCAACAAATGAAAGAGTTGGAGCCTTGTTTGAATCATCAGGAGGCTGTGAAGCATATGCGCCATGGTTAGAAAGCGGCGGAGAAACAATTAGGAGAGCCGAAACATCCTGACAGCATTGGTGTTCGGCACTAGGAGGATCCTCCATCATGAATTTTTCAGAGGTCGGGTGATCTGTTGCTTCATGAATTGGATGATCGGTTTCAAGAATAGCTTCAGGTGAGAAGACTTTAGCATTCGCATCGGATGAATGGTCTTGACCAATTGAGGAGGCTTGTAGTTGTTCTGATCGTGGAGTATCCTGAATAGAATCTAGCTCCTTCTCAGCTGTTGTGGTAGGTTCTGGTGAAGAGGGTTTAGAGCTAGAGGCCTTCTGAGTGGCAATGGGTGGAGCTAGTTCTGAGCTGATATCCTCATTAATATCCATCAGAAAGTCAAATTTACTCTTTTCAGCAACAGCTGGAAGATTAAGCTCCTGTCGCATGTGAGCGACTGACATAGCCAGGGACAAAGCGTCCATTTCAAGTTGAGATATGACTGCAGAATCATCCTTGGCTGTAGGACATGTAGAATCAAAATTTTTCCTTTTCAACTGCATAATGATTCGAAGAGTGCTTTCTTTCATTTGAATCTCCACAAAGTCGCGTCTTTGAAGAGAGGTTTGAATGTCTGTCGTTTCGGCCCATTCCAAAATGGACCGTTCAAGCTTGGCGGCTGCCTGTATCTTTCCGGTTTGGAAGAGCGAATCAAAAGTGACAGCAGTGCGATATTGAACCCATTTATCAAACATCTTCATTTTTGTCTGAACAGCTTCATTGACATGCTGACTTGTGAGGATGATGGCCGTATGAACTGCATTGTTTTGAGGTGGAATATCAATCATCACCTATTTGCACTTATCGAAAGAGAGAATAATAGGAACTCCTGAATAGGAGGATTGGATATCTGTCTCCGTAATTTGAATCTCTTTAAACTTGGTGACAGATACTGCAGGGATCGGGGCAAGAATGAGCGGTGCAAAAATATGCTTGACCAGCTTAATCTTTGTTGGTTGTGCGGTTCTTCTTTTCTTGAAAACCTGAGCAACTGGAACATCATCTTTGGACTCATCATCAGAGCTTGTTTGTAAAACCAATTTTCTTTTGGCTTCTTTGGGAGTAGAGACACTTTGTTTCTTTTGTTTCACAAACTCAACACAAGTTTCTGTTTTGACAGTGACGTATTCTTCATCTGTCGGTTTGTTTTTCTGAATGAATTTGTCAACCGATACCCAAGAAAACAGTTTGGTTTTTCCAACCTCAATCATGTCAACCGGTTGGACTCCTGCTATGATCAACATGTGGCATATTTGAACCGCGAAGCCGTGAGATTGATTGTCTTTCTTAATCATGGCTACCAGTATTTTGAAAAGAATATCAGACCAGTTGATCCCTAGATTGGAGGAGATGGTGGCCATAACAAGGAATTTCTCCATAGTAATTTTATCATATGCACCAGCTTTGGCAAGAATTCCTTTTGCCACAATATCAGCCAACAGTCGAAATTTGATCTTTAAATCTCGCTTCTGGCATGTTGGGTAAGAGATAGGAGAATCCGTGGTGAGAAGTTTCTTCGCCAAATATCAGTATTACCATCTGGCAGTGTAGAGAAGTCAGTGATGCCAGCCGTTGGTAAGCTAAACAATTCAGCAAACACTTTCTGGGTGAAGATGAAGTTTTTGTTTTGAACAGAACAAAGAATTTCTCCGTTCTTCATGTGAGAAGAATCAAAGAATTCTTTCAGTAATCTATCGGAGTAGTTGTAGCTGCAACCCAGAAATGTTCGAAGCCCAGATTCTTCGAGTGAGCGGAACATAGCCTTCATAGACTTGTTGGGCATCGAAAAGATGGATGGGAAGTTGATAGCTACTGTATTCTGTGCAATGGAGGCAGCCATTTGTGTTGAAATTGCAAAGAATTTTTTTGTTTGCTTGTTCTTAGCCGAAGTATTTATGAATGCTGTGGTGGATTCTCGTAAAAAAGCTATTGAGGAGCGAGTGATGAAGAAAACTCTGGCCATGTGGGCAAAAATCCGAAAACTCCAGTTCATCCTTGAATGCGAACTAGCTGCTTCCTCCAGAGAGATGGCGGCACTAGGAAGGTATCGGCGACGTCTTCGCTTGGCTGGTAATGTTGGCGTCTTTTCTGATGATGGCGTTTATCTTCTCATGCTGTTCAAGCAGAGGAGTGTTCTGAGAGAGATAGCCATTTCAGAGGAGTTTTCACGTATTGCCATCGGAGGGCTGAGCAGCTGGTTTGCGTCCTGGAGGTTGTACGTAGATAGGGAGATTAAGAGTGTACGCCTCCGCCTCTGTTGATGTACTGCCCCCATGTCTAATGATGTACTGCCCCCCCGCCTTTAATGATGTACTGCCCCCACCTCATATGATAAGAAAATTTTATTTTGTATTACTGACTGTTTCTTGCCTTTTTCTTTTATTTTCTGCAAAATTAAACTAGGCATATACAAGAAATAATCATATCATGATATGTCAATCAAACCATGCATATTACGAAAATAAGAGAACTTAGCCTCGGGTAGTGGTTTTGTGAAAATATCGGCTGTTTGTTGATCAGTATGAACGTATTCAAGCCGTATTTCTTTCTTCATGACATGTTCTCGGATGAAATGATGTCTGATATCGATATGCTTTGTCCGAGAGTGCATGACAGGGTTGTATGTTATGGCTATAGCGCTTGTGTTGTCGCAGAATATGGGAGATTCAGCGGCTTGGATTCCATATTCTTTTAACTGTTGCTGTATCCATAGCATCTGAGCACAACAACTTCTGGCTGCCAAGTATTCTGCTTCAGCGGTTGATGTAGCGATTGACGTTTGTTTCTTGCTGGCCCATGAAATAAGTCTTTCACCCAAGAATTGGCATGAACCAATGGTGCTTTTTCGATCGATTTTGCATCCAGCATAATCTGCATATGAGTAACCTACAAGATTAAAACTTGAATCTTTGGGATACCAAAGACCCACATTGGCAGTTCATTTCAAATATTTGAGTATGTGTTTAGAGGCAGTAAAATGAGATTGCATAGGTTTAGCTTGAAACCGTGCACATAAGCATACGACAAACATAATATCAGGTCGACTTGCGGTTAAGTATAGTAAGGACCCAATTAGTCCTCTGTACATTTTTTCATCCACCGAAATTCCCCCTTCATCTTTATCTAATTTGATTGATGAGCTCATTGGAGTGCTGGCTTGAGAGCAATTTTCCATGCCAAATTTCTTTATCATATCTCTTGTATATTTAGCTTGATTAATGAAGATACCATTTTCAGACTGCTTGACTTGCAGTCCTAAAAAATAGTTTAATTCGCCCATCATGCTCATTTCAAATAGTTCCTGCATCATCTTAGAAAATCTTTCACATAACTTAGGATTAGTTGAACCAAAAATAATATCGTCCACATATATTTGAACAAAAAGTGAATGATCATTTCTGGAGAATTTAAATAGAGTTTTATCAATTGTACCGATAGAGAATCCATGCTTGAGCAGAAATTTGGTTAGTGTGCCATACCATGCTCTCGGAGCTTGCTTGAGTCCATATAGGGCCTTATCCAGTTTGTAAACGTGATCAGGAAAGGCATGATTAACAAAACCGGGTGGTTGTTCTACATAAACTTCCTCATTTAATAAACCATTCAGAAAGGCAGATTTAACATCCATTTGATATACTTTGAAGTCCTTAAATGCTGCAAAAGCTAGAAATATTCTAATGACTTCTAATCTGGCAACAGGGGCAAAAGATTCATCAAAGTCTATTTCTTCCTCCTGTCTATATCCCCGAGCCACTAAACGAGCCTTATTTCTGATGATCGAACCACTTTCATTCATTTTGTTTCTGTAAACCCATCTAGTTCCAATTATGTGAGCATCATTAGGTCGAGATACTAAGTGCCATACTCTGTTCCTTTCAAACTGATTAAGTTCCTCTTGCATAGCCTCTATCCAGTTTGTGTCTAGCAGGGCATCATCAATTTTCTTGGGTTCTATTTGAGAAACGAAAGCAGCCTGCACAAATTCATTTATCATCTGATTTCTAGTTCTAAGAGGAGCAGTAGGGTTATCAATGACCTGCTCGAGTGGATGATCCTTGTTCCACCGGAGACAAGGTCCATATGGATTTGGCTCGGTTGGTTGATTGATGTCGTTTTCTTGTTCTGGTGCCTCTTCTTCCATTGGTATGTTCTGCGGTTGATAATTATTTTTTGGTTCATTTGTCCGCTGATTTTGTTCTTGACCGGTTGGGTTTTCTTTGGAGATGGTTTCACCTGTTCTTCTTAGGTCTATCTCATCATCATCATTGCTAGCTTCAAGGTTAGCAGCTTCAAAATTATTTATCAGATCATGCATGCTACTGTTGCTACTGTCATGACATATAGATGATTCATCGAACACAACATGTATGGATTCTTCGACAGTGAAAGTTTTTTGATTATACACTCTGTATGCTTTACTTACTGCTGAGTATCCCAGAAAGATGCCATTTTCAGCCTTTACATCAAATGCGGTGAGATGCATTTTGCCATTTATATGAATAAAACTCTTACAGCCGAATATGCGAAAGTACCCCACTTCTGGCAATTTTCTGGTCCATACTTCATATGGAGTCTTTTCATGATTTTTATTAATCATAGACCGATTCTGAGTGTAACAAGCTGTGTTGACGACTTCAGCCCAAAATCGTTGTGAGATACCAGATTCAGCCATCATGGTTCTAGCTGCTTCCTTCAGTGTGCGGTTTCTTCTTTCTGCTACTCCATTTTGTTGTGGCGATCTTGCAGCTGATAACTCGTGTTTAATGCCATGATCTTCAAGGTAGGATGACAGGTATTTGTTTAGAAATTCAGTTCCTCTGTCACTCCTGATTCTGTCAATTTCTTCCCTTTTCTAATTTTGAAGACTCTTGAGCAGCCTAATTAGTTGATCAACAGTTTGATCTTTGGAGCTTAGGAATAATACCCATGTGAATCTGGAGAAGTCATCAATAATTACAAGAGTTTATTTCTTTCCCCCTAAGCTCATCACCGGAATAGGTCCAAACAGTTCCATATGAAGGAGTTCCAAACATCTTGCTGAAGAGTTTCTTCCCTTGCTTTTGAAAGTTGATCGAACTTGTTTTCCTAGCTGACAAGCATTGCATACTTTATCTTTGGCAAAGTCAACATTAGGCAGTCCAGATACCAGCTTAAGCTTACTAATAGTAGCAATGGATTTGAAATTTAGATGATTGAGCCTTTTATGTCATAGCCAATTTTTATTTCCATTTAGAGCAATGAAGCAAGTAGATGCATTTAAATATTCATCATTCCATTCTACTCTATAGGTATTTTGACTTCGATAGCAAGTCAGCACAATTGTCCTTGCATTAGTTTTAACCATGCATTTGTCTCTATGAAATTCAATCGTATGTCCATTGTCACACAGTTGACTTATACTGATCAGATTATAACATAAATTTTCTACCAAGAGAACATCTTTAATGATGATTTTGCCATGAATAATCTTACCCTTACCCATGGCTTTAATTTTAGCGTTGTCACCAAAAGTGATTGTTGGCCCCTTGAAATTCACAACTTCTGACAAGAGATTTTTGTTTCCTGTCATATGTCTTGAGCATCCGCTGTCTAAAAACCATGTTGATTTTTCCAAGTTTTCTTCTTTAGTTCCATTTCATCTGTGGATTCTTGATCTTCCTTGGCCATGAGACACTCGACTGTCTCGTCTTTGTTTTCACTTGAAGATGCCTCAGAAGAGGATTTTTCTGACTCGGTTTCAGCCCATTTACCTTTGTCTTCTTTTGGAATCAGAACTCGCTGATTCTTTTTCTTGACGAATTTCTTGTTGTCTTTGAATCGTCTTCTATTCTCCTATTTCTTTTCATCCTTCTTTGGCTTGTTGCATTTTGTGGACTCTTCGACCGGAAGAGTCACTGTAGCAGCTGCCAAAGCCCTTGTTTGTTGAGTTGCGGATGGCTCTTCTTCAGTTCGTATTCCAAGCTCAAATTCATATGCTTTAAGATCAGCAAACAGATCATGGAGTTCCAGTTTGTTCAGATCTTTGGATTCGCGCATTGCTATGGTCTTCACATCCCATTCTCTAGGAAGAGCTCGCATGACCTTCAAAGCGATTTCTCTGTTGGAGTACTCTTTTCCAAGTGAGATGAGCTCGATGATAATGCTGCTAAACCGCTCATCAAATTCTGCAAGAGTTTCTCCTGGCTTCATCATTTCATTATCGAATTTTTGGATAGCCACTGTCAGTTTGATTTCTTTGGTCTGATCATTGCCTTCGCAAAGTTGAGTAAGTTTTTCCCATATCTCCTTTGCAGTGGTACAGGTCTTGATTTTGGCGAACATGTTCTTATCCAGAGTCTTACATAGAATATCTTTTGCAACGTTGTCCAGGTTTGCTTTCTTTTTATCCTCAGTTCTCCATTCAGATCTATGTTTCTCTATCATTTGAGGAGCGCCTTCGGTTGTACCAACAGCTGTGTTTACTTTCATGATCTTCATTGGTCCATCGGTGATTACAAACCACATATCGTCATCCTGTGCTGCTAGATGTGCCTGCATGCGAATTTTCCAATCATCATAGTCTTCCTTGGAAAACATAGGAATTTTGTTGAAGCATGCCATGATTATTTGAATGATGTCTACGTTTAGAGAAAAACCCCGCTCTGATACCACTTGTTAGGATCAGGAAAGAGTTTAGAGGGGGGGGTGAATGAACTCTTTCAAATTTTACTGTTTTTGAATTTTTGCTATCAACCGTTTTTAGGCGGTTAAAAAATATTTTCTCAAACAGTTGAAAACATGAACTACTGGTTGTGCGGAAAACAGTTCAGAGTTTTCAATGATCAATAAATTAGTGACACCCTTAACAACAATAAGTGACTGAGAGATATTTAAGCATGCAAGAAATAGATGACAGCGGATTTTATGGATGTTCGGAGATTGAATACTCCTACGTCACCCCTTCTTCCTATGTTAGGAAGTATCCACTAAAAGACTTTGACTTTACAAAATGTTTGTAACAGTCCGATCCATCCAGGACTTATCACACTGCCTATATTGGAACTCTTAGTGATCACTTTACACTTCTGGATATTAAGAACCCTTAGTTCTCCAGACACCACAAACTTTAATCATATAACCACCAGGTTACTGATATGAAACAGTAGTTTGTTTGAGTAGCACGAAAAGATCCTTGGATGATCAAGTATGTTTCTGTTGAACTGCGTGCAGATAGAGCGAAGATGAGTATTGACTGTGATTGCGCTCTGAGATTTTTTTTTTTTGAAGGCAAGCTCAATGATTTTTATTTTTTTTTTGGCTTGCATCCTTGTCTGTTGATATAGCCGAATGACTTAACGATCGGAAAGGACAGTAAACGTAAACCTGAGCTTCAGAATCAGATGAGTCGATTTCATCTTTATGAGCAATAAATGTTCGTATTTAATCTTCCTTTTGCTCATTATACATCTGAAGCTCTTTTCTTGAGGATTTCCTCTTAAGGCAACTGTTCTTTTCGCATCAGACTGCGAAGTCTATCTCTGAGCTTCCTTTCTGGGATAGAGAGTTAAATGCATATCATTCTTGGAATTGATGTGTAATCGTTGACTTCAAGGAGTTTTGAATGCACTCAACCGGTCAGAGAATGTCTTTTAGCAATAAGTGATTCTCTTAGATGAACCGGTTCACTATTGCCATAATCTGAAGAATCAGTGGTTTGAGAAACCAATAGGTTTTTGCCGGTTGAGCTTATTAGGATTCCAGCCGCGGTTGATTTTGATTTGTCATACACCAAAATTCTTGGAACGCTAGTTTCATTTCTTAACACAATTAAAGATTCAAACCATTAAAAGAAAAGAAAACAAAAAGATATTGTAGTGGACTTGTACATAGCTTAGTTTCCCTGTGGAAACGATATTCGGACTCACCGAATTATACTACTTGTGGACAACCTGCTTTTGGAAGTGCAACAATCAAAGTCGCAACACCAGGAAGCCTTTTTCTTTGAAAAAAATTCAAAGGCCGAAGCTTGCTGCTGAAAAACATGGGGAGTGGCTGCTAGAAAGTGGGTTGGGCGGCCAGGTGAAGAAAAATAGGTTTAGGGTTGCAAATGAGTGTTTTTAAATAGTTTAATTAAGCGCTAATGGGCCCTAACATAAAAATTAAGGGATTAAAGGGTTTGTGCCCATTAGGCATAAAAATAAACCCATCGAGCCCAATAACACTCCCAAAAAATATTTCGTTTAGACATGTTTTATAAAATATTGCCCGAACTTTTGAAATTCTCCCGTCTAGCTAAATTTTGCGTACCGATTAAAAATATGACCCGACGAGTAAAAATACCCACCAAGGCCCATTTTCAAAAATCATAATTAAAAACACCTCATTTTAAATAATTACCCAATTTATTCTGATTACACCATGTTGGGGATCGATGTAGAGTTTAGAAGGGGGGTAAATAAACTCAACTCCTTTTTCTATAACCCTTTTTTTACGTTTGTTGCTATATGTTACAATAAATTCTTGAAACCATTTTAATGTTAGTTTGGTATTACCAACCATTTAAAGTGGATGCCTTGATTATTATATATGAATATATCATAATATTAATTTCTTGGTACCATTTAAATGTTTCTTTGGTTTACCAACCATTTAAAGTGGATGCCTTGATTTATTATATATTAATATCATAATATTAATTTCTTGGTACCATTTAAATGTTTGTTTGATTTTACCAACCATTTAAAGTGGGAACCTTGATTTAGTGTTTACATATACATATATAGCACAATAAATACTTGACAACATTTACAAGTTTTGGTATATATTATATACTTATAAGATAATAATATATAACATAATATAAATATGATTATTTAATATATTAGAACCATTTTATTAGGTGGATTTAAATAATGTTCATTAATAATAACTTTATTAAAATACCAAGAGTGGATCCTTTAATCTCAACTACTTAAATTAAAATTTGAACAATTAAAAATTGACAATTAAAGATTCAAACCATTAAAAAAAAAAACAAAAAGATATTGTAGTGGACTTATAATTACCTTAGCGTCCCTGTGGATACGATATTCGGACTCACCGAATTATACTACATGTGGACAACCTGCTCTTGTGAGTGCAAAAATCAAAGTTGCAACACCAGAAAGCCTTTTTCTTTGAAAAAAATTCAAAGGACGAAGCTTGCTGATGAAAAACGTGGGGAGTGGCTGCTAGAAAATGGGTTGGGCGGCCAGTTGAAGAAAAATAGGTTTAGGGTTGCTAATAAGGGTTTTTATATAGTTTAATTAAGCACTAAAGGGCCCTAACATAAAAATTAAGGGATGAAAAGACTTTTGTGCCCATTAAGCATAAAAATAAACCCATCGAGCCCAATAACACTTCCGAAAAATATTTCGTTTAGATATGTTTTATAAAATATTGCCCGAACTTTTGAAATTCTCCCGTCTAGCTAAATTTTGCGTACCGATTAAAAATATGACCCGATGAGTAAAAATACCTCACCAAGGCCCATTTTCAAAAATCATAATTAAAAACACCTCATTTTAAATAATTACCGTATTTATTCTGATTACACCATGTTGGGAATCGATGTAGAGTTTAGAAGGGGGGTAAATAAACTCAACTCCTTTTTCTATAACCCTTTTTTTACGTTTGTTGCTATATGTTAGAATAAATTCTTGAAACCATTTAAATGTTAGTTTGGTATTACCAACCATTTAAAGTGGATGCCTTGATTATTATATATGAATATATCATAATATTAATTTCTTGGTACCATTTAAATGTTTCTTTGGTTTACCAACCATTTAAAGTGGATGCCTTGATTTATTATATATTAATATCATAATATTAATTTCTTGGTACCATTTAAATGTTTGTTTGATTTTACCAACCATTTAAAGTGGGAACCTTGATATTTAGTGTTTACAAATACATATATAGCACAATAAATACTTTACAACATTTACAAGTTTTGGTATATATTATATACTTATTAGATAATAATATATAACATAATATAAATATGATTATTTAATATATATTAGAACCATTTTATTAAGTGGATTAAAATAATGTCAATAATAATAACTTTATTAAAATATCAAGAGTGGATACTTTAATCTCAACTACTTAAATTAAAATTTGAACAATTAAAAATTACCAATTAAAGATTTAAACCATTAAGAGAAAAAAAAAACAAAATGATATTGTAGTGGTCTTGTAATTACCTTACCTTCCATGTGGATACGATATTCAGACTCACAGAATTATACTACTTGTGGACAACCTGCTCTTGGGAGTGCAACAATTAAAGTCGCAACACCAGGAAGCCTTTTTCTTTGAAAAAAATTCAAAGGCCGAAGCTTGCTGCTGAAAAATGTGGGGAGTGGCTGCTAGAAAATGGGTTGGCGGCCAGGTGAAGAAAAATAGGTTTAGGGTTGCTAATAATGGTTTTTAAATAGTTTAATTAAGCACTAAAGGGCCATAACATAAAAATTACGGGAAGAAAAGGGTTTTGTGCCCATTAAGCATAAAAATAAACCCATCGAGCCTTATAACACTCTCGAAAAATATTTCGTTTAGACATGTTTTATAAAATATTGCCCGAACTTTTGAAATTCTCCCGTCTAGCTAAATTTTGCGTACCGATTAAAAATATGACCCGACGAGTAAAAATACCCCATCAAGGCCCATTTTCAAAAATCATAATTAAAAACACCTCATTTTATTTAATTACCCTATTTATTCTGATTACACCATGTGGGGGATCGATATAGAGTTTAGAAGGGGGGTGAATAAACTCAACTCCTTTTTCTCTAACCCTTTTTTTACGTTTATTCCTATATGTTACACTAAATTCTTGGAACCATTTAAATGTTAGTTTGGTATTACCAACCATTTAAAGTGAATGCATTGATTATTATATATAAATATATCATAATATTAATTTCTTGGTACCATTTAAATGTTTGTTTGGTTTTACCAACCATTTAAAGTGGATGCCTTGATTTATTATATATTAATATCATAATATTAATTTCTTGGTACCATTTAAATGTTTGTTTGGTTTTACCAACCATTTAAAGTGGGAACCTTGATTTAGTGTTTACAAATAAATATATAGCACAATAAATACTTGACAACATTTACAAGTTTTGGTATATATTATTTATTTATAAGATAATAATATATAACATAATATAAATATGATTATTTAATATATATTAGAACAATTTTATTAAGTAGATTTCAATAATGTTCATTAATAATAACTTAATTAAAATATCAAGAGTGGATTCTTTAATCTCAACTACTTAAATTAAAATTTGAACAATTAAAAATTGCCAATTAAAGATTTAAATCATTAAAAGAAAAAAAACAAAAAGATATTGTAGTGGACTTGTAATTAACTTAGCTTCCCTGTGGATACGATATTCGGACTCACCGAATTATACTACTTGTGGACAACCTGCTCTTGGGAGTGCAACAATAAAAGTCGCAACACCAGGAAGCCTTTTTCTTTGAAAAAAATTCAAAGGCCGAAGCTTGTGGCTGAAAGACGTGGGGAATGGCTGCTAGAAAATGGGTTGGGCGGCCAGGTGAAGAAAAATAAGTTTAGGGTTGCTAATAAGGGTTTTTAAATAGTTTAATCATGCACTAAAGGGCCCTAACATAAAAATTAAGGGATGAAAAGGGATTTGTGCCCACTAAGCATAAAAATAAACCCATCGAGCCCAATAAGACTCACGAAAAATATTTCGTTTAGACATGTTTTATAAAATATTGCCCGAACTTTTGAAATTCTCCCGTCTAGCTAAATTTTGCGTACCGATTAAAAATATGACCCGACGAGTAAAAATACCCCACCAAGGCCCATTTTCAAAAATCATAATTAAAAACACCTCATTTTAAATAATTACCCAATTTATTCTGATTACACCATGTTGGGGATCGATGTAGAGTTTAGAGGGGGGTGAATAAACTAAACTCCTTTTTCTCTAACCCTTTTTTTACGTTTGTTGCTATATGTTACACTAAATTCTTGGAACCATTTAAATGTTAGTTTTGTATTACCAACCATTTAAAGTGGATGCATTGATTATTATATATGAATATATCATAATATTAATTTCTTGATACCATTTAAATGTTTGTTTGGTTTTACCAACCATTTAAAGTGGATGCCTTGATTTATTATATATTAATATCATAATATTAATTTCTTGGTACCATTTAAATTTTTGTTTGGTTTTACCAATTATTTAAAGTGGGAACCTTGATTTGGTGTTTACAAATATATATATAGCACAATAAATACTTGACAACATTTACAAGTTTTGGTATATATTATATACTAATAAGATAATAATATATAACATAATACAAATATGATTATTTAATATATATTAGAAACATTTTATTAAATGGATTTCAATAATGTTCATTAATAATAACTTTATTAAAATACCAAGATTGGATCCTTTAATCTCAAATATTTAAATTAAAATTTGAACAATTAAAAATTACTAATTAAAGATTCAAACCATTAAAAGAAAAAAAAATATATTGTAGTAGACTTGTAATTACCTTAGCTTCCCTGTGGATACGATATTCGGACTAACCGAATTATACTACTTGTGGACAACCTGCTCTTGGGAGTGCAACAATCAAAGTCGCAACACCAGGAAGCCTTTTTCTTTGAAAAAAATTCAAAGGCTGAAGCTTGCTGCTGAAAAACGTAGGGAGTGGCTGCTAGAAATGGGTTGGGCGGCCAGGTGAAGAAAAATATGGTTTAGGGTTTCTAATAAGGGTTTTTAAATAGTTTAATTAAGCACTAAAGGGCCCTAACATAAAAATTAAGGGATGAAAAGGGTTTTGTGCCCATTAAGCATAAAAATAAACCCATCAGGCCTTATAACACTCTTGAAAATTATTTCGTTTAGACATGTTTTATAAAATATTGCCCGAACTTTTGAAATTTTCCCGTCTAGCTAAATTTTGCGTACCGATTAAAAATATGACCCGACGAGTAAAAATACCCCACCAAGGCCCATTTTCAAAAATCATAATTAAAAACACCTCATTTTAAATAATTTCCCTATTTATTCTGATTACACCATGTTGGGGATCGATGTAGAGTTTAGAGGGAGGTGAATAAACTCAACTCCTTTTTCTCTAACCTTTTTTTTTACGTTTGTTGCTATATGTTATACTAAATTCTTGGAACCATTTAAATGTTAGTTTGGAATTACCAACCATTTGAAGTGGATGCCTTGATTATTAAATATGAATATATCATAATATTAATTTCTTGTTACCATTTAAATGTTTATTTGGTTTTACCAACCATTTAAAGTGGATGCCTTGATTTATTATATATTAATATCATAATATTAATTTCTTGGTACCATTTAAATGTTTGTTTGGTTTTACCAACTATTTAAAGTCGGAACCTTGATTTAGTGTTTACAAATATATATATAGCACAATAAATACTTGACAACATTTACAAGTTTTGGTATATATTATATACTTATAAGATAATAATATATAACATAATATAAATATGATTATTTAATATATATTAGAACCATTTTATTAAGTGGATTTCAATAATGTTCATTAATAATAACTTTATTAAAATACCAAGAGTGAATCCTTTAATCTCAACTACTTAAATTAAAATTTGAACAATTAAAAATTACCAATTAAAGATTTAAACCATTAAAAGAAAAAAAAAACAAAAAGATATTGTAGTGGACTTGTAATTACCTTAGCTTCCCTGTGGATACGATATTCGGACTCATCGAATTATACTACTTGTGGACAACCTGCTCTTGGAAGTGCAACAATCAAAGTCGCAACACCAGGAAGCCATTTTCTTTGAAAAAAATTCAAAGGCCGAAGCTTGCTGCTGAAAAACATGGGGAGTGGCTGCTAGAAAATGGGTTGGGCGGCCAGGTGAAGAAAAATAGGTTTAGGAGTTTAATTAAGCACTAAAGGGCCGTAACATAAAAATTAAGGGATGAAAAGGGTTTTGTGCCCATTAAGCATAAAAATAAACCCATCGAGCCCAATAACACTCCCGAAAAATATTTTGTTTAGACATGTTTTATAAAATATTGCTCGAACTTTTGAAATTCTCCCGTCTAGCTAAATTTTGCGTACCGATTAAAAATATGACCCGACGATTAAAAATACCCCACCAAGGACCATTTTCAAAAATCATAATTAAAACACCTCATTTTAAATAATTACCCTATTTATTCTGATTACACCATGTTGGGGATCGATGTAGAGTTTAGAAGGGGGGTGAATAAACTCAACCCCTTTTTCTCTAACCCTTTTTTTACGTTTGTTGCTATATGTTACCCTAAATTCTTGGAACCATTTAAATGTTAGTTTGGTATTACCAACCATTTAAAGTATATGCCTTGATTATTATGTATGAATATATCATATTATTAATTTCTTGGTACCATTTAAATGTTTGTTTGGTTTTACCAACCATTTAAAGTGGATGCCTTGAATTATTATATATTAATATCATAATATTAATTTCTTGATACCATTTAAATGTTTGTTTGGTTTTACCAATCATTTAAAGTGGAAACCTCGATTTAGTGTTTACAAATATATATATATAGCACAATAAATACTTGACAACATTTACAAGTTTTGGTATATATTATATACTTATAAGATAATAATATATAACATAATATAAATATGATTATTTAATATATATTAGAACCATTTTATTAAGTGGATTTCAATAATGTTCATTAATAATAACTTTATTAAAATATCAAGAGTGGATCCTTTAATCTCAACTACTTAAATTAAAATTTGAACAATTAAAAATTACCAATTAAAGATTCAAACCATTAAAAGAAAAAAAAACAAAAAGATATTGTAGTGGACTTGTAATTACCTTTGCTTCCCTGTGGATACGATATTCGGACTCACCGAATTATACTTGTGGACAACCTGCTCTTGGGAGTGCAACAATCAAAGTCGCAAACCCAGGAAGCCTTTTTCTTTGAAAAAAATTCAAAGGCCGAAGCTTGCTGCTGAAAAATGTGGGGAGTGGCTGCTAGAAAATGGGTTGGCGGCCAGGTGAAGAAAAATAGGTTTAGGGTTGCTAATAAGGGTTTTTAAATAGTTTAATTAAGCACTAAAGGGCCATAACATAAAAATTAAGGGAAGAAAAGGGTTTTGTGCCCATTAAGCATAAAAATAAACCCATTGAGCCTTATAACACTCTCGAAAAATATTTCGTTTAGACATGTTTTATAAAATATTGCCCGAACTTTTGAAATTCTCCCGTCTAGCTAAATTTTGCGTACCGATTAAAAATATGACCCGACGAGTAAAAATATCCCACCAAGGCCCATTTTCAAAAATCATAATTAAAAACACCTCATTTTAAATAATTACCCAATTTATTCTGATTACACCATGTTGGGGATCGATGTAGAGTTTAGAGGGGGGGTGAATAAACTAAACTCTTTTTTCTCTAACCCTTTTTTTACGTTTGTTGCTATATGTTACACTAAATTCTTGGAACCATTTAAATGTTAGTTTGGTATTACCAACCATTTAAAGTGGATGCATTGATTATTATATATGAATATATCATAATATTAATTTCTTGATACCATTTAAATGTTTGTTTGGTTTTACCAACCATTTAAAGTGGATGCCTTGATTTATTATATATTAATATCATAATATTAATTTCTTGGTACCATTTAAATTTTGTTTGGTTTTACCAATTATTTAAAGTGGGAACCTTGATTTGGTGTTTACAAATATATATATAGCACAATAAATACTTTACAACATTTACAAGTTTTGGTATATATTATATACTTATAAGATAATAATATATAACATAATATAAATATGATTATTTAATATATATTAGAACCATTTTATTAAGTGGATTTCAATAATGTTCATTAATAATAACTTTATTAAAATATCAAGAGTGGATCCTTTAATCTCAACTACTTAAATTAAAATTTGAACAATTAAAAATTACCGATTAAAGATTCAAACCATTAAAAGAAAAAAAAACAAAAAGATATTGTAGTGGACTTGTAATTACCTTTGCTTCCCTGTGGATACGATATTCGGACTCACCGAATTATACTTGTGGACAACCTGCTCTTGGGAGTGCAACAATCAAAGTCGCAAACCCAGGAAGCCTTTTTCTTTGAAAAAAATTCAAAGGCCGAAGCTTGCTGCTGAAAAATGTGGGGAGTGGCTGCTAGAAAATGGGTTGGCGGCCAGGTGAAGAAAAATAGGTTTAGGGTTGCTAATAAGGGTTTTTAAATAGTTTAATTAAGCACTAAAGGGCCATAACATAAAAATTAAGGGAAGAAAAGGGTTTTGTGCCCATTAAGCATAAAAATAAACCCATCGAGCCTTATAACACTCTCGAAAAATATTTCGTTTAGACATGTTTTATAAAATATTGCCCGAACTTTTGAAATTCTCCCGTCTAGCTAAATTTTGCGTACCGATTAAAAATATGACCCGACGAGTAAAAATATCCCACCAAGGCCCATTTTCAAAAATCATAATTAAAAACACCTCATTTTAAATAATTACCCAATTTATTCTGATTACACCATGTTGGGGATCGATGTAGAGTTTAGAGGGGGGGTGAATAAACTAAACTCTTTTTTCTCTAACCCTTTTTTTACGTTTGTTGCTATATGTTACACTAAATTCTTGGAACCATTTAAATGTTAGTTTTGTATTACCAACCATTTAAAGTGGATGCATTGATTATTATATATGAATATATCATAATATTAATTTCTTGATACCATTTAAATGTTTGTTTGGTTTTACCAACCATTTAAAGTGGATGCCTTGATTTATTATATATTAATATCATAATATTAATTTCTTGGTACCATTTAAATTTTTGTTTGGTTTTACCAATTATTTAAAGTGGGAACCTTGATTTGGTGTTTACAAATATATATATAGCACAATAAATACTTGACAACATTTACAAGTTTTGGTATATATTATATACTTATAAGATAATAATATATAACATAATATAAATATGATTATTTAATATATATTAGAACCATTTTATTAAGTGGATTTCAATAATGTTCATTAATAATAACTTTATTAAAATATCAAGAGTGGATCCTTTAATCTCAACTACTTAAATTAAAATTTGAACAATTAAAAATTACCGATTAAAGATTCAAACCATTAAAAGAAAAAAAAACAAAAAGATATTGTAGTGGACTTGTAATTACCTTTGCTTCCCTGTGGATACGATATTCGGACGCACCGAATTATACTTGTGGACAACCTGCTCTTGGGAGTGCAACAATCAAAGTCGCAAACCCAGGAAGCCTTTTTCTTTGAAAAAAATTCAAAGGCCGAAGCTTGCTGCTGAAAAATGTGGGGAGTGGCTGCTAGAAAATGGGTTGGCGGCCAGGTGAAGAAAAATAGGTTTAGGGTTGCTAATAAGGGTTTTTAAATAGTTTAATTAAGCACTAAAGGGCCATAACATAAAAATTAAGGGAAGAAAAGGGTTTTGTGCCCATTAAGCATAAAAATAAACCCATCGAGCCTTATAACACTCTCGAAAAATATTTCGTTTAGACATGTTTTATAAAATATTGCCCGAACTTTTGAAATTCTCCCGTCTAGCTAAATTTTGCGTACCGATTAAAAATATGACCCGACGAGTAAAAATATCCCACCAAGGCCCATTTTCAAAAATCATAATTAAAAACACCTCATTTTAAATAATTACCCAATTTATTCTGATTACACCATGTTGGGGATCGATGTAGAGTTTAGAGGGGGGGTGAATAAACTAAACTCTTTTTCTCTAACCCTTTTTTTTACGTTTGTTGCTATATGTTACACTAAATTCTTGGAACCATTTAAATGTTAGTTTGGTATTACCAACCATTTAAAGTGGATGCATTGATTATTATATATGAATATATCATAATATTAATTTCTTGATACCATTTAAATGTTTGTTTGGTTTTACCAACCATTTAAAGTGGATGCCTTGATTTATTATATATTAATATCATAATATTAATTTCTTGGTACCATTTAAATTTTTGTTTGGTTTTACCAATTATTTAAAGTGGGAACCTTGATTTGGTGTTTACAAATATATATATAGCACAATAAATACTTGACAACATTTACAAGTTTTGGTATATATTATATACTTATAAGATAATAATATATAACATAATATAAATATGATTATTTAATATATATTAGAACCATTTTATTAAGTGGATTTCAATAATGTTCATTAATAATAACTTTATTAAAATATCAAGAGTGGATCCTTTAATCTCAACTACTTAAATTAAAATTTGAACAATTAAAAATTACCGATTAAAGATTCAAACCATTAAAAGAAAAAAAAACAAAAAGATATTGTAGTGGACTTGTAATTACCTTTGCTTCCCTGTGGATACGATATTCGGACGCACCGAATTATACTTGTGGACAACCTGCTCTTGGGAGTGCAACAATCAAAGTCGCAAACCCAGGAAGCCTTTTTCTTTGAAAAAAATTCAAAGGCCGAAGCTTGCTGCTGAAAAATGTGGGGAGTGGCTGCTAGAAAATGGGTTGGCGGCCAGGTGAAGAAAAATAGGTTTAGGGTTGCTAATAAGGGTTTTTAAATAGTTTAATTAAGCACTAAAGGGCCATAACATAAAAATTAAGGGAAGAAAAGGGTTTTGTGCCCATTAAGCATAAAAATAAACCCATCGAGCCTTATAACACTCTCGAAAAATATTTCGTTTAGACATGTTTTATAAAATATTGCCCGAACTTTTGAAATTCTCCCGTCTAGCTAAATTTTGCGTACCGATTAAAAATATGACCCGACGAGTAAAAATATCCCACCAAGGCCCATTTTCAAAAATCATAATTAAAAACACCTCATTTTAAATAATTACCCAATTTATTCTGATTACACCATGTTGGGGATCGATGTAGAGTTTAGAGGGGGGGTGAATAAACTAAACTCTTTTTCTCTAACCCTTTTTTTACGTTTGTTGCTATATGTTACACTAAATTCTTGGAACCATTTAAATGTTAGTTTTGTATTACCAACCATTTAAAGTGGATGCATTGATTATTATATATGAATATATCATAATATTAATTTCTTGATACCATTTAAATGTTTGTTTGGTTTTACCAATCATTTAAAGTGGAAATCTCGATTTAGTGTTTACAAATATATATATAGCACAATAAATACTTGACAACATTTACAAGTTTTGGTATATATTATATACTTATAAGATAAAAATATATAACATAATATAAGTATGATTATTTAATATATATTAGAACCATTTTATTAAGTGGATTTCAATAATGTTCATTAATAATAACTTTATTAAAATATCAAGAGTGGATCCTTTAATCTCAACTACTTAAATTAAAATTTGAACAATTAAAAATTACCAATTAAAGATTCAAACCATTAATAATAACTTTATTGTAGTGGACTTGTAATTACCTTTGCTTCCCTGTGGATACGATATTCGGACTCACCGAATTATACTACTTGTGGACAACCTGCTCTTGGGAGTGCAACAATCAAAGTCGCAAACCCAGGAAGCCTTTTTCTTTGAAAAAAATTCAAAGGCCGAAGCTTGCTGCTGAAAAATGTGGGGAGTGGCTGCTAGAAAATGGGTTGGCGGCCAGGTGAAGAAAAATAGGTTTAGGGTTGCTAATAAGGGTTTTTAAATAGTTTAATTAAGCACTAAAGGGCCATAACATAAAAATTAAGGGAAGAAAAGGGTTTTGTGCCCATTAAGCATAAAAATAAACCCATCGAGCCTTATAACACTCTCGAAAAATATTTCGTTTAGACATGTTTTATAAAATATTGCCCTGAACTTTTGAAATTCTCCCGTCTAGCTAAATTTTGCGTACCGATTAAAAATATGACCCGACGAGTAAAAATACCCCATCAAGGCCCATTTTCAAAAATCTTAATTAAAAACACCTCATTTTAATTAATTACCCTATTTATTCTGATTACACCATGTGGGGGATCGATATAGAGTTTAGAAGGGGGGTGAATAAACTCAACTCCTTTTTCTCTAACCCTTTTTTTACGTTTATTACTATATGTTACACTAAATTCTTGGAACCTATTTAAATGTTAGTTTGGTATTACCAACCATTTAAAGTGAATGCATTGATTATTATATATAAATATATCATAATATTAATTTCTTGGTACCATTTAAATGTTTGTTTGGTTTTACCAACCATTTAAAGTGGATGCCTTGATTTATTATATATTAATATCATAATATTAATTTCTTGGTACCATTTAAATGTTTGTTTGGTTTTACCAACCATTTAAAGTGCGAACCTTGATTTGATGTTTACAAATATATATATAGCACAATAAATACTTGACAACATTTACAAGTTTTGGTATATATTATTTATTTATAAGATAATAATATATAACATAATATAATTATGATTATTTAATATATATTAGAACTAATTTTATTAAGTAGATTTCAATAATGTTCATTAATAATAACTTTATTAAAATATCAAGAGTGGTTTCTTTAATCTCAACTACTTAAATTAAAATTTGAACAATTAAAAATTGCCAATTAAAGATTCAAATCATTAAAAGAAAAAAAACAAAAAGATATTGTAGTGGACTTGTAATTAACTTAGCTTCCCTGTGGATACGATATTCGGACTCACCGAATTATACTACTTGTGGACAACCTGCTCTTGGGAGTGCAACAATCAAAGTCGCAACACCAGGAAGCCTTTTTCTTTGAAAAAAATTCAAAGGCCGAAGCTTGCGGCTGAAAAACGTGGGGAATGGCTGCTAGAAAATGGGTTGGGCGGCCAGGTGAAGAAAAATAAGTTTAGGGTTGCTAATAAGGGTTTTTAAATAGTTTAATCATGCACTAAAGGGCCCTAACATAAAAATTAAGGGATGAAAAGGGATTTGTGCCCACTAAGCATAAAAATAAACCCATCGAGCCCAATAAGACTCACGAAAAATATTTCGTTTAGGACATGTTTTATAAAATATTGCCCGAACTTTTGAAATTCTCCCGTCTAGCTAAATTTTGCGTACCGATTAAAAATATGACCCGACGAGTAAAAATATCCCCACCAAGGCCCATTTTCAAAAATCATAATTAAAAACACCTCATTTTAAATAATTACCCAATTTATTCTGATTACACCATGTTGGGGATCGATGTAGAGTTTAGAGGGGGGGTGAATAAACTAAACTCCTTTTTCTCTAACCCTTTTTTTACGTTTGTTGCTATATGTTACACTAAATTCTTGGAACCATTTAAATGTTAGTTTGGTATTACCAACCATTTAAAGTGGATGCATTGATTATTATATATGAATATATCATAATATTAATTTCTTGATACCATTTAAATGTTTGTTTAATTTTACCAACCATTTAAAGTGGATGTCTTGATTTATTATATATTAATATCATAATATTAATTTCTTGGTACCATTTAAATTTTTGTTTGGTTTTACCAATTATTTAAAGTGGGAACCTTGATTTGGTGTTTACAAATATATATATAGCACAATAAATACTTGACAACATTTACAAGTTTTGGTATATATTATATACTAATAAGATAATAATATATAACATAATACAAATATGATTATTTAATATATATTAGAACCATTTTATTAAGTGGATTTCAATAATGTTCATTAATAATAACTTTATTAAAATACCAAGATTGGATCCTTTAATCTCAAATATTTAAATTAAAATTTGAACAATTAAAAATTACTAATTAAAGATTCAAACCATTAAAAGAAAAAAAAACAAAAAGATATTGTAGTGGACTTGTAATTACCTTTGCTTCCCTGTGGATACGATATTCGGACTAACCATATTATACTACTTGTGGACAACCTACTCTTGGGAGTGCAACAATCAAAGTCGCAACACCAGGAAGCCTTTTTCTTTGAAAAAAATTCAAAGGCTGAAGCTTGCTGCTGTAAAACGTAGGGAGTGGCTGCTAGAAATGGGCTGGGCGGCCAGGTGAAGAAAAATATGGTTTAGGGTTTCTAATAAGGGTTTTTAAATAGTTTAATTAAGCACTAAAGGGCCCTAACATAAAAATTAAGGGATGAAAAGGGTTTTGTGCCCATTAAGCATAAAAATAAACCCATCGGGCCTTATAACACTCTTGAAAATTATTTCGTTTAGACATGTTTTATAAAATATTGCCCGAACTTTTGAAATTTTCCCGTCTAGCTAAATTTTGCGTACCGATTAAAAATATGACCCGACGAGTAAAAATACCCTACCAAGGTCCATTTTCAAAAATCATAATTAAAAACACCTCATTTTAAATAATTACCCTATTTATTCTGATTACACCATGTTGGGGATCGATGTAGAGTTTAGAGGGAGGTGAATAAACTCAACTCCTTTTTCTCTAACCCTTTTTTTTACGTTTGTTGCTATATGTTATACTAAATTCTTGGAACCATTTAAATGTTAGTTTGGGATTACCAACCATTTGAAGTGGATGCCTTGATTATATATATGAATATATCATAATATTAATTTCTTGGTACCATTTAAATGTTTATTTGGTTTTACCAACCATTTAATGTGGATGCCTTGATTTATTATATATTAATATCATAATATTAATTTCTTGGTACCATTTAAATGTTTGTTTTGTTTTACCAACTATTTAAAGTCGGAACCTTGATTTAGTGTTTACAAATATATATATAGCACAATAAATACTTGACAACATTTACAAGTTTTGGTAAATATTATATACTTATAAGATAATAATATATAACATAATATAAATATGATTATTTAATATATATTAGAACCATTTTATTAAGTGGATTTCAATAATGTTCATTAATAATAACTTTATTAAAATACCAAGAGTGAATCCTTTAATCTCAACTACTTAAATTAAAATTTGAACAATTAAAAATTACCAATTAAAGATTTAAACCATTAAAAGAAAAAAAAAACAAAAAGATATTGTAGTGGACTTGTAATTACCTTAGCTTCCCTGTGGATACGATATTCGGACTCACCGAATTATACTACTTGTGGACAACCTGCTATTGGAAGTGCAACAATCAAAGTCGCAACACCAGGAAGCCATTTTCTTTGAAAAAAATTCAAAGGCCGAAGCTTGCTGCTGAAAAACATGGGGAGTGGCTGCTAGAAAATGAGTTGGGCGGCCAGGTGAAGAAAAATAGGTTTAGGAGTTTAATTAAGCACTAAAGGGCCGTAACATAAAAATTAAGGGATGAATAGGGTTTTGTGCCCATTAAGCATAAAAATAAACCCATCGAGCCCAATAACACTCCCGAAAAATATTTTGTTTAGACATGTTTTATAAAATATTGCTCGAACTTTTGAAATTCTCCCGTCTAGCTAAATTTTGCGTAAAGATTAAAAATATGACCCGACGATTAAAAATACCCCACCAAGGACCATTTTCAAAAATCATAATTAAAACACCATATTTTAAATAATTACCCTATTTATTCTGATTACACCATGTTGGGGATCGTTGTAGAGTTTAGAAGGGGCGTGAATAAACTCAACTCCTTTTTCTCTAACCCTTTTTTTACGTTTGTTGCTATATGTTACACTAAATTCCTGGAACCATTTAAATGTTAGTTTGGTATTACCAACCATTTAAAGTGGATGCCTTGATTATTATGTATGAATATATCATATTATTAATTTCTTGGTACCATTTAAATGTTTGTTTGGTTTTACCAACCATTTAAAGTGGATGCCTTGAATTATTATATATTAATATCATAATATTAATTTCTTGATACCATTTAAATGTTTGTTTGGTTTTACCAATCATTTAAAGTGGAAACCTCGATTTAGTGTTTACAAATATATATATAGCACAATAAATACTTGACAACATTTACAAGTTTTGGTATATATTATATACTTATAAGATAATAATATATAACATAATATAAATATGATTATTTAATATATATTAGAACCATTTTATTAAGTGGATTTCAATAATGTTCATTAATAATAACTTTATTAAAATACCAAGAGTGGATCCTTTAATCTCAACTACTTAAATTAAAATTTGAACAATTAAAAATTACCAATTAAAGATTCAAACCATTAAAAGAAAAAAAAACAAAAAGATATTGTAGTGGACTTGTAATTACCTTAGCTTCCCTGTGGATACGATATTCGGACTCACCGAATTATACTACTTGTGGACAACCTGCTCTTGGAAGTGCAACAATCAAAGTCGCAACACCAGGAAGCCATTTTCTTTGAAAAAAATTCAAAGGCCGAAGCTTGCTGCTGAGAAACATGGGGAGTGGCTGCTAGAAAATGGGTTGGGCGGCCAGGTGAAGAAAAATAGGTTTAGGAGTTTAATTAAGCACTAAAGGGCCCTAACATAAAAATTAAGGGAAGAAAAGGGTTTTGTGCCCATTAAGCATAAAAATAAACCCATCGAGCCCAATAACACTCCCGAAAAATATTTCGTTTAGACATGTTTTATAAAATATTGCCCGAACTTTTGAAATTCTCCCGTCTAGCTAAATTTTGCGTACCGATTAAAAATATGACCCGACGAGTAAAAATACCCCAGCAAAGCCCATTTTCAAAAATCATAATTAAAAACACCTCATTTTAAATAATTACCCTATTTATTCTGATTACACCATGTTGGGGATCGATGTAGAGTTTAGAGGGGGGGTGAATAAACTCAGCTCCTTTTTCTCTAACCCTTTTTTTTACGTAAAGGAGATGCTAAAATCCTGCTAGAGATAATGGCTTGTCTTGTTGTGTATACTTTCAGCAGATTACAATAATGAGTGCGGAAACAATCCGATGGAGTAAGTGAAAACAGTAAATAACAGGAGCCAGTAGACAGTAGTTGTTTATGGAAATTCGAAGATAAAATCTTCTACGTCTCCCCTTCTTCTATTTCCAGAAGGTATCACTAAAAGACTTTGAATATTATAGTACAACACTTGTACACACCCACTTCAGTAGGGCTTACCTTTTGCCTACTGAAACTCTTAGCTTCTCAACACAATTGAAATACGATACAGTGATGTTCTGGAAAATACTTTTTTCCAGATTACAAACTCTTTTCAACAAGATATAAATATTTGAGTGATTTTAGAGAGTGTAAGAAACAGTAGCACAAGATAATCTTAATCAAATTGGATATATACTATGAAGCGTGTGCTGCTTTTCTAATAGTTGAGCTAGAAGATATTTAACGATTCGCGATTTGCTCGAAAACGTTGGATAGATAGGATTGAAAATGATTCAGCTCTCTTTCTTCTATATGGGTTTGTTCCATATATATAGGTAACTTGAGTCCAACGTCTATAATTAGAGATTGTCTCCTGTCTTCTGATACAATCAGCTTTATTACCAAAATGGGTTCCTGCAGAAAAGCTACAGAACAATCAGTCATGTTTTATACTAAAATCGGTAAAGCGTATTAAATGACTTCATACAGTAATTAATGCTACAATTAATACTTGTACTAGGTAAAGTAACGGTAATATTTAAGGCTGATTTCGTTAAGACGTTAAGTCCCATTAAGTCCTATCTTCTGCTTCTGATTCTATATCGGTTTGATAAACTTAGTACTTCTTCTGATTTTCTATTCAGTTAAAACTGAGTACTCCTTCTGGTTTATCAAAATGCTAAGTTCTGCTTTTCATTTGTCTGCTGTTTTTAATCGAAAGATCTGCTGGTTTGATTTTCATCGCCACAATTAATTTAGGTCTATCAATTTCCCCCTTTGTGGTGATGCCAAAACCTAGACAATATCAGAAAAGCAATATAAAGCAGATAACGATTAGATTAAAATAATTAAGGAGCACAAATTTAAAAGTAGCAGGAATTTTAATCATCAGTTCTAATATCCCTGTATGTGATTTCTTCATTCTGGATATCCCGGTCTCTTCGTCTGGCTGATGATTCTGCGTTGTCTCTGGTTCTCCTTTCTTCTTGTTCTCTTCCTTCTTGTTCTGCTTCCCCCTTTTGGAATCATTGGCAATGACCCGAGCAATTAAATTATCCATGCGTCCAGACAAGTTTTGAATTCCATTCGTCAACATTTCCAGATATGGAGCCTGAGTAGAAACTCGTTCATTAAGAGCAGTGAGAGATTGAGATTGTGAATCAATCTTGGCATCCATAGATTCCATGGTGGTGGAGAAGGAACGAATAAGTGCATCATGATCAGTGAGTCGTTGAAGAATATCAGTGTTACCGAGCACGATGGTACCGTAACCTTTGGAAATGGTTTGTCTGAAAACAATAGTCTCAGCGTGCATCTTGCTCACAGATTCTGCCCTGTTGAATATTTCCTTTGTTATACGTTCTCGAAAGAACTTAGAACCACTGACTTCTTCGGCATGTTCACGGGATAGTTCACTGACTATATCAGAGAGATTGTTGAGATTCTTCTGTTGAATATCTATCTCACTTTCGATATTGAATGGTTCTAGTTCTGGTGACAGAGTCCTTTCAAGCATACGGTGCCTTATCTCAGCAAAACGATCATCATGAGGAGTTTGTTCATGAGTAGATAATACCAATGCAGTAGAGGTTGGAACTGTGGGCTGAGCAGCAGAGGGGCCAGGTTCAACAATGCTTACTTCTGGAGCAGCAGGAACGTGTTGTTCTGCAGTGGTGTTCTCAGTACCATAAGGAACAGTCTCTTTAGTAGTAGTAGGATCAGGGACTGTGTTCCCTTCAGGTTGAACATCTTCAGAGGTTTCCAGTGGCTGTTCAGAAACAGGTTCATATTTCTGGTTCAAAAGAGCTTCCATTTCTGCTTGGTATTCAGCAGAAAAGTTCTCCATATTTGGCAATAATTGAGATGGAGCAGCATCTGATTCTGTCATTGTTTGATCCGCTGGAGGAGAAGGCGGCTGAACCAAATCAACATCTTGATCTGCTGCTGGTGCAGCAGAAGATGTAAGAACAATTGATTGAATGACTTCGTCCACTGAAGCCAGTTCATGAACCGATAGAAGAGATAAGGATGAAGTAGGCTGCTTCGTCGTTGCAGGAGTACTAGGAACTTGAGCTTCTGGTGAATCTGGGGTCCGATCCTCAACTGTTTGATTTTGAGAAAAATCGGGAACAAAACCTTCATGATATTGAGTTGGCTCTCCAAAAGCCTGTTCTTAAGCAAGAATTTTCTCACTCATCTGTCTCAATCGCTCAGTCAAAGTGTAGATAACCTGTCTGTCTTGAGCAGCAGTGGGGATCATTGGATCAAAATTTGATTCGAGATTTTTCAAAACCAATTCCAGCTTTTGACATTTCAGTTGCTCAAAGATGAAGCTTCGTCAACGCATGGGGTCAATCACATTTTCTGTCTTTGCAAACTCAAACACTCTCTTCTCAGCTTTCATCATTTTTCCATAAGAACCTAACGTCTTGAAGTAGGAGAACGGATGAAAAACTCGAACTTTATGCCATTCATCAAATAATTTTATGGCTCTCTTAGTAAAATCTTCGATCTCTGACATGTGAAGATCAATACCAGTCAAAACGGATGACTTGGCTCCATGAAATTTTGGTTCTTCAATGAGCTTCCCTTTGCCATTATCAGAGGATGAAATAGGCAATATTGGTCGGAAAGCAGAAGATCTTGAAGCAGATTCTCGAATAACAACCCCAGAAGTGGGTCTAAATGTTGGTGCAGTGATGGATTTTGTAGCGGTAGAAATTGTTGCTGGTCGATCGACAACTTCTGGTACAGATGAAGTGGCTTCTGGAAACACTTGTCGCAATGGGACATTGTCCACGTAAGCAATATCAGCTGTTCTCTTGATGCGGAGAACAGTGCGAGGCTTCTTCTTCTTGCCAGGAGTAGCAGGTAGAGATTCTAAAACAGGAGCAGCAGACTCCTCAGAACCAGTTTTATCAGAATCAGTTATAATAACCACTCTCTTCCTCTTAAGCTTCGTAAGAGGTCCTTTAACCTCATCATCCCCAATTTCCTTTTTCAATGCAACAAATTCAGCCATAGTTGGCTTTGGTCTTAACGCGAGTACGTTGTCAGCATCAATCATTGTTACATAAATAGCATCCTTTTCAGTTGTAAACGCAAAACCAGCATCTCTAAGCATTGTGCTGATCTGAACCGCAAATCCAGAACTCTTCCTTGTGATCATCTCCTTCATAATTCGAAACAAAAATCGACTCAAATCCATCTTAATTCCTGAAGTGATAGCAACAATCACCTGAACTTTCTCCTTGGTCAGCTTATCAAACGTACCGGCCTTGACCAACAGTGCCTTTGCGACAATATCAGCAAGCACTTGATATTCCATTTTCAGAAATTTCTTGAAGCAAGATGGAGAAAGTTCCTCTCCGGAAGCTGAGAAAATGCTGAGAGCAGTTGACATCTCCTGCTTAGAAACATCAGAAAGTTCAGAGATGCCTGAGCATGGAAGGAAAAAGGTTGATCTCAATAGTGCGGCATCAATTGAGATAGATGCATTTCCCTGAGAATGAATTATTTTTCCTTCGTGAACAGTTGCCTTGGCGTAGAAGTCTAGAAGTGCACTTTTGTAAATTACAGCAGGTGCTTCCAGTATTTTCCTGAGTCCTGATTTGTCAATGGTTTGGAACATTTTGACGAGATTCTCCTATTTGATATTGAGAACTGAAGCAAAGTTAACTTGATAGGCATTGAGGGTATATGCTCCGGCCATTTCTGTAAGTCGAGACGAATTAGGTAGATGCTGCAGTAGAGAGAAGTACGAGAGAAAGCAGTAGCGAGATTGCAAGTAGTATGGAATAGTAAAGGTAAAGATAAAATAAGAAGAGGTAAGTTTTCAACAATGTACAGCCATCAAGGTAAACACAAGGACACGTGTCAATATGTTTACGATTGAGTATTTGAAAAGTTATGCAGAGCGTGTCAGAGAGACACTAATTATTTCAAAATTTGAAAAAGTAAAAGAGCGGGCTGTCCAGATGGTTACTGAAAAAGACCAGAAGAGGGTTTGTCGTTTTATTATAATATCTACTGAAAGTCATAAGATGCTGAAATATTTTCAGCAGATTGATACAAAAACAAGTAGACATTTGTTTTACGAAAAAGTCAAACATCCTTTCTGCTTTTGACACATAATCAGAAAATTAATCATAGACACAATAAAGTTCCCCCTAAATTCATGCAATAAATAAATGCGATGATACGATTTCTGAGAAAATAGATCAATCTTGGTAATCGTGTAGTCAAATCGCCGTCTCTTCAGCTTTCTTCATCATTAAATGCAACCTGCCTATCAATAATATGACAACAAGTGTTAAAAAAGCAGTAATTCGATATGTCGGACTCAAGTAATTTAGATGCCTGTAGCAGCACTCATGTCTTGGTAACACAAGAGTCATTTCCACATCTGGAAGCTTTGAAGAGAACCATAGAAGAATATGTCTGGATAAAAGTTATGTCCATATGGTTCAAAGTGCAGGAGCTACAGAATGTGTATCAGAATGGTTTGACTTCTACTACTGCTCAAAGGGCAAGAGCTAGAAAGTACAAACGGGAGTTTGAAGTTGATCACGTCTTTGAGCTTGCTACTGACAGAGTTCTGCTCAAGATGATGATTTGGAAGGAGTGGCATCTGCTTGATAAAATTTCAGCACAGAGTCCTTTAAAAAGATAAGGAGTCATGAGTTGAATAACTTGATTTCTGAGTGGCAGAATTCTGTAGATGATAAACTTTCTAATTGAACATGGTTTCGATTAATGAAATATCAGTAGTTAATACAAGTTGTCTTTTCATTCTTCTGCAAAAAGAACAGAGTTAACACAAAGTCGATAAAAAATTAACCAGATAATAACATTAATAAAATCAAGTTAAATCAATTAATCCCAATATATTTCGAAAGTAAGAAAACTTATTCTCAGGCGAAGGTTTAGTAAAGATATCTGATGCTTGCTGATCAGTAGTGACATATTCCAGACGAATGTTCTTCTTCTGCACATGGTCTCTGATAAAATGATGTCTGATATCTATGTGCTTCGTTTTGGAATATAGTACTGGATTATGCGTGATAGCTATAGCACTGGTATTATCACAGAATATGGGTGATTCAGAAGCTTGAACTCCATAGTCCTTTAGTTGTTGCTGTATCCAAAGCAATTGAGAACAGCAGCTTCCAGCAGCCAGGTGTTTTGCTTCTGCAGTAAACGTAGCTATGGAAGTCTGTTTTTTACTAAATCAGGAGATCAACCTATCACCAAGAAATTGACAAAGACCACTGGTGCTTTTTCTGTCCAGTTTACAACCTGCATAGTCAGCATCTGAATATCCAATAAGATTGAAAGATGAGTCCTTAGGATACCATAAGCCGACATTTTGAGTACCCTTTAAATATTTCAGAATACGTTTCGCAGCAATATAGTGTGATTGCTTAGGGTTAGACTGAAATCTTGCACAAACACAGACAGCAAACATAATATCTGGTATGCTGGCAGTAAGATATAACAATGAGCCAATAAGACCACGATACTGAGTTACCTCTACTGAAATTCCACTTTCATCTTTATCAAGTTTAGTAGATGAGCTCATTGGAGTAGAAGCAGCAGAGCATGTTTCCATGCCATACTTCTTCAGTAGTTCTTTAGTGTACTTAGCCTGATTTATAAAGATTCCTGCTTCCAGTTGCTTGATCTGCAATCCTAGGAAGAATGTTAATTCTCCCATCATGTTCATTTCGAACTGATCCTGCATTATCTTAGCAAACTTTTCACACAGTTTGGGGTTAGTTGACCCAAAGATGATATCATCAACATAAATCTGAACTAAGAGAATATGCTTATTTTTGGTGAATGTGAATAAAGTTTTATCAACCGTACCGATGGTAAAGTCATGATTAACTAGAACTTGCGAAAAGTGCCATACCATGCTCTAGGTGCTTGTTTCAAACCATATAGTTCTTTATGTAATTTAAAGACATGGTGAGGTGAGAAGTGATCGATAAAACCTGGTGGTTGTTCGACGTAAACCTCTTCTTGCAGTAGTCCGTTTAGAAAAGCACTCTTCACATCCATCTGATAGACTTTAATATTTTTCAAGGCAGCAAAAGCTAAAAATATTCTGATAGCTTCAAGCCTTGCTACTGGTGCAAAGGTCTCATCATAATCTATTCTTTCTTCTTGTCTGTAACCTTGAGCCACCAGTCTTGCTTTATTTCTGACAACATTGCCTTCTTCATTTAGTTTGTTTCTGAATACCCATCGAGTACCAATGACTGCTTGATGAGTTGGCCTAGGTACAAGAAACTATACTTCATTTCTTTTAAATTGATTTAGCTCTTCTTGCATTGCTTCAATCCAGATGGGATCCAGAAGAGCTTCTTCAATTTTCTTTGGTTCATCCTGAGAAATGAAAGAAGCATTCATATATTCATTAAGCATTTGTCTTCTAGTTCTCAATGGGGCTGCTGGATTTCCAATAACCAAGGATGGAGGGTGAGATTTTCTCCAAATAAAAGGGTTTAAAGAAATTTCTTCCTGATTTAAAGAGTTTGGATCATGTTCAGTCAAAGCAGTAGTAGGTTCTGAAATATCAACCGACTGGTTCTGGCACATCCTGTGTCTGTTCTACTGGTTCCACCACAGGGATGTCTGATTCTGGATTTTGAGTATCCTTAAATCTTGGTTCTGTGTCATCTTCACTGTCCAATTCAAGATGAATCCTGTCTAATCTGTTGCTCAGATTTGATGTGTTAGAAATTTCAGGAGCACTACTATCTTCATCGAATATAACATTAATAGATTCTTCAACATTGAGAGTTCTGTTATTGAAAATCCTAAATGCTTTGCTTATTACTGAATATCCAAGAAATAGTCCAGCATCTGATTTTGAATCAAATGCAGACAAGTAATTTTTACCATTATTGTGCACAAAGCATCTGCAACCAAATACATGAAAATAAGATACATCAGGCTTACTCCCTTTCCATATTTCAAATGGAGTCTGATTATGTCTTTTGTTGATCATAGTCCTATTTTGAGTATAGCAATCTGTATTGATTGCTTCTGCCTAGAAGCGCTAAGAGATGTATGCATCTACTAGCATTGTTCTAGCTGCTTCTTTAAGAGTTCTGTTTCTCCTCTCAGCGACTCCATTTTGTTGAGGCGTTCTGGCAGCTGAATATTCATGATGTATTCCCTGTTCATCCAAGTATGACTCAAGAACTTTGTTAGTAAACTCAGTACCCCGATCACTTCTGATTTTGATGATGGAAACGAATTTTTCATTTTGAATCATTTTCAGAAGCTTGATCAGAAGGCTACTGGTTTGATCTTTTCCAGCAAGAAATATTACCCAAGAAAATCTAGAAAAGTCATCAACAACAACAAGAGTATACTTCATTCCCCCTAAGCTCATGATAGGAATTGGATCGAATAAATCCATATGCAATAATTCCAAACATCTTGAAGTTGATTTACTACCTTTATTCTTTAAGCTAGATCTTACTTGTTTTCCAAGTTGACATGCAGTGCAAACATGATTCTTAACAAAGCTAATGTCAGGTAAACCATTAACTAAATTCTGTTTCTTGAGATTACTAATCGACTTGAAATTTAGATGATTTAATCTTTTGTGCCATAACCATTGTTTATCACTGAGAGATGCAACTAAACATGTGAGAACATTAACATGATTTATATTCCATGATACTCTGTAGGTGTTGCCTTCCCTCTTCTCAGTTAATACCACAGAGTCATTAGCATCTTTAACTGTACAAGTGTGATTCTGAAAAGCTACTAAATAACCATTGTCACACAGTTGACTGATACTGATTAGGTTATAACAAATATTTTCAACTAAGAGCACATCATTTATGATAATTTTACCATGGATAATCTTACCCTTACCCACGGTTTTACCTTTTGAGTTGTCCCCAAAGGTTATTTTTGGTCCAGTACAACACATTACTTCTGATAGTAGATTCTTCTGTCCAGTCATATGTCTGGCACATCCACTGTCCAGATACCATATGGAGCTGCTGATCCTGGTTTTCTTCTTATCTTCCTGCAAACACAAATTTTAGTAATTGGTACCCAGTCTATTTGGGTCCAAGCCTTATCAGTCCCTTAGGAATCCACACTTGTACAATCTTTGGAGATTTTGTACTTCGAGTATCCTCAGAGGTGTGTGCAATAGGAGGTCTGTTATTTCTAACAGTATGCATTTTAGAATGTTGTTCTTCCCTTATGTTTTTGTTGTCTGGTCTGTATCTCTCCTGAACAGGTCTACAATTATAGTGCTGGTAGTTTCTAACCTTCATAGAGGTTTGTTCTCCTGAGTTGAATCCTCTACTGGATCCAACACTCTGGTGAATTCTGCTCTTAGGTTTGACATAGCCCAGACCATAATGGTTCCTTCTGTTCGTCTGATTTACAGGCTTTTCAACTCTAATAGTTGGTACTTCTGGTTCATATACCACACTGGACTTAACAAAGTGAATGAATTTCCCTTTGCTTTTATCCAGTTCTGGCTTAGTACTCATTTCAGAAGTGCATTCATTGTTACTGAAACCGAGACCACTCTTGTCTCCAGATAGTCTTTGTAACTCATGCATCTTCTCCAAGGAAATAGAAGACTTGTTCCATGCATTTACCAGTAGTGAAAGCTTTTGATTCTCAGATCTCATAGTCTGGTATTCTGCATTTACTCTATCATTCTCGGTTTTCAACTTATTTATCTCAACTTTTAGATCTTTACAGCTGTTTTCTTGCAAGCAAGTGAACTTGCTGATCTGATCTTTTAAGTTTTGATTTTCAGTCTTAACTTCCTTGAATGATTGAGAAAGTCTCGAGTACTCTTCCACCATATCATGCAGTTCATTAACCAAATCAGTTCGTGTGAATTCATTAGAGTTAAATCAAATACCTCTCCAGATGTCGAGGTTGATTCAGTATCTGCCATGAGACATTTAGTCTCTTCTGCATCGCTGTCACTGGATTGACTTTCTGTTTCAGAAGATTCAGAGCTAGATTCCGCCCACTTGGACTTGCTTTCCTCAGCGACCATAGCTTTACGATCTCTTCTTGACTTCTTATCATTTCGCTTGTGGTCCTTCTTCTTTTGATCATTTTTCTTGGGCTTCGGGCAATCAGCAATGAAGTGCCCAATCCTTCCGCAGTTAAAGCACGCCATATCACCATATGATGATTCCTTTCTAAAATTCCGATTAGGATTCTGGTAGGCTCTGTGATTCTTCTTCATGAATCTTGAGAATTTCATCACAAATAAAGACATTGCATCGTTGCTAAGTTGTTCAGCAGTTCTGTCAGAGGTACTTTCAACATCAATAGTAGGTGATGCACTTGGAATAACTGCAGTAGGAGTAGCAGCAGTAACTGTAGCAGCAAGAGCCTTGGTAGGTTGATTTAATGAGGACTCTTCTCCGCTTCTCACTTCAAGTTCAAACTCATAGGCCTTTAAATCAGCAAACAAGTCGTGTAACTCCAACTTGTTCAAGTCTTTAAAGACTCTCATGGCCGTAGTCTTCACATCCCATTCTCTGGGTAAAGCTCTCATCACCTTGAGTGCTATTTCTCTGTTGCTATGCTCTTTACCCAGAGCAGCCAGCTCATTGACCAAGCTGCTGAAACATTAATCAAACTCATTTAGAGTTTCATCAGCTTTCATTTTTTAATTCTCAAACTTCTGCATTGCTACAAACAGTTTATTTTCTTTTGCCTGCTCATTTCCTTCACATATCTGAATGAGCTTCTCCCAGGTTTCTTTTGCAGTAGAACACATTTTGATCTTGCTAAAGGTGTTCTTATCAAGAGTTTTAGATAGTATGTCCTTTGCAACATTATTAAGATTGGCCTTCTTCTTATCTTCGCTAGTCCATTCACTTCTTGGTTTTTCATCCATTTGTGGTGCACTATCGGTAACAGCAACAGCTGTGTTAGGCTTTAATATCTTCAGTGGACCATCTGTGATGACATATCACATGTCATCATCCTGCGCTGCAAGGTGAGCTTGCATTTTAATCTTCCAATCGTCAAAGTCTTCTTTAGAAAACATAGGGACCTTGCTGAAGTGTGCCATCTATTGTAAATTTTCTCAAACAAGACTAACCTGCTCCGATACCAATTGTTGGGGATCGATGTAGAGTTTAGAGGGGGGGTGAATAAACTCAACCCCTTTTTCTCTAACCCTTATTTTACGTAAAGGAGATGCTAAAATCCTGCTAGAGATAATGGCTTGTCTTGTTGTGTATACTTCCAGCAGATTACAATAATGAGTGCGGAAACAATCCGATGGAGTAAGTGAAAACAGTAAATAACAGGAGGCAGTAGACAATAGTTGTTTATGGAAGTTTGAAGATAAAATCTTTTACGTCTCCCCTTCTTCTGTTTCCATAAGGTATCACTAAAAGACTTTGGATATTACAGTACAACACTTTTACACACCCACTTCAGCAGGGCTTACCTTTTGCCTACTGAAACTCTTAGCTTCTCAACACAATTGAAATACGATATAGTGATGTTATGGAAAAGACACCTTTCCAGATTACAAACTCTTCTCAACAAGTATAAATATTTGAGTGGTTTTAGAGAGTGTAAGAAACAGTAGCACAAGATAATCTCAATCAGATTGGATATATAATATGAAGCGTGTGCTGCTTTTCTAATAGTTGAGCTAGAAGATATTTAACGATTCGCGATTTGCTCGAAAACGTTGGATAGATAGGATTGAAAATGATTCAGCTCTCTTTCTTCTATATGGGTTTGTTCCATATATATCGGTAACTTGAGTCCAACGTCTATAATCAGAGATTGTCTCCTGTCTTCTGATACAGTCAGCTTTATTATCGAAATGGGTTCCTGCAGAAAAGCTACAGAACAATCAGTCCTGTTTTATACTAAAATCGGTAAAGCGTATTAAATGACTTCGTACAGTAATTAATGCTAAAATTAATACTTGTACTAGGTAAAGTAACGGTAATATTTAAGGCTGATTTCGTTAAGACGTTAAGTCCCGTTAAGCCCTATCTTCTGCTTCTGATTCTATATCCGTTTGATAAACTTAATACTTCTTCTGATTTTCTATTCAGTTAAAACTGAGTACTGCTTCTGGTTTATCAAAATGCTAAGTTCTGCTTTTCATTTGTCTGTTGTTTTTAATCGAAAGATCTGCTGGTTTGATTTTCATTTCCACAATTAATTTAGGTCTATCACACCACATATCATAATAATTACCCTAATTATCCTTATTATCCCCGTCTCCGTTACCTGTTCGATCGCGAAGTGGATCTAAACACCCTAATGCGTGAAACTTAACAATAATCATGAAATAAACTCTAACCATGCAATAATCATGCATGAAATGCATAAAAATCATTAAACATATATTTTAACTAAAATACTAGATTGCATCCAGTCGGGTTACATAGTTCGAATTCCCTTGACCTTACAACTCTCCCCCCTTAAAACAAAATTTTCGTCCTCGAAATTTAAAACATACCGAATAACTCCGGGTAGCGATTCCTCAACTCGGCTTCAGTCTCCAAAGTAGCCTCCTCCTCGGAATGATTCTGCCACTTGACTTTGACCATGTAGATCACCTTGTTCCGGAGCTTCCTCTCCTGTCTATCTAATATCTGAGTAGGTCTCTCCTTGAAAGACATGTTCGGTGTCAGCCGAAGTGGCTCATAGTTCAGTACATGCGAATGATTCGACATGTACTTTCTCAACATAGAGACATGGAACACATTATGAACTCCCGCCAGATTCGGCGGTAATGCATCTCCTATGCGAGTGTCCTAACTCTCTCTAGGATTTCGAAAGGTCCGATGAATCTAGGATTGAGCTTGCCCTTTTTCCTGAATCTCATCACACCCTTCCTCGGTGCGACCTTCACGAATTTCTGATCCCTACTACAAACTCGAGATCTCTGCGCCGTTGATCTGCATAACTCTTTTGTAGGCTCTGAGCCCTCTTCATCCTGTCCAGGATCATTACCACTAACTCCACAGTCTGACTGCTAATATCTGGTCCCAACTCTGCCTTATCTCCTACCTCGTCCCAATAAACTGGCGACCTACACATCCTCCTGTACAATGCCTCATATGGCGCCATGCCAATGGATGCCTGATAACTGTTGTTGTACGTGAACTCCATGAGAGGTAGCTTCAGCTCCTAGTTGCCCTAGAAGTCGATCATGCAAGCTCTGCATAGGTCCTCCAAGATCTGAATCACCCTCTCTAACTGTCCATCGGTCTGAGGAAGGAAGACAGTACTGAATAGCAGCTTAGTACCCAATGCCTGATGCAGACTCTTCTAGAATGTAGACGTGAACCCTGTTTGACACAATGGACACTGGAATCCAATGAAGTCTGAATATCTCTCTGATATACAGCTCTGTGTACTGAGTCACTGTGAAAGTATTCTAGACCGGTAGAAAGTGAGCTGACTTAGTGAGCCGATCAACTATCACCCAAATGGCATTTTATCCAGTCGTCCTCGGAAGTCCCGTCACAAAGTCCATAGTAATAATATTCTCCCATTTCCACTCGAGAATAGGGAGTGGTCTCAGCTTCCATGCAGGTCTATGATACTCTGCCTTGACCTGCTGACACGTCAAACACTCTGAGACGAAACTCAGAATATCCCGCTTCATGCCCGGTCACCAATAAAGAGTTTGAAGATCATCATACATCTTCATACTCTCTGGATAGATGGAGTACGGAGTCCTGTGGGCCTCGCTCAAGATATCTGCTCTCAAGGATCACATCTAGAAACCCATAGTCGGTTTCTATATTTGACTATGCCGTCCACCACTGTATACAACCTCCGGCCTTTGGCCTCATCCCTCTGTCTCCACATGCCTGATGCAGACTCTTCTAGAATGCAGACGTGAACCCTGTCTGACACGATGGGCACTAGAATCTCATGAAGTATGACTATCTCTCTGATGCGTACTGAGTCACGGTGAAAATATTCTAGATCGGTAGAAATGGAGCTGACTTAGTGAGCCGATCAACTATCACCCAAATTGCATTTTATCCAGTCGTCCTCGGAAGTCTCGTCACAAAGTCCATAGTAATATTCTCCAATTTCCAATCGAGAATAGGGACTGGTCTCAGCTTCCATGCAGGTTTATGATACTCTGCCTTGACCTGCTAACACCTCAAACACTCTGAGACGAAACTCAGAATATCCTGCTTCATGCCCGGCCACCAATAAAGAGTTTGAAGATCCTTATACATCTTCATACTCCCTGGATGGATGGAGTACGTAGTGTTGTGGGCCTCGCTCAAGATATCTGCTCTCAGGGATCACATATAGGAACCCATAGTCGGTTCTTATATCTGACTATGCCGTCCACCACTGTATACAACCTCCGGCCCTTGGCCTCATCCCTCTGTCTCCACTTCTGTAGCTGCTCGTCAGAAGTCTATCCTTCCTGAATTCTATCTCTAAGTGTTGACTGTACTGTCAGAGTAGAAAGATTAGGGGCATTGTCCCTGGCATAAATTGCAAGCTCAAACTGCTGGATATTTGCCTGCAACGGTCTCTGTACTGACAACTAAGTGATCAATACAGTTTTCCTGTTCAGGGCATCGGCAACTACATTAGCCTTACACGGATGATAGCTAATGTCGCAATCATAATCCTTCACTAGCTCTAGCCACCTCCGATGTCTCATGTTCAGATCTTTCTGTGTGAAGAAGTACTTCAGGCTCTTGTGGTCGGTGAAAATCCTACACTTCTCCCAATACAGATAATGTCTCCAAATATTCAAGACGAAAACCACTGTTGCTAGCTCGAGGTCATGACTCGGACAATTCAGCTCATGGACCTTCAACTGTCAGGACGCATAAGTTATAACTCTGTCAAGCTACATCAACATTGCACCCAAACCGAGCTTCGAAGCATCTTTATAAACCACAAACTGTCCTTGCCCTAATGGCATAGATAGAACTGGTTCCGTGGTCAACGTCTACCTCAACCTGTCAAAACTCTTTTGGTAGTCAGGGCCCCAAACAAACTTCACATTCTTCTTCGTCTGGGCTGTTAATGGCACTGCAATAGAAGAGAATCCCTAAATAAACTTTCTGTAATATCCATCCAATCCCAAGAAACTACGGATCTCTGTCACGCTCTTAGGCACTGACCAATCTCTGACGGCCTCAACTTTACTAGGGTAGACCTCTATACCATCTCGAGATACAATGTGACCCAAAAATGCCACTTTGTCTAGCCAAAACTCGCAGCTTACTGAATTTTTCATACAACCATATTTCCTTTAAAGTCTGTAGTACGGTCCTCAGATGCTGACTGTACTCGTCCCTTATCTTCAAATAGATCAGGATGTCGTCAAGGAAAACTACGATGAACTGATCCAAATATGGCTGAAACACACGATTCATGAGATCCACGAAGATCGCTGGCGCGTTGGTCATACCGAAGAGCATCACCAAAAACTCATAGTGCCCATAACGCGTCCTAAATGTCATCTTGTGCACATCAGAATCTATTACTTTCAGCTGATGATATCCAGATCGGAGGTCTATCTTCAAGAATACTGATGCTCCCTGAAGCTGATCAAATAAATCCTCGATCCTGGGCAGTAGATACTTGTTCTTGACTTTGACACGGTTCAGCTCTCTATAGTCAATGCAAAGCCGAATGCTGCAATCCTTCTTCTTAACAAACAGTACCGGTGTGCCCCATGGAGAAAAGCTAGGGAGAATGAAACCCTTATCTAGCAAGTCATGTATCTGATTCTTCAGTTCTTTCATCTCGATAGGTGCTAGATGATAGGGTGCCTTAGAAATCGGCAACGTACCTGGCCTGAGCTCGATAGAAAAATCCACCTCCCTGTCCGGTTGAATGCATGAAACGTCGTTTGGGAAAACACTGGGGAAGTCCCTGACTATTTAGACCTCCTGTAGCCTCTGACTGACGAGCTCCGACTCTGTCACAATGCTGGCCAAAACGCCTCGCAGCCTCTCCTCATGAGCTTCCTCGCACATATGCAAGAAATGATGTGCGGCATCTGTCGATGTCTGGCTTACTCAAATATAAATGGCTTGCCGCTGGGTGATCGGACAGATACTGACCTCCGTCAAAAATCTATGACAGGTCCGTTAGAAGAAAGCCAGTACACTCCCAGAAGAATATCAAACTCCGGCAACGTTAGCACAATCAAGTTTGCCCGCATCGCATTTTTCTATAACCGAAACTCCGATTTCTTCACTATCTGGGAAGTAAACAATTGATCCCCATATGGAATTGATACTCGGAATCCTGAACCCATCGCCATTGGTATGATTTCTTTTTGCTTGACAAAAGATTCGGATATAAACGAGTGTGTAGCTCCTGAGTCTAGCAAAGCATGAGTGGCTACACCTGAAATATATTTCCTTCATGCGACAAAACATACTATCAAATCTGTTCACGTTGGAACTTAAGAAATTTTCCTTCCAGCAATTAACCCAAAATCCTCGAAAAAATATTTACTGATTTAATCGAAGTGTTCCTCAAAAGTTTCGAATTTAATCATCAAAATTCTCGGAAATTTTCATTTTGTCCCCATAAAATTTTGGAATATTTTTTTTGCCCGATTAAATCTTAAAGTTCTTGAAAATTAATAATTTGATCCTCAAAATTGCAAAAATTCGAACACAGCACTTGAAATTTTGATTTTTGAGCATCGGTCTTCATATTATTGGTTATTACAATTAGGTCCTTAAAATTCTCATTTCATGCAATTCAAACCCTTAAATCTAACTAGGTAGAGCATGCATCCTAATTTATTCTAGGTTCTCAATCCCAAAATAATTCACACAATAATGAAATCACCAAATGCAATCAAGGCGGTAAATACATAAAACCTAAGCATAAAAGTTACCGGTGATCAAAGTAGAGTCGGGCCCTGCTTCCGCCTCCTCGGCATGCATCACATATGCTTTTCCAGTAGTGGGGCCCTTGTTCTTAGGGCATTCTGCTGCTTTGTGACCTTCCTGCTCGCATATGAAATGTTTGTAGGTTCCCCATAAACATTTGCTGAGGTGGAACAGTTTGCACTGCTTGAATAGCTGCCCCTCTGCCAGCTTCGAAGCCTCTGGTACCTGTGGTGGCCTCTGCTGACCAGGCCTCTTAATCTGTCCCTGGGGCTTCTACTGCCCCTGCTATCCGGAAAAGCAAAAGCAGTGGCCTCACCATAGCTCGCCGGTCTCATCAGCATAACATCCTAGCGCAACCTTGGTCTCAATGCCATCCATGAAATGCCTCAGCTTCTGGGCTGCATCTCTTGCAATAAGGGGCACAAAATGACAGCCCCAGTCAAAATTCCTGATGAATTTTGCTACAGACGATTCCCCATGTCGGAGACTCATAAACTTCCTTGTCAGGCAGCCCCCGACGTCTACTTGAAATTACTTGTCGTAGAACACGTCCTTGAACTGATCCCACGTGAGGGTAGCCAAGTTTAGCCCATGTGCTGCTCCCTCCCACCAAAGGGATGCATCATCTCTCAACATATAAGTGGCGCACCTGACCTGATCGCCATCCATCATCTGCAATTACTGGAAGTGTAGCTCCAAATACCTAATCCAACCCTTCGCTACGAAAGGGTCAGTAGTACCCCCGAACTCCTTCGGGTTGTGCTGTCAAAACTGCTCGTAGATATCCGTATGTGGTCGAGAAGACTACTGTGCCTGCTCTAAATTTCTAGCCATACCTTCCAAGATTCGGGTAGCGGCATCTCCTGGAGGTGGTGGTGGTGGTGGAAGGCCTCTATCGCCTCCAAGAATATCATCATGACGGTTGGTGCTAGGGGGGCGCATCTGGGAGGCATGATATCTGAATACAGTCTAAATTTTAAACGTAACCCATCATGCAATTTAATCTATTTTGTCAAAACATCTAATCCTTAAACAATGAAAGCATATAAACTTGTACTGTAAATCGCTGTAAAATGTATAACATGCAATCATGCAGGTGATAGCAATAAACTATTTAAAACATAAAAGCTTACGGACTTGAGGTTTGAAGACTGAGCTGCAAAAGCTGGCCGTGGCACAACCCTACATAGGACCCTTTATCTTATACCAACTGAGACATCTACTACTTAAAATACTGCTAGAAATATTTTTTTTACAAGCTCATTTTCGAAAATTCATAAATTATGCATGCATGCAACCTTGCTGAAAGTTTCACCTTTCAAAAATAATATTAATCATCTGGATGAAAATACTGCTGTTTGAAAATAAACAAATATGAACGAGTAAAGAAACTCATGATAACCTATAACATAATAAATTGAATGAGGAAATATATGGTCCTCGGGTTCACGTGTGCACATCCAGCCCCAAATACTCGGACTTCGGCACATCCATCTTCCTCATCATCATGCTCACCTGCATCATTCACACTTAGTGAGTCTAAAAACTCAACACACTTGTATCGTTAATATCAAGTACATATACATAACATGCAACAGTGAAAAGTTCCGTACTAAAAATACATTTCATGAACTTGAAAAGAAACATGAACTTAAACATTTCCTATCATAGCATATCGTGTCAAAAACTTCTCATCATATCATCACATACTTGTTCATTTTCATTAATCGAATTCAGTTCGTTATTTGTGACTTTCTTATCAGCTCTATCATATCAACTATATTCGTATCAGCTCTATTCGATGGATCCATCTGCATATAACCGTGGTATTCGGCGGCGGGGACATCAGCAACAATATAACCCATCCACTAAGTTTTGGCCTTACAGCTCATCGTATTCAAATATCATTAGTCACAACAAGCTCTCATCCTTCAAAAACATCACCATTTTCATCACTTAAAAACATGCATATGCGCAAGTTTTCCTTAAAATTAAGCATGCACGTATTTTTCATATTTACTAAAAAAGTCATATACGTGATACGTGAACGTTTTAAAACATGATAAATTTGTGAATTGGGCACTGCCAGAACTAAAAAATCGACCCAGGTGCAAAATGACCATTTTGCCCCTGGACCACAAAATTTCGACCTGAATATAACCTAACTTTTTAAAACACCTAAAAAAATATTTATAGGCATTTCTTAGACGTAAACTCGAACTCGTTCCAAAACTTATACGATTTGTTTTAAAACATTAACCAAGATCTCGGTTTCAACATGAATCGACCTGAAACTTAACCAAACTTTTCCCAACTTTTTAACACAACTTAATCACATCCTAACAGCCCTTAAACCACCTAGACCAGCCACTAAACACCTCAAACAGCTCCTACAAGCTACTGGATTTTTGGCCCTTGCTAATCCTCAAACCCTAATCGCGCCAAAGTCAAATTTTATCAATCATACACCTAACCCTCGAGGACCAGCCTTGAACCATACCTTACTAGCCAATATTAGGACCCTCCTGAACCGACCTAACCCAATCTAATAGCACCATGCAGGCTGCAATACGTGACAATCCGCTAGCCACCGAAAGAACGCACCCGCAGCTACCCTAGCACCCACGAGCACAATTGGCTTCATGACAAAGTCAAGCAGTGTTTGAGCCATCTTAGACAATGTCTCAGACCCACCAGGGTCTGGTTCACGGTTATGGACGATCCTTGCACAGCCGGTTCGCTCATATCCACCGATCTAACCAAAACAAGCCCTACTCGAACGAGTCACGCCTAGCTACCCTTTCACTCAGCCAAGCCATGACTCCAACTCCTAAATCCCTTATCCCTAGACATGTTCAGCACCCTAGCAATGTAGAACAACAGCCCCTTGCCCAACCATCCAAGAAAAACGTGAGTTTGCACAAATTTCATGCATTATTCCATGAAAAAGCATAGGAAAATGTTAGCTCATTCAAGATCAAAGAGTGTCTCCTGCAAATATAAATATAACTTCATACACAGTGTCAATGATGAGAAATAGGATGATACAAGGTGTGCCATAACATTTAGATGCTAGAAAACTTGAAAGTCTATGCGCGGGACGTGAACTAATGAGGCGGGGAAGCCTTTTTCTTTGCAAAAAAATCCAAGGCTGAAGCTTGCTGCTGGTTTGGTGCTGAAAAACATGAGGAGTGGCTGCTGGAAAATGGGGTGGGCGGCCAAGTGATGTAAAATAAGTTTAGGGTTAGTAATAAGGGTTTTTAAATAGTTTAATTAAACACTAATGGGCCCTAACATAAAATTTAAGGATGAAAAAGGTTTGGGCCCATTAAGCATAAAAAAACCCATCGAGCACAATAACACTCCCGAAAAATATTTTGTTTAAATACGTTTTAGAAAATATTGACCGAACCCTCCAAAAGTCCCTCGTCTCGCTAAATTTTACGTACCGATTAAAAATATGACTGCGACAAGTAAAAATACTAACCAAGGCCCATTTCAAATATCATACTTAAAAACACCTCATATTAAATAATTAAAATTAATTATTTAATAAAAAATATTTTTCCTGATTATCCCCGTCTCTGTTACCCGTTAAAGTGCGAAATACATCTAAACACCCTAATGCGTGAAACTTAACAATAATCATGGAATAAACCCTAACCATGCAATAACCATGCATGAAATGCATAAAATCATTAAACATATATTTTAAATAAAAGCCTAGATTGCATGCAGTCGGATTACGTAGTTCTAATTTCGTGGACTTTACAAGTATTCCAATGGACTTAAACATAGCAACTGGTGAGAAGATTTCTTCATAGTCAATTTCTTGACTTTGTGTAAGGTCCAAAATACGATAACGTAACCTAACTGCATGTGAATCTAGGAAAAATGAAAAATGACTAATTAAAAGGTTTTAATTGCATGAATTAAATATAGGGTGAATGCTTATATGTTTAAAATCCACTGTTCTACACGAATGCAAGAAACTATGTTTTAGAACTTATTCGAAACGCGATCGAGGAACGTAGACCGATGGCTGAAGAAGGTAAAATATTTTTATTAATTAATTATGGTATATGCTCTATGGTATTTTTGAAAATGGGGTGTTTTGAGATATTTTTATACGACGAGTCGTATTTTTAAACGGTATTTGATTTTCGACAAAAATATGAACTTTTTAGAACTTGACTAATATTTTCACGAACATTCCTAAACAAAATATTTTAAAAATTACTTAATTGGCCTAATGGATCTATTATAACATGTTAATGGTCCAAGGCTTTTACTAAGAGTATATAACAAAAATAAAAATCACAAACCCTATTCCAAAAAACCTCAAACAAACGCCCCTCACTCATAAACACACAAGGAATCTCCCCTCCCCCAAAACACATGCACACACAAGATTTTGAAGAAGGGAACCCATGGTTTTTGAAGGGGAATCAACCGAGGGTTTTCTACATCGCCGTTTTTTGCATCACCAAATATTTTCGTGTATAAAATACGCAAAGACACACCTTAATCTTCTTTTCACTCATCTATCACATCATATTACATGTTTGAAGTATGTTTTCATGGAACATATGTTAGTCTTGTATTTATTTTCGTTTTTATGCCATAGCATGTCAATAACTCATGTGTTTGTGATCCAAATCTTACGATACCTTTTCACAAATGTCTTGTCATGTTAGGGGCTTCATGAGGGACGTTTTCCACTGGATTTAGAGTCCTTAAGGGCATTATCAAAGGCTGGACATATTCAGGTATGATAAGGAACAAAAATAAGAGACCTAGAGGGTTGGGACTCTTCGGCTAGGGCTTTCCTTGTGCTATTACGGCATTGCTAGGAATCCTACGAGGGTTGTATGTTGGTCCTAGGGTGGCTGCACAAGGGGAGATTCGAAGTACTAGAAGATCGCTTGAGGGTAAGAGGGCGCGCATGTGCATGTGTGATCGAGTTTGAGGGGCTGGGCTTCCAGGTCCTTTAGGCTCGGTCTAGTAGGGTCCGTAGGGGTCCAGTAGGGTCCTAAGGTGGCTACACTAGGGATGGCTTGAAGGCAGGGACGATCGCGTGAGGGAGGAAATCGGGTGCATGCGTGTGTGATCGGGTTTGAGGGGCTGAGACTTCTAGGTTCTTTAGGTTCAGTCCAGTGGCTGGTTAGGGTCGTAGTTATGGTCCTAGGAAGGCGTTCTAGGGGCTGGTCTTGGTGGATAAGGGGAAGAGCCGAAGTTGCATGGCCATAGGAATTAGGGTTTCTTACGAAATTAGGGCTGAAGTTCATAAGGAGTTATAGGCTGGTTCATGGGTCTTGATTGGCTTGGCTTGTGTTGAATATTGTCTATTTAGGTGTTATTAAGCTTTTTTCAAGTTTGGTAAAGTTAAGTTAAGTTTCGAGTCAATACGAGTCAAAACCGGGAGGTACGTATAAGTTTAAAAACTAATCGAGAAAATTATCAGAAACCTAAATTTTAAGCCTAAGGAATATTTAAGGAAGGGTTTTAAGGTAAAAGGTAAAGTTTGGAATGATTTGGGACGTCGTTTCGAGCTCTACAGATAAATATGGAAAGTTATGCTTCTAGGGGTAAAACGATCATGTAACACCTAAAATTGTTAGACGTCCTGGCAGTGCCCTGAATGCTGTAATATATCCTAAAATGTTTATTTTAAATGTTTGTGAAGTTATATGATGAAACGCTATTTCTAAAATTCATGTTGAATGCTTGGTTTAAAAGAAAAATGATTTATATACTACGTACATGAAAATTTATAAGTGATGAAAATATGAAATATTGAAGGAGGTGAAGTGATTGTGACTAATATGATGATACGATTATATGATTGGAGATATCGTGTGGTAAAAGGCCAAGAGGGAGCCCGTTTTTGGGAGAAAGCCCAGAGAGAGCCCGACGATCGTATTTCCATCAACATGATATGATGATATGATAGGCCAAGGCTCAATTGACAACTAAGAGTGTCGCTGATGTCCCGGTCGCACAGTACTCTGGTTATACGTAGATGGATCCATCGACCTTCAGCTAATATGAAAGTCACAATTTACGATCTGAATTCAATGAAATGAAAACATATATATATATATATATATGATTAAAAGGAAAAATGTATATGATGAAAGGATAAGTGTTTAAATTTATGCATGTTCATGAAAAGCTATTTTAAGTAAAAATATTTTCACTGTTGCATTGATTGTATATGTATTACTTGTTATCATGGTTAAGGTCTGCTGAGAGAATAGACTCACTAGGTATGATCGATGCAGGTGAGCATGATGATGATGTTAATGAGGGACTTGATGGGTTGATCTTGCTAGACTGAAGGTGCACATAACCCAAGGACCGATGCTAGTTTTCCGCATTTAAATTAGGTTTATGATTTAAGTTTACGTTAAAGATTTTTTTTGACTTATGATGCTTTTGAGAGATTTTGAGAGGATTTTAGGGTTAAGTTAGTTTTGAAATATTGTTAGTTTAAGTTGGTTGATGTTTTATAATTTTATGTTTTGAAATAAATTTCTTTTGGATTTTCAAATAATAGTTGGTTGTTTTATTTTTAAAATGGTGCAAAGTTATTTTAAAATACATATCTCTATGTATGGTATTATTTCGGCCTAATACATGATGGAAAAAAAAATTTCTAGTATATTTTTAAAGAAAAAAGAGTAGTGGACGTTTCACTTTGAGTATAACTTTTTGCAATCAATCTGGCTTTGAAGGTCAATATCTTCCATCTGGCCCAAGATTTCTTTTGTAAATCCATTTGTATCATATGAGAATGATTCCCTCAGGTGGATCTACTAATGTCCAGACTTTGTTTGAATACATTGAGGTCATTTCAGACTGCATGGCTTCAAGCCATTTTGATGAATCAGTATCAGATATCGCTTATTTGAAGTTCATTGGATCGCATCCATCATGGCCTTGTTCATAAAGAAGCGTATATCTAGCAGATGATCTAATAATCCTATCAGACCTTCTAGGTGCGTGTACTTCAACTACTGGATGTTGGGGATTGGGTTCAACTTTTACTATTGAGGGAGTATCTTGAATTTTTTCAAGTTCTATCATCTCACCTTTTCTATCTAATATAAATTCTTTCTCTGAAAAGGTGTCATTTCTTGAAAAAAAAAACATTTTTTCTTCCTTGGGATTATAAAAATAGTATCGAAAAAAATATTTTGATATGCCACAAAGTAGCGCAAAATGGATCTACTATCCATTTTGTCTCTCACCTTCTCTTGACATAAGCAGGACATCCCAATATTCTCAAGTAAGAATATTTGAGAGTTTTTCCCATCCATATATCATATGATGTTTTATCCACTGATTTTTTTATTGACATTATTCAACAATATTGCCGCAATTTCAAGCGCAAAGCCCCAAAACGATGTAGGCGATTCAGTGAATCTCATCATAGATTGAACCATGTCCATCAAAGTTCGATTATGACGTTCAGAAATACCATTCAATTGTGGTGTCGCTGGTGGAATCCATTGTGAGAGAATTTCATTCTTTTTTAGATAATATAAGAATTCAGTACTTAAGTATTCTCCACCTCGATCAGATTGAAGTATCTTAATACTCCTTTCTAATTGTTTTTCTACTTTTGATATGAATTCTTTGAACTTTTCAAATTTTTCAGATTTGTATCTCATCAAATAAATACTCATACCTCGAATAATCATTAGTAAAGGTAATGAAGTAGGATTGTCCATATTTTGTGCTCACTTAGCGGGCTGCTACTTCTTAAATTATAATCACCCAAATGTAAGTTGTCTGTAATTAATATATTTCGTAAGTACGAGATCGATCCACATAGATGTTATTTTAAGTTTAAATTTACTAATTTATAAATTACAAAATGCAAGAATGAAGTTTATAAATTATAAATTGGTCAATACTCAAAGATTTATTCTTGATTTATGTAATATTGTTTAACTAAAAGTAAATAAGGGAAACCACTACAAATAATGATTCATTGAAAAAGAAAATTAAATATTTAAACACATACATAATATAATATATTTCCCATTATAAAAAATTTCGAATTAACCGATATTTTATATATGGTATCTATAATTATATATATAAATTTTTATAAATAAAATTGCATAAAATAAATGTTAAATTAAATCATTATAATTCATTTAGAACAACCGACAGAGTGACGCTATTGATTAAATGAAATATATGATTTAATAAGTTAGATGCTGAAATTAAAAGTTAGTTGCGGTAAAGTAAAAATTAGATGCAGAAAGTAAAAGTTAGTTGCAGCAAAGTAAAAGTCAGATGCGACAGTTGCAACAAAGTAAAAGTTAGATGCGACAAAGTAAAAGTTAGTTGTTAAGTTAATTAAACTATATGTATTATTAGAACAATCGACATAACCACAATATTATCTAAATAAACATACAATTTAATTATAATTAATTATTCGTATATATACATAAAAAAGTATAATATCTCTCACTTATTAAAGTATTGTAGTATAATGATATAATATTCATTGAATTATATCAAAACAATAAATCAAGATAACCACTTTTATGCTGCCAAACACTTGATATTAATTGATAATAAATACTCAAAATTATACCTACAAATAAAGATTAATTAGCAAAACCATAATAAATCAAATAAGAATATACAAAACTGTAAACAATCTTATTTGACCAAGAATGTAATCTTTTCACCTTGACACTAATAGATTTAGCTTACCATAAACTTTTTTGAATTTAACATAATACTCATGAATTATTTAAAAAATATTATAACTTAGAACTTTTATTTTCATACACAAAGTTTATTTTTTTTACAATGGAATCTCCCCCCTTTCAAGCTAATACAAGGGCTTTATTTATATGCAAATATGGGGAGATAAGAAAAAAATATATTAATTTTTACATGTAATTGGTGCTGTTGGTCGTAATTTATGGCGCAACCATTGATTGCATATTGCATCTACTTTTTAACAATCTTGTCGACCGATTTGAGTCTTCCACATAAAACAAAACTTGTAGATATGTTTTAATAGTTCATTTTTAACAACTTATTTCATATGTGGATTTAACCTTCTTTGTAGTTATTTATATGTTTATCATTTTCTTTCAAGTAAATCCTATGTGTACAGATTAAAGGATTTATACCTTGTCCTTATATGTCATCGTGTTATTTCATATTTATTTTCCGTGTTCATATTATTCACAATCAAATCAACTCCTTCAAAATATTTTTCCATTTCAATTACTTATAAAATTAATGCATATAACATTTTCTTGAAATATAACATTTTCTTGAAACTAAGCATGCAACTTATTCCTTAACATTTTACAATTTTCATCTGAAAACTCCATAACCTTTCAAAATATACATTTTAACATTCTTTACTGCATTTGGACATTGCCATGACTATTAACGTAGTTCAGGTGCGAAATGACCATTTTACCCCCGAAACCCTAACTTGACCATTTTACCCTTGGACCTTAAAAAGAACACCCAAATCCAACTAAACTTACCATAACACCTTAAAATACACCTATAGACATTTATTAGACAAAAAATTAAGCCCCTTGACTAAATTCATAATTCGTTTTAAAACTTGTACCGAAGTCCCGGTTTTAACCCGAATCAACTCGAAACATAACCAAACTTTAACCATAGCTTAACCACACCTAACCATACCCTATGCCACCCAAATCAAGACATTTAGAAACCATAGAAAAGCTTACAAAGCTAATGAATTTTCTTCCCATGTTCGAACCTAACCCTAGCTTTGCTCAATTGCAAGTTCTTCGATCCCAGCCCTTAACCAACATGTCCAGACCCTATGCCACCTTTCTAGGCCCAAGATTGAAACCTTAGGACCCTATTGGACCAAACCTAAAGACCCATGCATGAGCAGCCCTCAAACCCGTGCACCTCATACTTGCACAACCGAGCCTCACGCCTGCAGCCCTTATGAGTCTTTAGTTGGTGAGGAGTGGGTTTTGAGTGTAGAAACTAGGGCTTAGAAGTCAAGTTTTGATAAAAAAAAATTGGGTAACAAACTAAGCCCAATAACCTTGGTATAATACGCCCATTAAAATGTAGGAAAAATATCTCGTTTAGAAAAATTTTTGAAAATATTAACCGATCCTTCAAAAAGTCATTGTTTTCATCAAAAATAAATTGCCGGTTTAAAATACGACTCGACATATAAAAACATCTGAAAAGAAACAATTTTTGAAATTTCCATATTTAATATGCCATATATTAAATAATTAAAAATAATAATTTAATAAAAATATTTTTTCTTTACAGTCCCCGGTTTCCGATCCTCGATCGCGTCTCGAATAACCTCTGAAAACACAGTTTTATGCATTCTAATTGAAATCCATATTTTTGTCATGTAAACACATCTAACACATTTAATCAATGCAATTAAAATTATTTAATTAAGTATTTTCTATTTTCTTCGATTTGCATTTAGTTGATTACGTTATTGCATTTTTGACCTTATAATTCTTCCCTCCATTACATGAAATTTCATCCTCAAAATTAAGATCCACTGAATAACTCCGAATGATTTAGCCACTTGATTTTGGCTATATGAATGACCATATTCTGAAGCCTTCTTTCTTGCCTATCCAGAATTTGTGTAGGCCTTTCCTCGTATGACATATTTAAAGTCAACTGAAGAGGTTCATAATTCAGCACATGTAAAGGATTCGACGTGTACTTTTGCAGCATCGAGATATAGAACACATTATGCACTCCAGCCAACATCGGTGGTAACACCACTCTATAAGCTAATGTTCCAATCCTCACCAGAACCTAAAATTGTCCTATGAACCTCAGACTGAGTTTGCCTTGCATGCCAAATCTCATAACACCCTTCATAGGTGCTATCTTCACAAACACGTGGTCACCTACTGAAAACTCTTGCTCCCTTCGCCGCTTATCGGCGTAGATTTTCTGGCAGCTCTGAGTAGCCTTCATCCTATCTTGGATTTTGACTACTAGCTCTGCTGTCTATTTGATCAAGTCTGAGCCTAACTCTCCTCTTTCACCAACCTCGTCCCAATGTATCGGTGATCTACACTTCCTCCCATAAATTGCCTCGTAAGGAGGCATACGTATAGACGATTGGTAGCTATTGATATAGGTAAATTCCACGAGAGGTAACTTAGGCTCCTAGCTGCCCAGGAAATCGATAACACAAGCTCGAAGTAGATCCTCAAAAATTTGAATCACCCATTCGGACTGACCATCGATCTAAGAATGAAATGATTTACTGAACAACAACTTCGTCCTCATAACTGAATGCAGACTCTTCTAGAAGTACCATGTGAACCTCAGATCTCTGTCTGAAACAATGGACACTGGAATTCCGTGTAGTCGAACTATCTCTCGGATGTACAGCTCTGCATACTGATTGATGGTGATTGGCATCTTAATATATATAAAGTGTGCTGATTTCGTAAGACGATCAACTATCATCCAAATGGCATAAGCTTCCCTACGGGAATCCATCGTGATATTTTTTAATTTCCACTCGGGAACAGGAAGTGGCTTAAGCTTCCTTGCGGGCCTCTAGTGTTCTGCCTTAACTTTCTGGCATGTCAAACACTCAAACACAAAACACAAGATATCTCGTTTCATGCCCGGCCACCAATACAGTGTCTGTGAATCCTTATACATATTTGTACTTCCAGGTTGGATGGAGTACAGAGTATTATGGGCTTCCTTCATAACAACTTCTCTTAGTGAATCACCACTAGGAACCCAAAGTCGATCTCGATATCGAACTAAGCCATCATCCTTGGAATACAGCCTCCGACCCTTAGATTCATCTCTCAGTCTCCATTTTTGTAATTTCTCATCAGAAGACTGACCTTCACGGATTCTATCCCTCAGGGTCGACTGAACTGTCATAGTAGAAAGATTAGGAACCTCACTCCTAGCATACACTGAAAGCTCGAATCGCTGAATCTCTACTTGCAATGGTATTTGAACTGTCAATTGAGCTATAACAGCTGTCTTTCAACTCAAAGCATCTGCGACCATGTTAGCCTTTCCCCGATGATAGCTAATATCGCAGTCGTAATCCTTCACCGTCTCTAACCATCTCCAATGCCTCGTATTCAACTCTTTCTAAGTGAAGAAGGACTTCAAGATTTTATTATCAGTGAAAATCTTTTACTTCCCCTTATACAAGTAATGTCTCCAGACCTTCAGAGCAAATACTACTTCTACAAGCTCGAGATCGTGAGTCGGGTATTTTTTCTCATGAACCTTCAACCATCTAGATGGATATGCTATCACTCGATCATTCTGCATTAGGTATGCAACTAAACCAAGCTTCGAAGCGTCTATATAGAGAACATACTCTCCTTGCCTTGATGGCATTGATTGAATTGGCGCTGAAGTCGAAACTTGCTTCAGCTTCTTGAAACTTCATGGCAGCTTGATCCCAAAATAAACTTAGCATTTTTCTTCGTCAATGTGGTCATGGATACTGCAATAGAAGAGAAACCTTGAATGAACTTCTGGTAGTAGCCAGCTTGAAGCGTCTGCTATTCGTTTTGCTTATAACGTACTAGAAATTATTTTTTTCCTCCTTAATCTCCATAATTCAAAATATACATATATATATTTTAAAATACTTTGATACCATTTTAAAAAAACAACCAACTAACACTTAAAAATCAATGGAACTATAGTTCAATCATAAAATCGTCACACATTTTATCAAACTTAAAAACATTATTCGAAAGGTATAGCCCATACTATAACCTCTCAAACCCCCTCATAACCATGAATAAAAGTCATAAAATATTTTTAACATAACTTAAAATCATAAATCATAAACTATTGCGGAAAACTAGTGTCGGTCCTCGGGTTATGTGCACCTTCAGCCCAGCAAAGTCAACCATCAAGACCTCCATAACATTTTTATCATAATCACATGCATCAATCACACCTAGTGAGTCTAAGGACTCAATACACCATAATCTTGATAACAAGTAATACATATACAGATCACATGCAACCGTGAAAAATACTTGTACTTAAAATAACCTTTTCATTAAGATGCATAAATTTTAACCACAACATTTTCGTAAACATTTTCATGATCCATAAACTTTAAACAAAAACATTTTTCATAATAATGCATCAACTTTAAACATAGACACTTTCATAAACTTTTCAAAAATATTTTCGTAAACCTTTTCATATTATTCTCAATATATTCATATGAACATGCATAACATAAACCTCAACATTTTCCTTTTCCTCATTTCATAACATAAATCCTTCATCATGAGCATATGCATATTTCCTTTTTATTGAATTCAAATCGTTAATTGTGACTTTCCTCAAACTTCAAAAAGTCGAGGGATCCATCTACATGAAACCGCAGTACTGGACGGCGGGGGACACTAGCAACACTCTCACCGGTCAACTGGGCCTTGACCTATCCTCATTGAATGGAAATACGATCGTCAGGGCTCCCTCGGGGGCCTTCTCCCTTAAACGGGCTCCTTCTGGGGCCTTTTCCCACGCATGGGTTCCCTCTGGGGCCTTTTTCCCTCACGACATCCTCATTCTTATCCTCATATCCTCAATAGTCACAATTACCTCACTTCTTTCAACGTTTTACATTTTCAACACTTTATAAAAATCATGCATTTAATATTCTTTTCCTTTTAGAAACAAGCATACAACATATCTTTTAACGTTATCGTTCCCTTATAAAAATCAATAATCGTTTAAAATTACATTTTAACCTATCAAAAATCCATAAACATTTTAAAAGAAACCTTTAAACATATAAAAATCCATAAATATCTTAAATAAATATTTCAGCATCATAAGCATTTAAAATAATCATATTAGCACGTAAAACAACATTCAAGATACTACCATGACGATTACTAATTTCTAGGTGTAAAATGACAGTTTTACCTCTGGACGTAAAATTTCCCATTTTTGATATTTTCTTAATTTCATTGACTCTAAAATGTCCCAAATAATTAATTAAACTTACATGAATTTTCTCATATTGTTATTTAGCATAAATCGAGGACTTTTAAATGAATCTTTAAATATAACGTATTAATGCGTTTTAATCCCGAATTAAACCAAACCTTAATATAAATTCCCAAATTAAAAACTTAGACTTTTAATAATTATTTGAGCTTACATATAAGTTTTCATAATTTTATTCCGCATAAAACTAGGTTTTTCGATTAATTCTTTAATTAACTTTTCGTGCGGCGATTAAATCCCGGATAAATCCAAAACTCGTTATTTTGATCCCAAATTTTAAACATAGCGTTTTTATTATTTATTCTACCCTTCCAAGTCATGAGCCACACCCGTGGACTCATGGATTCAATTTTAGCTTTATAATTTTTGTTTTTGACACCTTATCGAACATACCGAGCCATTTCCTAATTTACTCGAGCCACGTCCAAGCCACCTCAAGCCAAACCCGAGCCAACCCACCTTGGGACCCTACTGACCAAGCCCAGCCCAAAGAACTAGACCCGGCCCACTCAAAGAGCTTCTGGAACTTGACCCAAAAACCTGCATGTGTGCATCTGTGACTCCTACCCTTCACCAAGACTCCTAGCCAACTAGGACACCTCCAGCATGTTAACCCTCGACCCAAACTGATCCTAACCACCCTGGACCATGCCTAGACCAAGCCCAGACCAAGCCCAGATCCCCCAACACCCGAGCAGCGAACCCCTGAAGCTTGACAGCAACCTCTCGCCTACCTTGCTGCCATGCACCTTGCTCTCGTTCCTCAACCAGCAGCCAACCCAAGCTGCACCAGCCCTTGCCCAGACCCTTGTGCACCCTCTTAGGACCTTAAGTACCTATCCTAGCCCAGCCCAGACCCCCTGGCTGAGCCCCTCTTTTCCCTGCACCAGCAGCAAACATGTAGGACTCCTTTCCAGCCCTAGAGTTCGAGTCCTAGCATGGCTAGGACTCTACCCCTGACTCATATATGACCCTAGCTAGCCCTGCACAAGCCGAGACCAAACCCAGCACCCTTAACCCATGAAATCGAGCCCCTCAAACTCCATATCATAAAGATGGTTCCAGCTTATTATTTCCTTGTGTGCAGCCTTTTCGTGTGTGTTCTAGGGCTATGTAACTTGTGTAAAACCATCCCCATTCAACTCCTAATCATGGCAGCCCCTTATGTACAAGTAATTCATGATTTTTGGATCAAAACTCGTGTTTTAAAATCACCCTTGATGCATTAACGAAAATACAATAAGGTACAACTTGTTTTTCATGCAAAACACAATAAAATAAATACTATGGTGTGAAGGATGTGTAAAGGAAGAATTATGGCGTGCCTTTTCGTATTTTTACGCACAAAACTGTTGACGATTGCGAAGAACGGGGACGACAACCTTGGCTAGAAGCTCTCTTGAAACCTTCAACTTTTTCCTTCAAATATGGTGTGTGTGTGTGCCGTGAATTTTCTAGAAAGAAGAAGTTTGGAGGATTTGGGGTTGTGGAGGCGTGAGTTTATGATAAATAAAGGGGTAATTTGCACTTTAAATACTAGTTAAAAGGCTAATGGTAGCTTAGGCCCATTAACAAGGTTAATTAAGCCCATTAAGCCCATTAGTGATCAATTAAAATATTAAAAATAATTTTGCTTAAATAAGTTTGTGAATTTATTAGCCGGGTTGCCAATACGTTCGTATTTTTGTTGAAAATCCAACACCGATAAAAATTACGTCCCGACGTATAAATTCACCTCAAAATCCCTTATTTTCAAAAATAAGAAAAAGCATCACCCTGAATTTAAATAATTAAAAACAATTCATCAATAAAAACATTTTTCATTTTTCAGCCCTCGACCTACGTTCCTCGATCGCAACCCGAATAACCTTTAAAAATATATTTTAATGCAACCATGAAGAAAAATATATTTTAAACATGCAAATATGCACAATATAATTATTTAATCCAATTAAATCATTTAATTAAAATACGAGGGAATTTAATAATCGCATGCATGTGGTTCGCGCGGATGTTTAAATTTTTAGGGCGTTACACAGCTAGACCCAAGAAACTGCGGATCTCGGTCACACTCTTAGGTACTGGCCACTCTCTAACTGGCTCGAGCTTCCTGGGATCGACCTCTACTCCATCTCTAGAAATAATGTGGCCTAAGAATGCCACTCTCTCGAGCCAAAACTCGCAATTGCTGAACTTAGTAAACAACTTTCTATCCTGCAATATATGTAGAGCCGTTCTTAAGTGATGATTGTGATCTTCTCTGCTTCCTCGAGTAAATCAGAATATCATCTTTAAAGACTATGATAAATTGATCCTAGATACGGCTGAAATACATCGTTAATGAGATCCATGAACATCGTTGGCACATTGGTCAACCCGAATGGCATCACCATAAACTCGTAGTGCCCATATCGAGTCCTGAAAGTCGTCATATGATCATCTGGATCTTTTACCTTCAACTGATGGTGTCCCGAAAGAAGATCTATCTTCGAGAAAATCGAAGCTCCTTACAACTGATCAAACAAGTCCTTTATTTTAGGTAAGTGATACTTATTCTTGATGGTGACTCTGTTCAGCTCTCTATAGTCAATGCAGAATCACATACTACCATCCTTCTTCTTCACAAATAGTACTGGTGTACCCCACGGAGAACAACTCGGGTGAATAAAACTCTTGTTCAGCAACTCCTGAATTTAATCTTTCAGGTCTTTCATCTTTGTTGGTGCTTAGACGATATGGTGCCTTAGATATTGGCATTGTACATGGCATTAACTCAATAGAAAATTTCACCTCTCGGTCCAGTGTTATGCCAGAAACGTCCTCCGGAAAGACGCTAGGAAAGTCTCTCCGACCCCTCAACATCCTCTAGCTTCTGACTGTCCGGAACATGTATTGAAGTAACACTCGCTAGAAAAGCTTGGCAGCCTCGTCTCATAAGCTTCCTCGCACAGAAGCAAGAGATAATGTGCGAGCGACATTTTCTTGTTCCTTGCAACCTCAAAGACAAAAGATTCTCCACTGGGTGGCCGAATAGATACTGACCTCTGCCGGAAATCTATTGAAGCTCCATTCAAAGATAACTAATCCATGACAAGAATGATGTCGAACTCAGGCATCGGGAGTACGATGAGATCTGCCTGAACTGCATTCTTTAGCAAACGAAGCTCTAGATTCCTCACAATGCTTGTGGTAACCATCTGATCACCAGAAAGAATGGAAATTTTGAAGCCCAAATCCATATCCTTATGTATAATCCTCAGTCGCTTGACAACGTCTCGGATATAAATGAGTGTGTAACTTCTGAATTTAACAATGCATACGTAGCTACACCTGAAATAAATATCATTACTGCGACAAATATACCATCAAATTCAATCGAGTCAAAAAATTATGGAATTTATATCATTAATCACCCAAAATACTCTAAAATTACCACACTTAACACTTAATAATTCTCGAATTCACAATTCGCTCAAAAATAGTTTCCGAAAATTTCAACTTGACCCAAAATAAATTTCGAATTTGATCAAATCAGGCCCAAAACTATCGAATTTTCAAAATTCACTAAACATTCCTTGTGCTTTCCAAACTTTGCAATTATGTCCCTGAATTTTCGAAAGTTCCAGATTTCAGCTTGGAACTTTTGATCATCTCAATTTTAGTCCTTGGACTTCTTAAAATTACGGTTTAGCTCATGAAATTCTGAGCCTTGTGCATTTAGACCCTTAAACTCTCGATTTTGAACTTGGCCCTTCTAGTTTTTGATTTATTCAATAAGCGCAACATAATTTAGATTCTTTCATTTTAAGCCATAAAAACTTTATTTTGATTCAGTTTATTCCTTTATATTCTTGAAGCTCATTTTTTGTGCTCAATTTCTAAAAGTTCAATGTCATCCCTTAAATAAAACTTGCATGTAACTTAGTTCCTTCTAAGTTCCTTATTAACCCAACCAAAACCACTAACCAATTTAACATTTCATGCAATGAAAGAAATGTAAGAACATTAAGCAGTTAGGTCACTAGTGATCAAAGTCATGTCTGGCTCTGCTTCAGCCTCCTCAGCATGCATGACATATGACCTACTGATACGAAACCTCGTACAAATGAAAAGCAAGCACGAATATCGAAATCGCACCCTCAGTTCAATAACAAACAAGGATCGATTATGTTGTCCCGATCTTTTGAAATAAGTAACGATTTGTGATATTCACCTCTAAGCGATTAAAACTTAGCAACAAATATCAACGATAAAACAATTGAATTTCAAACGAACCTTCAAAGAACTTGTTTTGACAATCCGTGCGAAGAACAATCGACAAACGCCACAAAGATGCAATCTTTGATAAGTTTGATTTTAATAAACACAAAGCACAAGCCTTGCAAATTGAGAGAAATCTCCAATAATTTGATATCAATCTTCAATGATTTCGTTCATCCCCCTTACAATACATTATATAAAAAATAAAAATAAGAAAAGTTGTGTGAAAAGGCTTAAATAAGATAACTAGAAACTTTGACACGGAAGTGCGCCAAAAGACCGCGGGTGCGGTGCTTGTTTGACCGCGAGTGCGGTGTAGCTTCGGCAACAGACCGCGGGTGCGCTTATGATTTGACCGCGGGTGCGGTGCAGCTTCGGGAAATTTTCTTAAATTTGATTATCATGGACCGCGGGTGCGGTCCCTGCTTTAGCGCGGGTGCGCTGGACCTTCGGCAATTGCACTTGAATAACATTCCAGAGACCTCCAATATTATTCCCATGATTCCCAACCTCTTCTAATTTAGTCATCTAATTTGTAGATCCTCCTTGGTAGTTCATCATGAGTCATTGAAGTGCTTCTTTAAACTTCTTGCTACGTCCCCTCGTTATAGGTCCTTCGGGCAACTCCAACGACTCCCATGCTTTCTTTGGTGCTTGATCAACCACGTTTGCATCATTCTCCCCTTCTTGAAATGGATTTGTCATCAAATCTTGATCATCTCCTACATCAAACAACGAAAGATCACTAACATTTAAAGTAGAACTGACATTGTACTCACCTGGTAGGTCTAATTTGTAGGCATTGTCGTTAATCTTTTCAAGCACTTGAAATGGTCCATCACCCCTAGGTAAGAGCTTCGAACGTCGTTTTTCTGGAAATCTTTCCTTTCTTAAGTGCAACCATACCCAATCTCCCTTTTCAAAAACCATCTTTTTCCTCCCCTTGTTGGCTTGCTTCGTATATTGTAAATTCTTCTTCTCGATGTTATTCTTGACCTTCTCATGCAAACTTCTAACGAATTCAGCTTTCTTCTTGCCATCCATGTTCAACCTTTCACTCATAGGCAAAGACATCAAATCCAAAGGAGTTAAAGGATTAAAACCATAAACAATTTCAAATGGTGAATAATTCGTAGTAGAATGCACGCTACGGTTATAAGCAAACTCAACAAATGACAAACATTCTTCCCAATTTTTCAAGTTCTTTTTGAGTATAGCACGCAAAAGTGTTCCTAGAGTTCTATTAACAACTTCAGTTTGTCCATCCGTTTGAGGATGACATGTAGTAGAAAACAACAGTTTAGTGCCAAGCTTAGCCCACAAAGTTTTCCAAAAGTAACTCAAAAATTTAACATCACGGTCAGATACAATAGTCCTAGGCATACCATACAACCTAACGACTTCCTTAAAGAACAAATCTGCAATGTTGGATGCATCATCGGTTTTATGACAAGCAATAAAATGTGCCATTTTAGAGAATCTATCAACAACAACAAATATTGAATCCCTCCCCTTCTTAGTCCTTGGCAAACCTAAAACAAAATCCATAGAAATATCAATCCAAGGTTCACTAGGAACAGGAAGTGGTGTATACAATCCATGTGGTTGTGTTCTAGACTTAGCTTGTCTACAAGTAATGCACTTTTCACAAACACGCTCAACATCACGTTTCATATGTGGCCAATAAAAATGCTCATGCAAACAACTCAAAGTTTTAGCCAAACCAAAGTGCCCCATCAAACCACCACCATGTGCCTCCCTCACAAGTAACTCACGAATTGATGACTTAGGAATGCACAATCTATCTTCTCTAAATAAAAACCCATTATGCAAATAAAATTTGTCATGTGGACCATGCATACATGTTTCAAATATCTCCTTAAAATCCTCATCCAACAAATACAACTCTTTCATATGTTCAAATCCCAAGATTTTCGACTCCAAGGTAGAGATTAATACGTACCTCCGTGATAGTGCGTCAGACACTACATTATCCTTACCTTGTTTGTATTTGATTATGTAGGGAAATGTACCTATGAATGCCACCCACTTAGCATGCCGCTTGTTCAGTTTCTGTTGTCCCTTAAGGTACTTTAGAGACTCATGATCGGTATGGATTACAAACTCCTTAGGCCTCAAGTAGTGTTGCCACATCTCCAAGGTCCTCACAAGCGCGTACAACTCCTTGTCATACGTTGGATAGTTTAGTGCTGCTCCATTGAGTTTCTCACTAAAGTACGCCACTGGTCGTCCTCCTTGCATCAAAACCCCACCAATACCTATACCTGAAGCATCACATTCAATTTCAAAAGTATTAGAAAAATCAGGCAAAACAAGTAAAGGCGCATTAATTAATTTTTGTTTAATAATATTAAAAGACTTCTCTTGCTCCTCGCCCCAGTGGAATGGAACGTTCTTCTTAATCACTGTCGTCATCGGTGCCGCCAGTGTGCTAAAATCTTTTACAAACCTCCTATAGAAGCTTGCAAGACCATGAAAGCTTCGAACTTGACTAACATTAGCAGGCGTTGGCCAATCTCGAATAGCACTTATCTTGTCCTCATCCACTTGTATCCCCTGTGAACTTACCACAAAACCAAGAAAAACAAGTTTGCTTGTACAAAAATCACATTTCTTAAGATTAGCATACAAATGTTCAGCCTTAAGTGTTGTCAGTACAAGTCTCAAATGCTCAACATGCTCTTCTAAATCTTTACTATACACGAGAATATCATCAAAATAAACCACAACAAATTTCCCTATGTAAGCACGCAAGACATGATTCATCAACCTCATAAAGGTACTAGGAGCGTTTGTTAAACCAAAAGGCATTACCATCCACTCATATAACCCATATTTGGTTTTAAATGCTGTTTTTCACTCATCACCTTCCTTCATCCTAATCTGATGATAACCACTCTTCAAGTCAATTTTACTAAAAATACATGCACCATGCAACTCATCTAACATATCATCTAATCTAGGTATGGGATGCCTATACTTGATGGTTATGTTATTAATTGCCCTACAATCAACACACATACGCCATGAGCCATCTTTCTTAGTAACTAGTAAAACAGGTACAGCACAAGGAGACATGGACTCACGCACAAAACCCCTATCTAACAACTCACTTACCTGTAGTTGTAGCTCCTTAGTCTCCTCCGGATTGCTTCTGTAAGCTGGACGATTTGGCAATACACTTCCGGGTACCAAATCAATTTGGTGCTCAATCCCCCTCATTGGTGGTAATCCTTGAGGTAGCTCCTCCGGAAATACATCTTCAAATTCCTGCAAAAGTAAAAGAACAATGCTCGGAAGGGATCCGACTATATCACTTGTGTTAAAGAGAATCTCTTTGTAAAGAATCAACACAAGTGGATCATGTGTGTGCAAAAATTGTTTCAACTCACTCTTTTGGGCCATATATGTTTTATTTTTGACCTCTTTCCTCTCATTTTCTGTTCCCTCATTTTTCTTTTGTATGGCTATCTCACTTTTTCCTTTAGCCATGTCATTTTTGTATTCAAAGGCCATCTCACTTTTTAATTCACTCTTTTTTTCGGCCTCATCTCTCTTTTTTTTTTCAATTGGTCCTCCAACACTTGCTTTGGGAACAAAGGAAGTAAAACAATGGGTTCTTTCTTGAGTACAAAAAAATATTTATTTCTAAACCCATCATGTGTCACTTGCCTATCATATTGCCATGGTCTTCCTAACAAAATATGACAAGCATGCATTGGTACCACATCACACAATACCTCATCAATATACTTCCCAATCGAAAACGCAACCAAAACTTGTTTGTTCACCTTCACTTCGGCACGGTCATTCAACCACTGTAGCCTATATGGTTGAGGATGTTTCAAAGTAGGCAAGCTCAATTTTTCCACCATCTCAAGACTAGCAACATTGGTACAACTCCCTCCATCTATAATAATGTTGCAAACTTTGCCACTGACAAAACATCTAGTATGGAACAAGTTTTCCCGCTGATTCGTCTCCTCTTCTTTGACTTGGGCACTCATGATACGCCTAGTCACTAATGCCTCACCCACAACTGCTTCATATCCCTCATCAGGATCCTCTAATGCAGGCATCTCATCTTCATCCTCTCCATCATCTCCCTCACTATGAGATTCATACTCCCCATAATTATTCAACACCATCACCCTTTTATTGGGACATTGGCTAGCATTATGTCCAACTCCTTGACACCTAAAACATTTAATATCTCTAGAACGATTAATAGGAGTTTCAGGTTTACCTTGCACTCCCTGCTTAGGCGCCTCCTGTTTAATGTCAACTTTGGGCTTGACCACTACCTTGCTTTCTTCACGTTTAACAACGTTGGAACGCCAAGATGTTGATGTATTACCAGATTGTGTCGTACGACCAACTCCTCTCCTCTTCAGTTGTTGCTCCACTTTTATCGCCATCTGCACCATTTCATCTAGATCCAAGTAATGTCTAAGTTTCACTTGGTCTTGAATTTCCCTGTTCAAACCACACAGAAAACGAGTCATAGTAGCCTCACTATCCTCATCTATGTTTGCTCTAATCATGACTACTTCTAATTCTTTATAGTAGTCCTAAACACTCTTCACACACTGTCTCAAAGTTTGTAACTTCTTAAACATTTCTCTATAGTAGTGATTTGGTACAAACCTCTTCCTCATTACGCTTTTCAACTCAGCCCAAGTTTCTATAGGCCTTTCATTGCATCTTCTCTTACTGGTCACTAATTGATCCCACCAAATAAGTGCATAATCAACAAATTCAACCACGGCCAACCTAACCTTCTTTTGTTCGGAATAATGGTGACAATCAAACACGAATTCAACTCGCTTTTCCCATTCTAAATAAGCCTCTGGATCCGACTTACCATGGAACGACGGAATTTTCATCTTAATGCTACCTATGTTATTATCTTCCTTATTCCCATCATCATACCTACCCCGTAAGGCTTCTCTTCTTCCCATACCAAATCCTCTACCTCTTCTGCTCCTACCCCAGTTCTCGTTTTGACTCTCCTCTTCTACTCCCAATTCATAATCATCCTCTTCTTCTTCGACTGTATCCAAACCTTTAGGCTTAGATTTATTTTCACTAGTGCTAACTTCAAGCCTATCCAACCTCTCATATAAAGGATCCAACTCGGTCCTCATCATTCTACTAAAATGCCCAAATAACGCCTCCATTTGAACCTTAGACAACCCCTGGTTCTAACTCTCTCCTACTTCCCTCTCCATTTTAATTTTAGATTTTGTACCTGCAATAAAATGTTAGTAGAAATAAAAGATTTTCCTCACCCAAATTCTCACGATCACTCCAAAGAAATAACACTCGCACTCAAATGTTTTTCACTCGAATTTGATAGGTCTCTCAAAGGTGTGCTCAATCTTTATATTTTCTTTTTATCAAACTAACAAGATTCAACTTGTGAACACTTGCAACTGTCTCACTTGGATTGCACAAAAAACAAGAACGATAGAATAACACAGAACAAATTTTTTTTTTTTTCGAAAATTCTGGATTATCAAATAACAAATGATGATAGAAATAACGCAGATCTTAAAATAGAACAAAGGATAACACAAAACTGAAACATAACTAATTTTTGTTTTTGTTTTTGATAGATATGACAATAGAAACAAAAGTATAATACAGATCTGACGAATTTTTTAACAGATCTGAAAATGATAACTTACTTGAATCAAACAGAACCAGAAGCTCTGATACCAAATGATACGAAACCTCGTACGAATTAAAAGCAAGCACGGATATCGAAATCGCACCCTCGGTTCAATAACAAACAAGGATCGATTATGTTTTCCTGATCTTTTGAAACAAGTAACGATTTGTGATATTCACCTCTAAGCGATTAAAACTTAGCAACAAATATCAACGATAAAACAATTGAATTTCAAACGAACCTTCAAAGAACTTGTTTTGACAATCCGTGCGAAGAACAATCGACAAACGCCACAAAGATGCAATCTTTGATAAGTTTGATTTTAATAAACACAAAGCACAAGCCTTGCAAATTGAGAGAAATCTCCAATAATTTGATATCAATCTTCAATGATTTCCTTCATCCCTCTTACAATACATTATATAAACAATAAAAATAAGAAAAGTTGTGTGAAAATGCTTAAATAAGATAACTAGAAACTTTGACACGGAAGTGCGCCAAAAGACCGCGGGTGCGGTGCTTGTTTGACCGCGGGTGCGGTGTAGCTTCGGAAACAGACCGCGGGTGCGCTAATGATTTGACCGCGGGTGCGGTGCAGCTTCGGGAAATTTTCTTAAATTTGATTATCATGGACCGCGAGTGACGTCTCTGCTTTAGCGCGGGTGTGCTGGACCTTCGGCAATTGCACTTGAATAACATTCCAAAGACCTCCAATATTATTCCCATGATTCCCAACCTCTTCTAATTTAGTCATCAGATTTGTAGATCCTCCTTGGTAGTTCATCATGAGTCCTTGAAGTGCTTCTTTAAACTTCTTGCTACGTCCCCTCGTTATAGGTCCTTCGGGCAACTCCAACGACTCCCATGCTTTCTTTGGTGCTTGATCAACCACGTTTGCATCACCTACCAGTAGTAGGTCCCTTATTCATCGAACAATCCCTTTATGGCCCTTCTCCTTGCAAATGAAGCACTTAGATGATCTCCACTTGCATTTTCCAAAGTGTGGGCGATTGCACTCGTTGCACAGTGGCCTTTCTTCAGATTTTGGCGCTGCTCCAAACTGTGGTGGCTTCTGCTGCCCCGGCTTCTCCACTGTCCTTGTGGCTATTGTTGTCCTTGGTCTTTGGGAGGTCCCGTAAATTGCCGCTTGATTGGCTAAGAGTTCTGCTGATTCTGCTGCTTCTTGCGCTTCATTTCAAAGTCAATATCCTTCAAGGCTTGTTCAGTTTGGAAAGCACAAGCAGTGGTAGCTACATAATCTGTCGGTCTCATCAACATCACATCTTGGCGTATAGTGGGTCGGAGGCTATCCAAGAAATGCCTCATTTTCTCAGCAGCATCTCTATCAATGAGGGGGAACAAAGTGACAACCGCTATCAAACTTCTTAATAAGATCAGCCATAGACATGTCTCCCTGACGGAGACTCATAAACTCACTCTTCAAGAATCCTCTGACATAAGCAGTTAAATACTTCTCATAGAAGATGTCCTTGAATCGTACCAAAGTAATGGTAGCTAGATTGACACCTTGCTCAGCTCCTTCCCACCAAAGAAAAACGTCATCCCACAACATATAAGTAGCACACCTAACTCGATTGGCATCCCCCATATTCAGATAACAGAAATGTACCTCAAGGGATCTGATCCAGCCCTCAGCAACAAATGGGTCGGTGGTCCCTGAAAACTCCTTCGAACCCAGCCTCCTGAACTGATCATACATATCATGTTGTGGTCTCGGAGCATGCTAAGCCAGCAGCTCAATGAAACGTGACATACCCTCCGGTACTCTAGTAGCAGCATCCCAATTGGGAGGTGGGGGTGCATTCTCTCTACGATATTCATGAGTATCAGTCTATTTATAAGTACTAGGTGCATGTCTAGGAGGCATTATATCTGAACATATTCCAAATTCTAATGTTACCAACATGCAATTAAATCTAAGAGTCTAACCATAACGTCCAAAAGTCAACCCACTTAAACCGCATGCATGCAAAAGATTTAAATTGATTAATTAATTTATTTAATTGACTTTAAATGTTTAAATGATACATAGTATATGATTGAGGGTCTAATTGCTTGATTTCATGAAAACTGAAGATTTTATCCGAATATTCGATAATAAGCTGGGGAAAGGAGACCGGGGACGACCTAGATAAAAAAATATTTCGATAAATATTTTTAAAGCTTGTTAATATGATTAAAATTTTTTAAAAATTTTGAAGTCCAAATTATTTTACAAGACGAGCTCGATTTTATCCGTGGAGCAGGTTTTGGTCAAACGAAAGACTTCTGAAGGCCCAAAAATATTATTTCTGAAAACAAATTTTTGTAAACTTTTATTTTTTCATTTAAATAGGTCCTAATGAGCCTAATTTACCTAAGATTAGTGGGCCTAGTTACTCCAAACATAAAACCCAAAACCCTAACCCATTAAGCACTTGAATTTCAAATTTATAAATAACAAAGCTAGGGTTTTACACACCCCATAGCAGCCGCATCTCACACACTCCACACACACACAACAATTCGAAATTTCAAGAGCAAAAAGCAAGGAGTTTTCATCACCCGTTCGTCTCCCTTCGCAACCCACGCCAACGATCATATATTGGAGCGTTTGAAATGCAAAGGCACGTTTCTAAACTTCTTTGACGCACAATTCAAATCGTATTATGCTTGTTTTAATTATTTTTGCATGAAAAATATTTAGGTACAAATCGTTTAACATATGAATTTTATTTTGAATGTTTTGACGATTCTCATGCGTATATGAAAGTGTTATGATTCCCAAGGGTTAGACTGCCAACATAAGATGTTTAAGGTAAGGAACAAGGGTGGTTTAAAGTGGAAACGAGGGCTCAATAGTAGAAAGGAGGGGCTGTGCATGAAAGGAATCAAAAGCTAGGTTTTTCTAGCATACATGCATAGGGCAAGGGGCAAGGTTGCACGGCCATGAGGGAGACGCACCAGGGCTAGTCTAGGGCTGGGTGCACAGATCAGGGACGTGGCTAGGAAGAGTCCTAGCATGGCTGGATTCTAGCCTACACAAGGAAACGCGAGGCACTAGGGCCCTCGGCTTGGAGGGGCGCGGCTGGTAAAATTCATGGGGGCGCGCGTATGGCTCGATCGGTGTTGGATAGGCTGGTCCAAAAGGGTCTAGAGGGTGGCCAGGGATGGCTAGGTATGTGTGGAGTCGGTGTTTAGAGATTAGCTAGACTCCTAGTCATGCAAGGAAAAGGGCCGCAAATAAGAGGACTCATGCGCAGGGACTTCTCGCGTGGGCTGGGGCTTATGTGCTGCTGTAGGCCAGGTCATGAGAGGTCCAGGGGGTGCTAATGAGGATCTGGTCCTAGGTGGCTCGAGGGGCGGCTCGATGGAATTAGGCGTGGGGCTTGAAGTAAATGCTAGGGTTCGAATATGTTAAGGAATAGATAATTGGCTTGAAGCATGGTTCACGGGGGTCGGTTCACGGTTCACGAGGGTATTTTAGGGGTGAAAAGTTTAAGTTTCCAATTTGGGAAGAAAATATTATGTTCATAATTATTTCGGGATTAAAACGCTCCACTGTTTAGTAATTAATGAAATAATTCAAAAGGCTCTAGTTTACGTTGAATAAAAATATTAGAAGTCAAATTTAAGCTTATACAATTAATTGGGATAGGCTGCGAGTCAAAAATAGTAAGAAAAAGTCAAAATCGAGGGTTTTTTGGTCAGGGCTAAAACAGTCATTTTACACCCCGGGTAGTACAAAAGGGGTTGGAAGTGTCTCAAGAAATCATAATGCATGAGAAATGATATTTTAAAACTTTCATGATGAAAATATGGAATTTTATGATTAATGCTAGAGCTTGTACGATTTTTCCCGTTAAATGTTATTTTACGAATTTGAAAAGGACACGATATTTTATGAATAAAAAGGAAAGAAATACATTTTGAAGGATGTGATTTGATTGTGAAATATGATATGATATGATTGAGAATATCGTGATAGATAAGACCCCATAGGGAGCCCGTGTACAGGAGAAGGCCCCAGAGAGAGCCCAACGATCATATTTCTATTTACGACGGTGCCTAGTGCCATCCCTATGCGCAATGGTGAGCTAAGACTGATCAGTTGACCACATGATACGATTACAGCTAATCACTTTCAATGATCAAACTTCACCCAAAAATGATATATTATGATAGAAAGCTTTACGACTAAATGATTTATTATTTATTTATGGTTACAAAATTTACGCTAGCTATTTTATAAAAAAAAGTATGATTTTTATCTATGTTGCTGTATATGTATTATTTTTTAATCATAGTTAGAACGTGCTGAGTCATTAGACTCACTAGGTTTTAATGGTTGCATGTGAGGATGAGATTGAGGGAGGCACTGTCGCTTGAGTTGATCGAGACCGACTGTACACTCTCGAGAGACACTTATTTTCTGCATTAGCTTGATAGTTAAAGTTTTGAAATAAATATTTTATTAATGATTTATTTAGAGATTTTGTATACTTTATTTTGAAGTTAATTTTGAATTTTATTTTTATGTGGTATATGATTTTGGAGGGTTGACGTGTTACGGATTTTATGTATTGAAACTTTGAAGTATTGAGTTATTTGAATCTGAATGGTTCGAATTTTTTTTTTAAAAAAAATTTGAGTAGGAGTGGTTTTTTATGCTACTTTTGAAAAATACTAGTTTTAGGTTTTTTTGACGTTTACGATTTTTTGACTTTTACTGCACTTTTGTATTCATCCACATACAACAATGAAAGTACTTTTAATAAAAATAGTTTTTTCATGACATGCATAAACTTAAACCTTTTCTTTCATCATATAATTTTCCTTTCATCATATACATATACGTTTTCCCCTTAAATAAATTCAGATCATTATTTGTGACTTTGGTATAAGCTGTTTGTCGATTGATCAATCTTACGGTGTACTACCATGATACCCGGCGGCGGGGGCATTAGCAACACTCTCACTCGTTAACTGAGCCTTGGATTTACATGTCATTTTCATTTCTCGTATTCGTGTTCGTATTAGTCACAATCAAATCACCTTCTTCAAAACATTTTATCATATCCATCACTTATAAAAATTAATGTATATAAAATTTTCTTGAAACCAAGCATACAACTTATTCTTTAACATTTTACAATTTTTATTTGAAAACTTCATAACCTTTCAAAATATACATTTTAACATTCGTTACTGCATTCAGGACGCTGCCAGGACAGCTAACGTAATTCTGGTGCGAAATGACCATTTTACCCCTGAAACTTTAACTTGACTATTTTACCTTTGGACCTCGAAACGACGATCCGAATCTATCCAAACTTACCATAAAACCTTAAAATATACTCATAAAGATTTCTTAGACGTAAACTTAAGTCCCTTGACTAATTCGTAGTTCGTTTTAAAACTTGAACCGAGGTCTCGATGTTGTTCACCTCTCTTTCTTTCCTTTCCAGCCCTTAACCATGTACCTAAGGACCCTTAAACCTACTGTAATTCGACCCTCTAACAATATCTAACCTGGCAGCCCCTTGCCCTTTAACAATAACCATCAAAACATGCAAGAAAAATCATGATTTCCCATGTATATGGCATAAAAACAAAAATAAATAATAGGGCAACATATTTCTCATGAAAACATGTATATTCACACATAATATGGTATGAATGATTAGAAAAGAAGGAATTAGGCGTGCCTTTGCATGATTCACGCACGAAAATCTATTCTAGACACGAAGAACGTTGGCGGAGACACGAGGAGATCTTGCTGCGATTTTCCTTCAAAAATCCCACAAGAATTGCCTTCAAAGTGAGGGTATGTGCGTGAGTTTGTTGGAGAAAACCCTAGGAGTCTTTAGGTTGTGAGGCGTGAGTTTTGAGTGTAGAAACTAGGGTTTAGAAGTCAAGTTTTGATATAAATAATTGCGTAAGAATTTAGGCCCATAACCTTATTATAATAGGCTCATTAGTCCCATTATAATGTAGAAAAAATATCTCATTTAGGAAAGTTTTTGAAAATATTAACCGAGCCTCCAAAAAGTCCTTGTTTTCGTCAAAAATAGATTACCGGTTTAAAATACGACTCGGTTTGCAAAAAAATCTCAAAAGACACCATTTTCGAAATTTCCAAATTTAATATGCCATATATTAAATAATTAAAAAAATTTATTTAATAAAAATATTTTTCCATTACAGTCCCCGATCTCCATTCCTCGGTCGTGTCTCGAATAACATTTGAAAACACATTTTTATGCATTCTAATAAAAATTCATATTTTTAACATGTAAACATGCCTACCACATTTAATCAATGCAATTAAAATTATTTAATTAAGAATTTTTCATTTTCAAAGATTTGTATGCAGTTGGATTTACTTGATCGCATTTTGAACCTTACACTTAGAATTTAATGTATCATCATTTTCAGAAGTATCAGGATCAAATTCCTTACTCTTATGATCCTCGTTTGCATTATTATATGGATCATTTACTATTTTATCACTTCTAAGGTTATTATTATTTACCTCTTGATGTTGATTTTTGGGATTAGGTTGAGGTTGAGGTTGAAATGAAAATTTTCCTTTTTTATGAATGTTAAGTGCAGATGCAAATTTTTCAAGAGTTTTTTTAAAATTACTCAAAGATTAAACATTTTGAATATTGATAGACTCTTGTATTTGAATAAATGCATATTCATCTTCAAAGTTTTTTCTTGGAGGTGAAATATAAAGAACATAACCTTGATAATTTTGAAAATATTTTTGTGAAGGTTGTGAATTATTGTCATTCTTCCAACTAAAATTGAGATGATTTCTTCATCCAAGATTATATATTTGTGAAAAAATAATCTAATGTTGGTTTTTTATAATTGTTGACATAATTTGCTTGTTCATGGAGACATTATCTAAATGAAGTTATTGTAGGACAATCTTTTGTAGAATGATCGTATGTATTACATACATGACAAACAATTTCTTGAACATTTTTAATTGACCACTCCTTTTCATTTCTAATGATTCAATTTTTCTTGTTAAAGATTAAATTTTAGCTTGGATATCTATATCATCTTTAAGATTATAAATTCCACTCCCGATTGTTGAGTTGTTAATTTTTGTTCTTGATCGTTTAATTGTGCTTATATTATCCCAATTTTGAGAATTTTTCGTTAATGACTACAAATACTCCATAGCTTCATTAGGATTTTTATCTTTGAAAGTTTCATTGCACATAAATTCTATCATTTGTCTATCTTTAGGTATTATACCTTCATAAAATTTTGAAACTATTCTCCATGTTTCAGAACCATGAAGCGGGCATGTATTAAGTAATTCTCTGTATCTATCCCAACATTGATAAAATGTTTCTCCTTGTTTTTTAGAAAAATATGTAATTTATCTTTTAAAAGAGTTGGTTCTATAGGAAGGGAAATGTTTTTGAAGGAATTGTTCCTTGCATTTCTTCCTATGATGTTATTGAGCCCGATCTCAAATTTTGTATCCATTTTTAGCTTTAAATTTTAAAGAGAAAGGGAAAAACTTTAATCGAACTCTATCAATAAGTTTAAGGTCATGTAATTAATTATCCGGTAATTTGGCATAATTAGAATAATTATTGAGTTGTAAATTAAAATAATTATTTATGCCAAATAATTATAGAAGTGTGTTATGATTATGTATTTTTGAAAATCGGAGAATTTAACGATATAAAATACATATAGAGTTTAAATAACACACGAGAGCAAAATAAATACAGACCGAGATAGATGGGCTTGAGTTACTATTTTAGTAACCAAATACACAAGATATATATATATATATATTCATATACATACACACAACTTACCAAATAAGAGAAGGAAGAAAAGGGAAAAAGAAAAGAAAGAAGAAACCCAATTCCCGCAACCCTTGGAGCAGCTGCGGTAAAGTTACGATATCTCCTCCGTCCGGCGTCTAAATCTCAATCGGTTTGAAGGGATGTCTTCCTAAAATCCTAATCTTCGATTCAAGCTAGAAATCACGAAGTTTGAGCTAGGATTCGGGCAGATCAAATCTGCTGTTCCGGTGCTCTAGTTCTGTGCGAATTCTTCCGGTTTTGGGGTGAGAGTTTTGTGTTGCTGCGATTTTTACAACTTGAATTTGTAGAAATGACCTAAATAAACTTTGTATTGGTTTAGGTTTTCTGTTTATAGCCGCTAGAATCATCGAATTTTGATAAGAATCGGATTTGATATGATTTTTCTGCCAAAATGTGTCAAATGGAATTCTGTGTTGGAGCTGCGTACATTAGCTACTGTAATTCGAGTTTTTGTCAATTATGCGCTCCGATTATGGACTTGTGATTCAAATAAGAGTTGTAGAGCTATGTGTTGTCTTCGTAATGATATAAGATTTGTTAAATTCCATTAAGAATTGAGCAAGTTATGCTTGTTTTTCTGGAACTGCTCAGTGTATGAGATTTTGTCCGCGAATTCGGAAGTAGCAGTGTGTTATTGAAAATTCTGAGAATAATCTACTGAGATTATGAAGATGGTTTCAACTAAAGAAACTTAGATAATTGAGTATCTTTCGTTTCCAATTGACAGATATTGATTTGAGTTAATATTGAGCGAGATACAAATTTTATGCTCTTTTGTACCAAATCGGACATTGGTGTGGAATGTAGTTTTAATTATCGGCTTATTGTGGTTTTTTTTAGGCCGAGAGTCTTGAAGTGAAGATGATATTGGATCGTCAAGTTGGTATAGGTATGTTATAGCTCGGTAACATACGACGGTAAAACATAAATTATGTTTAATTATCATTCTGTGTTACATGGATCGTGTTTATGACTTGTTGACTGTTGTAAATTGTTAAATGCCTTCGTTGTGAACTATATTTATTATTTGACATATTATTGGCATTTAGCATAGGGCATACAGTTATGACATTCATGTTGAGTCCTATCGTTCTTGTTAGCCTATTGTTGATATCCGTTGTTATCTGGCATTGTTGTTTATCTCGGGATCATTGTGTGGCTGATAGGCCTATACACATGAGACCGTAGATGTGATTGAACAATCCCGTGGTTATTGCAGTCATTTGAGGTGAGCTCTTGGATTGTGTCATCTAGTTCGTTCTGTTGTGCCATCCTGTTATACCGTATCAGCTGTATGGAGGCCGAGTCAGAGGTGTAATTCAGCACAGCTTGGCATACCTCGCATACATGGCAGGGCCGTTTAGCTGCATGACGATGTAGCTCCCATGTGTTGTTGCTCGTGCATTATTCCAGTTGTTATCGTACCGTTTGTTGGCTCCTGTTATCCCGATTATTCGTTGAGCTTTTCATGCATTGCATATTACATTTTGTTATATGATTATGCATGATTTATGATTATTTTTGTTATTGTTGAACTGTTTCATACCAAAATTCTAACCTCAGTTGTTTACTGGGGGGCTACTGTGGTTGCTATTGGGCACCATGGTAGATCTCCCGAGTCGTTTTGCAGCATCAAGCCGAGATTCCGCCAGTGGAGCTCGGGATTGAGGTTGGATTGCTTGGTCCTGTTCAGTGGAGTTTCTCAGTTAGTCTATATGTATGTCTTGACTTTTTTTCAGTCTTATATTGTACTTTATTTGCTGGGGAGATGCCCCGTGTATCTGTAGTGATATTTGGTTGTTCTTGTGATGTTCTGAGTCGATCCTATGATATTTATGATCTGGTGAGTATTTGGTAAGTGTTAATTTCTGTTTAGTCCTGGCCAGTGTGGCTATAGGTTGTTTAACTTTGGTTTTGTTTTTAATGACTCTAGTTGGAGTATATTTTGATATAAACTGCTGCTTGAGTTTTCGGGATGTCCTACTTACGGGGTGGTCATGCCGCAATTTTTCTTGGCCCTGATGTCTATTTTAAAATATTTTAAACCTTTTTGCACTGCAGATTTAAATAAAATAATTATTGTTTGATGATTAATTGTCATTAGAGTAAATGGGCCTCACATCTTGGTATCAGAGCGTAAACTGGGATACGCTCGAACTAGAGTGTAGGACATTTGAGTCTTGGCACTAAAATGGTTGTTGCGCCTGTGTATGCTACTTGACAACATATTTATGTGGTTATATGTTTTGTTTACTTCCATTCTAATTGTTTTGGTGTTTTATCGTATAGAATGGAGGGAGGTAGAGAAATTCCTGTTGATGAGATTCCTCTAGCTCGAGGTCGAGGTCGTGGTCGAGGTCATGGACGTGGTAGACCTCGTATCCATGTTGTTGATGATACTTTTGTTGAGCAATTTCCATTCTAGGCATCCACCTCGATTCAGTGGTTCTGAGGGAGCTGAGAAAGCAGAACTATGGATTTCTGAGATTGAGGAATTGTTTGATTTGATCGAGTATCCTTCAGAGCGTCGATTGAGATTATTTGTACATCAATTGAAAGATCGTGCCAAAATGTGGTGGTCTACTACATTGATGACCTTAAATGCCCAGAGGATTGTTCCATCGTGGGATATATTCAAGCTGAAGTTTAAGGAGAGTTACTGTCCTCCATCATTTTATAGTTATAAGGCTTTGGAGTTTCATAACTTGAAGCAGGGCGATATGTCAGTTGCGGATTATGCGGATACTTTTTATGCTATGCTGAGACATGCTCCTCATGCGGCTGCAAGTCAAGTTGCGGTTGTTGAAAGTCTCATTGAAGGATTGAACGATCATTTGCACCCTTTTGTTTCTACCGGTAAGCCACTGAATTATTTTGAAGCAGTGGAAATAGCAAAAAGGGCTTAAGCTAGTCTGAAGAGGAGTGGCAATCGAGCTCCTACCCAACACCATCATTCGGGAAGGCAACAGTTCAATCAATCTGGTTCTACATCTCTTCGTCCTCGTGGGAAGCAATTTAAGAAGTCTGGTTCTAGTTCTTCGAGTTCAGGAAGTTTAGGAAACCGTGGGGGATATTGCTACAGTGGACCTTACTGTGATCACTGTGGAGGCAAGCATACCAGTAATCAGTATGTTGGAGTTCAAGGGGTTTGCAATGTTTGTGGTCGGCCGGGTCATTTTGCTAGAGTTTGTCCTAGTAAGACGGGGAAATCAGCCCAGGCAGGTAGTGGAGCTCGAAGTAATAGATTCCCAGTAGCGTCCCAGTTTTCCCACCAGCCTAGTCGCCCTTCACATCAGACCAGAGGGCCAGGTGGTCAATAGAATCAGTCACCTGTTCGTGTATTTGCCTTGACTAAGGATGAGGCTCAGGCAGCTCCAGGTACTGTCATTACTGGTAACTGTACTCTATGTGGTTTTATAGCACTAGTGTTATTTGATACTGGAGCATCTCATTCCTTTGTTTCTCATGCATTCGTCAGTTTCGCGTGATCTTCGCACCACTAGTATGAATTCCAATCTATCTGTAGCTACTCCGATGGGCAAAATGATTATCACTGATAATGTGGTGTTCAATGCGTTTTTGTTTCACGATGAAAATGTTCTATATCTGAATCTCATAGTACTACCTATACATGACTTTGATCGTATCATTGGTATGGATGTTTTGACTGCAAATCGTGCCACTGTTGACAGTTATCAAGGGATAGTTCGTTTCAGGCCTAGCTTTGCTCCTAAATGAAATTTCTATGGTCGTGGTTCTCAAGCCAAGATTCCTCTAATTTCTGCCATTGAGATGAATCGATTGTTAGATTCTGGTCATGAAGGTTTTCTGGTTTATGTTGTTGATCTATCGCAAGATGAGCGACGGATTTCTGATATTATTGTTTATTCCAAATCCAAGGAAGAGCATGTTAAATACTTGAGGATAGTTCTTCGAATTCTTCAAAAGAAGCAGATGAGCGCCAAGCTATCCAAGTGTGAGTTTTGGTTAGATAGAGTTGTGTTTCTGGGCCATGTCATATCTCAACATGGTATTTCTGTCGATCCAAGTAAAGTGGAAGCAGTTCTGAACTGGGAACGACCGACCAATATGCCAGAGATTCGTAGTTTCATGGGTTTAGCTGGTTATTACCGGAGATTTATCGAAAATTTCTCAAAGATTGCTATACCTATCACTCAACTGACTCAGAAAAATCAGAGATTCATTTGGTCTGATGAGTGTGAGTCAAGTTTTGTCGAGTTGAAGAAGAGATTGACTTCTGCACCAGTTCTTACCATTCCAAGTGGTTCTGGAAGAGCATCAAATCGAGGATTAGGTTGTGTACTGATATAGCATGGCAGAGTTGTGGCCTATGGTTCTCGTCAGTTGAAACCGCATTAATCTAAGTATCATGTTCATGACTTGGAATTGGTTGCTATTGTTTTTGCTCTCAAGATTTGGAGACATTATTTATTTGGGGAGCAATTTGTAATTTATTCTGATCACAAAAGCTTGAAGTATCTGTTCTCTCAGTCAGATCTGAATATGAGACAGAGATGTTGGATGGATCTTTTGAAAGATTATGATTGTGAGATCCAGTATCATCCGGGAAAAGTGAATGTCATTGTCGATGCTTTGAGTCGTAAGGTTATTGATGTTAATTTATCCTCGATTCGTGTTTCTAAGCTACGAGAGGATATTTGCACCTCTAGGTTGGATTTTCAAATCCAAGGTAATAATGTTTGTGTGTCTCATATTTCTATTGAGCTAGAGTTGATTCAGATTGTAAAGTCGGCTCAGAAAACTGATGATCGAGTTCTGAAATCTTATGAGTTAGTATCTCAAGGACACCAATCTTGTTTCTCAATTCACTCAGATGATTTTCTTCGTTGAATGGTAGATTGGTTGTCCCAGATATTCCTGAATTGCGTACAGCCATCCTTAAAGAAGCTCATTGTACTCGATATAGTATCCACTCAGGAGGGAGGAAAATGTATCATATTCTACGGCCTCAGTTTTGGTGGAAGAATATGAAAAAGGATGTTGCTAAGTTTGTGTCTCGTTGTATGATCTATCAGCAAGTCAAAGCAGAACGAATGAGACCTGTAGGATTACTGCATAGTCTTGAGGTTCCTCAGTGGAACTAGGAGCACGTGGCTATGGATTTTGTCACGCATTTTCCACGTACTTCTCATCATTTTGATGCCATTTGGGTGATTGTCGAAAGATTATCTAAATCGGCACACTTTATTCCGTATGAGAGGACGTATTCGTACAAGAAGATGGCTCGTCTGTATATTGAAAATGTTGTGAGACTTCATGGAGTTCCAGTTGCAATAGTCTCAGATCGTGACCCTCGTTTCACATCAAAATTTTGGACTAGTTTCCAAAAATAAATGGGTACACGACTTGCAACGAGTACTGCTTACCATCCTCAGACAGATGGTCAGACAGAGCGTATGATACAGACACGCAAGGATCTGCTTCGAGCAGTGGTTATGGATTTCAAAGATAGTTGGCCAGAAGCTTTACACTAGTAGAATTTGCATATAATAACAGTTTCCAGGTGACTATTGGTATGGCTCCTTTTGAAGCTTTGTACGGCAGACGATGTCGATCACCTCTTTGTTGGGATGAATTTGGTGAGAAGCAGTTGACTGGACCTGACATTGTTCAGGAAATGCATGATAAAGTCCAGTTGATTCGTCAGAGAATGAAAGCTGCCCAAGATCGGCAAGCTAGTTATGCTATCAGACGTCGTCGACCTCTAGAATTTCAAGTTGGAGATTTTGTGTTTCTGAGAATCTCTCCGTTTAGAGGTGTTGTTCGTTTTGGTATGAGAGGTAAGTTGTCACCTCGTTTCGTTGGCCCCTACGAGATTGTTGAGCATATTGGGACTTGCGCTTGTCGTTTGGATTTGCCCCAGTCATTTTCTGGCATCCACGATGTTTTCCATGTTTCTATTTTGCGTAAGTATGAGCCCGATCCGTCTCATGTGATTCAGCCTGATGAGGTTCAACTCGACCCTTCTCTATCGTATACTGAGTATCCTGTTTGTATCTTGGATCGTAAAGATAAAGTTTTACGCAATAAAGTTATACCACTTGTACGTGTTCAGTGGTCGAGGCATGGTGTAGAAGAATAAACGTGGGAAACAGAAGAGAAGATGAGAACGTCTTATCCATATCTGTTTGATTCTTAATATTGTATTCTTGGTTTCGTATTGTGTGTAAGATGTATGTGTATAAACAGAAATTTCGAGGACGAAATTTGTTTTAAGGGGTGGAGAACTGTAAGGCCCTGTAATTAATTATCCGGTAATTTGGCATAATTAGAATAATTATTGAGTTGTAAATTAAAATAATTATTTATGCCAAATAATTATAGAAGTGTTTTAAAAATATGTATTTTAGAATATCGGAGAATTTAACGATATAAAATACATATAGAGTTTAAATAACACACGAGAGCAAAATAAATACAGACCGGGATAGATGGGCTTGAGTTACTATTTTAGTAACCAAATACACAAGATATAGTTATACATAAACATACACACAACTTAGCAAATAAGAGAAGGAAGAAAAGGGAAAAAGAAAAGAAAGAAGAAACCCAATTCCCGCAACCCTTGGAGCAGCTGCGGGAAAGTTACGATATCTCCTCCGTCCGACGTCTAAATCTCAATCGGTCTGAAAGGATGTCTTTCTAACATCCTAATCTTCGATTCAAACCAGAAATCGTGAAGTTTGAGCAAGGATTCGGGCAGATCAAATCTGCTGTTCCGGTGCTCTGTTTCTGCGCGAATTCTTCCGGTTTTGGGGTGAGAGTTTTGTGTTGCTGCGATTTTTACAACTTGAATTTGTAGAAATGACCTAAATAAACTTTGTAGTGGTTTAGGTTTTCTGTTTATAGCCATAGAATCATCGAAGTTTGATAAGAAATGGATTTTATATGATTTTTCTACCAAAATGTGTCAAATGGAATTCTGTGTTGGAGCTGCGTAAATTAGCTATTGTAATTCGAGTTTTTGTATATTATGCGCTCCGATTATGGACTTGTTATTCAAATAAGAGTTGTAGAGCTATGTGTTGTCTTCATAATGATATAAGATTCGTTAAATTCCATTTAGAATTGAGCAAGTTATGCTTGTTTTTCTGGAACTGTTTAGTGTATGAGATTCTGTCCGCGAATTCGGAAGTAGCAGTGTGTTCTTGAAAATTCTGAGAATAATCTACTGAGATTCTGAAGATGGTTTCAACTAAATAAACTTAGATAATTGAGTTATCTTTCATTTCCAATTGGCGGATATTGATTTGAGTTAATACTGAGAGAGATACGAATTTTTTGCTCTTTTGTGCCAAATCGGACATTGGTGTGGAATGTAGTTTTCATGATCGGCTTATTGTGTTTTTGTTTAGGCCGATAGTCTTGAAGTGAAGTTGCTATTGGATTGTCAAGTTGTTATAGGTATGTTACAGCTTGGTAACACACAACGGTAAAACACAAATTATGTTTAATTGTCATTCTGTGTTACATGGATCGTGTTTATGACTTGTTGACTGTTGTAATTTGTTAAATGCCTTCGTTGTGATCTATGTTTATTATTATGACATATTATTGGCATTTAGCATCGGACATATAGTTATGACATTCATGTTGATCCCTATCATTCATGTTAGCCTATTGTTCTTATCCGTTGTTATCTTGCACTGTTGTTTATCTCGGGATCATAGTGTGGCTGATAGGCCTATAAACATGAGACCGTAGATGTGATTGAACAATCCCGTGGTTAGTGTAGCCTTTTGAGGTGAGCACTGGGATTGTGTCATCTAGTTTGTTCTGTTGTGCCATCCTGTTATACCGTTTCAGCTGTATGGAGGCCGAGTCCGGGGTGTTATTCAGCACAGCTTGGCATACCTCACATATATGGAAGGCGGTTTAGCTGCATGAAGATGTAGCTCCCCAGTGTTGTTGCTCGTGCATTATTCCAGTTGTTATCGTACCGTTTGTTGGCTCCCGTTATCCCGATTATTTGTTTAGCCTTTCATGCATTGCATATTACATTTTATTATATGATTATGCATGATTTATGATTATTGTTGTTATTGTTGAACTGTTTCATACCCTAATCTTAACCTCAGTTGTTTACTGGGGGGCTGCTGTGGTTGTTATTGGGCACCATGGTAGATCTCCCGATTCGTTTTGCAGCATCAGGCCGAGGTTCCACTAGTGGAGCTCGGGATTGAGGTTCAATTGCTTGGTTCTGTTCAGTGGAGTCTCCCAGTTAGTCTATATGTATGTCTTGAGTTTTTTTCAGTCTTATGTTGTACTTTATTTTCCGGGGAGATGCCCCGTGTATCTGTAGTGATATTTGGTTGTTCTTGTGATGTTCTGAGTCGACTTTGTGATATTTATGATCTGGTGAGTATTTGGTAAGTGTTAATTTCTGTTTAGTCTTGGCCAGTGTGGCTATAGGTTGTTTAACTTTGGTTTTGTTTTTAATGACTCTAGTTGGAATATATTTTTATATAAACTGCTGCTTGAGTTTTCGAGATGTCGTACTTACGGGGAGGTCATGCCGAAAATTTTCTAGGTCCTGAGGTCTGTTTCAAAGTATTTTAAACCTTTTTTCCGCTACAGATTTAAATAAAATAATTATTGTTTGATCATTAATTGTCATTAGAGTAAATGGGCCTAACAACTACAATTTTGATCATTATAAGTGTTACAAACGTCCTCAAATTCTCTTAAATGCAAATATGGATTTTCAGAATCTGAGCAATGAAAATTTGCTAAAGTTGAATAATTTGAGGTTTAAAGTTGAAATTAGATGCATCAAGAGAAAAAATTAAACGAGATGGGTCACTATTTCTAATATAGTTCATATGGTGCCCAAGTGTTCTTAATTGATCATGTTCTTTATTATTATTATTATTATCATTATCTTGATTATTGGAATTATCATCCATATTTAAATTATTTTTAGATACTCGAATAAGTTTAGCACTTTTTTTAATACTCCAAACACTTATTCAAGTAAAAACAACACAATACTTATAAATAACAAACTTAACTTAATTTATACCTCCCCGACAACAGCGCCAAAAAATTGCTACTAATTAAATTATAATTCACCCAAGTATAGTCTGTCTGCAAGTATATATTTCGTAAGTACGAGATCGATCCACAGAGATGTTATTTTAAGTTTAAATTTATTAATTTATTAAATTACAAAATGCAAGAATAAAGTTTACAAATTATAAATTTGTCAAGGCTCATAGATTTATTCTTGATATATGTAATATTTTTTAACTAAATTAAATAAAGGAAACCACTATAAATAATGATTCCAATAAAAAGAAAAAAAAAATTTAAACACATACATAACATAATATAGTTCCCACTATAAAAAATGCCGAATTAACCGATATTTTATATATGGTATCTATAATTATATATATAACTTTATAAATATAAAATTGCATAAAATAAATGTTAAATTAAATCATTATAATTCATTTAAAACAACTGACAGAGCCATGTTATTGTTTAAATTAAATATATGATTTAATAAGTTAGATGCGGAAAGTAAAAGTTACTTACGGTAAAGTAAAAGAAAGTAAAAGTTAGATGCGGCAAAGTAAAAGTTAGTTGTTATGTTAATTAAACTATTCTATTATTTAGAACAACCGGCAGAACCACGCTATTGTCTAAATAAACATACAATTTAATTATAATTAATTATATATATACATAAATAATTATAATATCCCTCACTTATAAAAATGGGTATTTAATAATTGTAGTATAATGAAATAGTATTCATTGTATCATATTAAAACAACAAATCAAGATAATCACTTTTATGGTACCAAGAATTTGATGTTAACTGAAAATAAATACTCAAACCTACAAATAAATATTAATTAGCAAAACCATAATAAATAAAAGAAGAATATAAAAAACTGTAAAAAATCTTACTTGATCAAGAATGCAATATTTTCACCTTGACATCAATGGATTTAGCTTGCAAATAAACTTTCTTGAATTTAACATAACACTCATGAATAATAAAAAATTTTTTATAATTTAGAACTTTTATTTTCACACACAAAGTTTATTTTTTTACTATGGAATCTCCCCCCTTTCAAGTTAATACAATGCCTTTATTTATAGGCAAACATGGGGAGACAAGAAAAATAAAATATTAATTTGTACATATAATTGGTGCAATTGGTATTCATGAATGACTCAAGCATTGATTGGATCTTGCACCTACTCTTTAACAATCTTTTCGACTGATTTGAGTTTTCCACATAATACAAAAAATGTAGATAATTGTGTTGACTGGTTTGTGATAAAATTTCGTGACATTTTACCAAGTAGTTTGAGATTTAGGTCGAATAAACTCAAGTATGGTAAAACAGTAATTCCATTGATACCACTTTTACTTGTTGCTTCATTAATCCTCAATTGTGTGAAGAATTTTAACTCGTAGTTGTCATCAATATTGTGGACATTGAAATCAAATTTCTACAGGTTTAAGAATCATCTCCTTCTCATTTTTCAAGCAAATGTCATTCTTGTTTTACCGAACCTATAAAAATAGAAAAAAAATATTAATATTATACAACACATATATTTAAATACAAATTATTATAAAACATATAAAATATAGATATTTAATACAACTTAAACTATAAAATATTTTAAAAAACAATTAACAAATATACATTTTTTTTTATATTAAACACATCTCCTAGCCAGCTTATTACTAATCCCTTAGTAAAACAATATCAAAAAATTCAAAAATTATTATTTATAAATATATTCAAATTTGCAAATATTATCATTTTAAAAAAAAACTTTATGCCGATTTATAAATCTTTCTATCAACTAATATATTAATATATAATCGGTGGGTAAATTATTATTATTTAACACACAATATTAAAATATTAAATATATAATTTTAAGTGTGTATATATATATATATATATATATATTCTAAAAACTTATATAATAATATAATTAAATTAATTATCCTCATAACATATATAATATGAAGAATGTTAATGTAAAAGCCTCAACTTCATATTCTCTCGGGTTAAAATATTTTATAAATGGATGTTTCCACTCATAGAGTTGGATAAAAATTGTACACTCATTGAAAATGATTAATATTTATAGCAGACAATCAGATAAACTTATGTTGAAAATAAGATATGATATTTTACCAAGAATAAACTCATTCTTTTTCTTCACTTTTTCTTTTTCTTTGGCTGCAAAGTTTTACATTATTACAAAATTTCTATCCATCATTCTATCAAGGAATTTCATTAATGTTCAGCGCAACTAATTTTTTTTATATGTCAAGTTTTTATACATATAGACATATATTTATATATACAAATATCTTCAATGATTATTTTTTAGAAGGTATATCTATTTAGAAATTTACTTCTAGAAATAATATATTTAAACTCTAATAACATTACAATCGAATTTTCAAACATTTATATATTAATTATTTTTTTATTTTTTATTTTTTTAAAAAGAGAAAAAATAAGAAAACGAGAAGGAAAAAAAGGTAACACATATCTTACATAAAGTTTAAAAACAACATAAAAGACATACCGTTGGATCACAATATTTTTCTTTTTTTACTCTTGGATGTTGACCAATCAAGTTGAGATGATAATGGATCTATAGAACCCGAAAATCATATTACGTATAAGCCATGCATAATTGCTACTATTTAAATTAAAAATGAATATTTTATATAAATATGAAGTGTTTGATTTATTTTAATAATTTTAAGTCATGATTATTCATTTTTAAGATAGATGTTTAGTTTTATCTTTTCAGGATAAATACGCGAGGCCGGACCGGAGTTTGGAGATTAGAGATAAGATTAATAATAAGAAAATATTCCTAAATTTTATTTAATTCAAGGAATAATTTAATTTAAAGAAATAGATTGTTTTAGGATTTATTTAAATTAATTAGAGCTAAGTTATTAAATAAAGTTCTTTAAGTGAATATTTAATTAAAGCTTAAATAAAAATATGTAAACAAAGGGGGATGAATTAATATAGGTCAAATATATTCAAGAAATTAAACATAGCCTTTAAACATTTAAATTTGAAGTCATGTATGCCATGTAAGATTCTAAGCAAGATTCTAAACTAAATTAATTTGTTAATACATAAAATATATATAATGGAAGTTTAAAAACTTAAAAAATTAAAATGCAAAGTTAAACCATAAAATACCATTCAAAAATTAGTTGAAAATTCGTTCAAAGCCTTAAACCATTTCAAATGTGATTGGTAAACCCCATTCAAGTCACTTCTAAATGGTCTTCATAGTGTATTCATTTCCCACTTTTAAATTCAATAATAATGGGTAATACATGCACCATAATTCTCTTCAAAGCTCATCAACCCCTCTATGCTAGCAAATAATGTGAATGACAACAAGAATAAGAGCTTAGGTTCGGCCATCCAAGAGAAGGAGAATCATTTCAAAATTTTTCAACTTCTTCACTTGTAACTCCCACCTTAATGCACATAATGGCACCTTTAACACCTCTTGTAACCATCACCTCCATTACATAACATTTCTCCACATCTATGACCGAAATAATCAGAGAAAAACACATCTTAGAGGCTTGTAATAGCAGCTGAAATTGTGAACAACAGCATAAACGAGTAAGAAAGAAGCCAACTCAGACTCCGCCGCTCGTCTTCGTCGTATTGATTTGTTTTGTGTCTAAACAAATTCCAGGCATGTATATGTTGTTTCTTTGCTCTTCAATCAAGTCCTATAAATATTTTTGAACATTATATGTTCAGGATTCATGTGGTAAAAACGAAGTTTTGACAGCAACTACACAAAACTTTTTGCACAGAATTTTTCGGTTTCCTCTTTGTGTCTCACGGTTTTGCGTTTTGTGGTTGAGGAGGTTGCCTCATTTTCCAGGCACTCAAGGCTGCATTTAGGCATGAATTATAGTGTGTTAGGGTGTTGTTTGTCCATTGGTTTCAGTCCATACACTCCAAATAAAAGTATGACAGCAAGATTTCCAAAACACTACAGAAGTTACTCAAGATCTTGTTGTTGGTTGACTAAGGGGTGTGTTCGAAACCTGGCTGTCCTAGGGGCTGTAGCCATGGTTAGAACCCTCCCTTAGCATGTCTAGGACGTGACCAAGGTGTTCTGTCCAAGCTTGGTTCACGGATTCATCAGAATTTCACAACAACAACTCAAGTGCATTTCGGTTCTTCATATTTCGGTGTGAGTGAGTTTCGGGTTTCTAGTGTTTGTATGGATGAATGGTTGGCTCCTAGCCCGTAGCCATGGTTCATACAACACTCCATCATGTCTAGATCGAGCCATGGTTGATCACATGGACCTTGGAACGAGACAAGACAGTAAAATATTTCAATATATCACAGTACACAGCAGATGGTGCTCTCGGCTAGGATGTTGTTCTTTTTCTAGGTGGTTGCCTGGGTTGTGGTTGGCTTTTAGCCCTTAGCCATGGTCCAAGCCATGCCTTAGGATGTTAGTAAGAGTCCTTGGGCGGTGGTTCAAGCCCGTAGTCATTAATTTCAGAATTTTCACTACAAACACACAAGCTGCTTCTGCTGCCTTTTTGACAGAAACTTTGGGTCACGGTTTTGGTGGTGGTTTGAGTTCTTAGTTGGCTTTTAGCCCATAGCATTGGACTGGACACTACCTTAATGAGTTAGGAAAGTCATGTTTTTGGCCGTTCGTGATTTGGTCGAGTTTAGAGGTCGTACGAGAATTTACGGTGAAAGGTGCCAGAATGACTCTCGAAAGAGCGTTTTATGTTATTGGATTCCTTTCACCCATTTTCGTGTTTTACAGTCATTATGCATATTTTTCAGTATGTTTGGGGTATTTTAATCATGGTTAAACGTCGATTTAATGTTGGTTCGGGTTGGTACGAAGCCATGATTAAAAATCAAGTTATTTGTTCTATTCGTCTCGTTTTTTTTGTTCTATTGTTAAATTTTTGTCAAGTTAAGATTTATTGCATGTGTCACATATTAGAATTAAGTCGCAGCAAGCCTGGGAACGATCCAACTCATCCGGTAAAAATAAGGCTATAATTATATTACGTGCATAAAAATATAAAATGTTTATTTTTGAGATATATGCTATATGTCTTGTGGCCACCTTATGCTTATGGGTTTGGAAGTCAGTAGACGCAACCGAGGACCTCTCCGCCCGGTGACTTACGACCGGTTTATGATTATGTATGGGTACGGACATCCAGTCCAAGGGTTGTGATTGATCTCTACCGCACAGTATACTGTGGTTTAGTCTGATCAGGCGCTCACAGTTATGTTATGGGCCACTTGCTTAGAAACATTATCTCTACCAGAAAATTATGATATGATATGACAGAGCTCTATTGAGCCAAGCTTTTACGTATGATTTTCAGATATGCACGTAGATATAATTATTCATGTTACGATTTTCACCATGCGCTTTACGATACTATATTTTTACGTTGCATGCAATTTTATGATATATTTACTTGTTATTCACGATATATACATGTTGAGTCTTTAGACCCACTAGACTTGATTGTTGTAGGTATTGATGAGGCCGAGACTGCGGGCGGAGACCAGTGAGCAATCTTGGGACAGCAGTAGTAAATCCGAGGATCTCATGATTTAGTTTATGCATCTTTTATTATTCAAACTCAGTTTTAATACGTCGGATTATTTATAACTTGTTGTTTACGTTGGATTATTTTTTAATTGTTGCTAGAAAATTTTATTTACTTCCGCTGTTATTTTAAAGTTAAAATTATTTACATGTTTATTTTATAAATGAGGCAAGATGATTAATTATTTAGAAAATTTTTAATAATTCCGCTAAAATATGAATACGAAATACGGGCCTTTACAGTTGGTATCAGAGCCTATGATCTTGTAAAGTGTTGTACTACTAATGCTCTCGAGAAGTTCATGAAGTCACGTCTTCGGTCTGTAAGTTTTACGATTACGTATTTATTTTAAAGCTTGAAATATTTTTACATCATGATTGCATGAAAGATTTTATGTCAAGATTACGATTATGCATTATTTATTTAAATTCAAAAAAAATAGTGGAATTATGCATGTTGGTTACGTATGGGTTATAATTATGGAACATCATGCCTCCTAGACGCATTATTGATCGCACGGGAGGTGACGAGCATCGTCATGAGGACGAGGAGAGAGATTTACCACCACCCCCTCCACCAGACATGAATGCCCAGATGCTAGCTGGGATGACTCAGTTCTTCGCACAGTTTGCGGGGAACAATGCAGTGGGAGCCAGACAGACGGGACCGGAGGCTATCTATGAGCGGTTCATGAAGATGCGACCGAAGGAGTTCTTAGGGACGTCAGATCCTATGGCTGCCGAGGGCTAGATTAAGTCCCTTGAGGTTATCTTCGAGTTTATGGGGCTTGAAGATGGAGATAGGGTTCGATGTACGACCTATTTGTTCGGAGGAGACGCTCGCCTATGGTGGGAAGGAGCATCAGTGGCTTTGGATTTGACTACTTTGAGCTGGGCGCGCTTCACAGAGGTATTCTACTCTAAATATTTTACTGAAGAGGTGCGTTCGAGGTTGACCACGGAGTTCATGACCCTGAGGCAGGGAGACTTGACTGTTACGGAGTTTATCCGTAAGTTCGAGAGGGGATGTCATTTTGTACCCCTAATTTCTAACAATGCTGGAGCCAAATTGAGGCATTTTCTGAATGGTCTACGGCCAATCTTACGCCGTGATGTTAGGGTGGCTGGCCCTACTACCTATGATGTTGCTATTTCCAGAGTGCTAGCGGCAGAGCAAGACCAGAATGATATTGAGCGCGATAGCCAGGGTAAACGACCATTTCAAGCACCACATCGTCCTCCTCAGCAACAACATAAGAATAAGAGACCTTTCCACGGCCCGCCCAGGAACAGAGGGCCGCAACAGCAGCAGCAGGGACGGGCAGTACCGAGGACAGTGGAGTACCCAGTCTGTGCCAAGTGTTCACGTCGTCATGCTGGGACTTGTATGTATGGTTCGGGAAAGTGTTACAAATGTGGTAGTACTGACCACATATTGAAGAATTGTCCTCAGAAGAATCTGCCTACCCAAGGCAGAGTTTTTGCTCTCCATGCTGCAGAGACTAATCCGGAGACGATGCTCATGACAGGTATCCTAAATCCTTAAGTTTTATTCGAAGTTTAATGTTTTGGGTTAAGATTTTGAACTTAGAATTTATGATAGGATTTCATGTTCTAATCAGTGTTATTTACGGGAATTTAGGTTAGAAGAACTTCGACCTTTGCATGTCTATAAGCATAGTTCTTGGGTTTAGCATGATATTCCAATCTTTCAGGGAGAATCTTTATAGCCGGTTCAGCTACGAAAGCCTTGATAGATTCAGGGGCTACTCATTCGTTCATTTCAGAAACCTTTGCAAATTCTCTCAAGATCAAATCAATTGGGCTAGACATAGCGTATTCAGTAGCATTGCCTTCTGGAGAAGATTTGACAGCTACTAATGTGATCCGAGATATAGACCTTGAACTTCATGGTAATCTCGTGTATGCTGATCTTATCGTTCTGCCGATGCCAGAATTTGATATAATTCTAGGGATGGACTGGTTATTGGGGAACAGAGTGTTGATTGATTTCCAGCAGAGATCTGTTCTCGTCCGACCGCCTGGGATGGAACAATTCTTATTCGAGCCAGACATGTATTTTAATTTACCGCATATGATATCTTGTGTCCAGGCTAGGAAGCTCATTCATAGAGGGTGCAGAGCATTTTTAGCTACTCTTGTATCCGTTCCTGAGACGCCCAAACAGTTAGCATCTGATGTTCCTATTGTCAAGGACTTTCTAGACGTTTTTCCTGATGACTTCTCTGGTTTACCACCGGTGCGAGAGGTGGAATTTTCTATTGAGCTTATGCCAGGTACCACACCGATATCGAAAGCACCATATCGATTGGCACCGACAGAGATGGCAGAACTCAAGAAACAGATTCAGGAACTTTTTGACAAGGAGTTCATTCGCCCGAGATTTTCGCCATGGGGCGCGCCAGTCTTATTTGTGAAAAAGAAGGATGGTACGATGAGGCTCTGCATTGATTACCGGGAATTGAACAGAGTTACAATGAAGAACAAATACCCACTCCCGAGGATTGAAGATTTATTTGACCAGTTGCAGGGAGCTTCAATATTCTACAAGATTGATATGCGTTCTGGTTATCATCAGCTGAGAGTGAAAGACGCCGATGTTCTCAAGACTGCTTTTAGGACTCGTTATGGCCACTTCGAGTTCCTTGTGATGCCGTTCAGTTTGACGAATGCGCCAGCGATCTTCATGGATCTCATGAATCACGTATTTCAGCCATATCCTGATCAGTTCGTGATAGTTCATAGACGATATTCTTGTCTACTCAAAGAATCAATAGGATCACAGCAGACATTTGATCACAGTGCTGCAGACATTGCAAAAGCATAAACTATTCGCGAAGTTCAGCAAATGCGAGTTCTGGTTAGAGAAAGTGGCGTTCTTAGGCCACGTCGTTTCTAGCAGTGGTATTGAGATAGACTCGGCGAAAGTTGCAGTAGTCAGAGATTGGGTTGTGCCACAAAATGCATCAGAGATCCGTAGTTTCCTTGGGCTAGCGGGATACTATCGGAAGTTTATTCGGGGATTCTCCTCCATCGCAGTTCCACTCACATTATTGACGAAGAAGAATGTTAAATATGTGTGGAGCGAGGAATGTCAGAAGAGCTTCGATACATTGAAGCAAGCTTTTATTTCAGCACCAGTGTTGGCCATGCCTTCAGGACCCGGAGATTTTGTTCTGTATACCGATGCTTCGAAACTTGGGTTAGGCGCAGTATTGATGCAGCATGGGAAGGTGATAGCATATGCTTCTCGTGAATTGAAGATTCATGAGAAGAATTATCCTACCCATGATCTAGAGTTGGCAGCCGTAGTATTTGCATTGAAGATTTGGAGGCATTATTTGTACGGAGAGAAGTGCCAGATCTTTACCGACCACAAAAGTCTCAAATACTTCTTTACACAGAAAGAGTTGAATATGCGGCAGAGGCGTTGGTTGGAACTAGTGAAGGACTACGACTGTGACATTAGCTATCATCCTTGCAAAGCTAATGTAGTTGCAGACGCGTTGAGCAGGAAAGTCGCAGGGATGGCTCATTTGGTGGTATCGAGACCTCTTCAGTTTGAGATGCAGAGGTTTGATCTAGAGACATATCCTCGAGGTAGAGTTCCTCGTCTATCTACTTTGACGATCCAGTCTTCTCTCCTAGACCGTATTCGAAGTGGGCAGTTAGCAGACGAGCAGTTGGCTAAGTGGAGACAGAGAAATGAAGCCAAGGGCAGTATCTTGTACACAGTTAGAGACGGTATTGTCTGATATCGAGACAGAATGTGGGTTCCGAGTAGCGATTCTATTCAAGAGGATATTTTATCTGAGGCCCATATGTCGTCGTACTCTATTCATCCGGGGAGTACGAAGATGTACAAAGATCTGCAGTTATTATATTGGTGGCCAGGGATGAAGAGGGATATCAGACGATTTGTATCCAAGTGTCTGACGTGTCAGCTAGTGAAAGCGGAACATCAGAGACCAGCAGGTATGCTCAAGCCTCTTCCTATTCCCGAGTGGAAGTGGGAGAATGTCACCATAGACTTCGTTGTCGGTCTGCCGAAGTCAGTCAGAGGGTCGAATGCTATATGGGTGATTGTTGATCGTCTTACGAAGTCAGCTCATTTCTTGCCTATTAAGACGACTTTCTCCATGATCCAGTATACAGAGTTGTATATCCGGGAGATCGTCAGACTTCATGGTATTCCCGTTTCTATAGTGTCTGACCGAGATCCTAGATTCACTTCATCATTTTGGAAGAGTCTACATTCAGCTATGGGTACGAAGTTGTTATTTAGCATAGCTTTTCACCCACAGACAGATGGTCAGTCCGAGAGAGTTATCTAGATTTTGGAGGATCTTCTTCGTGCATGTGTTCTTGATTTCTCCGGGTGTTGGGAATCAAAGTTGCCGTTGGTGGAGTTTACCAATAACAACAGTTTTAAGTCAGTCTATAAGGATGGCTCCATACGAAGCATTGTACGGTCGTAAGTGTAGATCTCCTATTCATTAGGATGAAGTAGGGGAGAGATCAGAGTTGGGTCCAGAGATTGTGCAGCAGGCTGCTGATGTAGTAGTCAAGGATCCGTGATAGGATGAGGACTGCTCAGAGTAGACAGAAGAGTTATGCAGATCAGAGGAGGAGGGATCTGGAGTTTGCTGTTGGTGACCATGTTTTCGATGAAAGGTGTCATGCAGTTCGGGAAGAAAGTAAAGCTCAGTCCGAGATTCATTGGACCATTTGAGATCCTCGACAGAGTTGGGACATTAGCTTATCGTGTTGCTCTTCCGTCGAATCTGGCCGGAGTACACAACGTGTTCCACGTATCCATGTTAAGGAAATATATGGAGAATCCATCACATGTCTTAAATTTTGAACCGTTGCAGCTCACTCTGAACTTGTCTTATGAGGAAAGACCAGTGCAAATCCTAGATAGCCAAGAGAAAAGGCTTCGGAACAAAATGGTCAAGCTAGTGAAAGTCAAGTGGCTCAATCATTCGGAGGAGGAAGCTACGTGGGAATCTGAGCCGGAGATGAGGAGTCGTTATCCCGAGTTATTCGGTAAGTTTTAATTTCGGGGACGAAATTCTTTTAAGAGGGGAGAGTTGTAGAACCCGAAAATCAGATTACGTGTAAGCCATGCATAATTGCTACTATTTAAATTAAAAATGAATATTTTATATAAATATGAAGTGTTTGATTTATTTTAATAATTTTAAGTCATGATTATTCATTTTTAAGATAGATGTTTAGTTTTATCTTTTCAAGATAAATACGCGAGGCCGGACCGGATTTTGGAGATTAGAGATAAGATTAATAATAAGAAAATATTCCTAAATTTTATTTAAGTCAAGGAATAATTTAATTTAAAGAAATAGAATGTTTTAGGATTTATTTAAATTAATTAGAGCTAAGTTATAAATAAAGTTCTTTAGGTTAATATTTAATTAAAGCTTAAATAAAAATATGTAAACAAAGGGGGATGAATTAATATAGGTCAAATATATTCAAGAAATTAAACATAGCCTTTAAACATTTAAATTTGAAGTCATGTATGCCATGCAAGATTCTAAGCAAGATTCTAAACTAAATTAATTTGTTAATACATTAAAATATATATAATGGAAGTTTAAAAACTTAAACAATTAAAATGCAAAGTTAAACCATAAAATACCATTCAAAAATTAGTTGGAAATTCGTTCAAAGCCTTAAACCATTTCAAATGTGATTGGTAAACCCCATTCAAGTCACTTCTAAATGGTCTTCATAGTGTATTCATTTCCCACTTTTAAATTCAATAATAATGGGTAATACATGCACCATAATTCTCTTCAAAGCTCATCAACCCCTCTATGCTAGCAAATAACGTGAATGACAACAAGAATAAGAGCTTAGGTTCGGCCATCCAAGAGAAGGAGAATCATTTCAAAATTTTTCAACTTCTTGACTTGTAACTCTCACCTTAATGCACATAATGACACCTTTAACACCTCTTGTAACCATCACCTCCATTACATAACATTTCTCCACACCTATGACCGAAATCATCAGAGAAAAACACAGCTTAGAGGCTTATAATAGCGGCTGAAATTGCGAACAACAGCAGAAACGAGTAAGAAAGAGGCCAACTCCGACTCCGCCGCTCGTCTTCGTCGTATTGATTTGTTTTGTGTCAAAACAAATTCTAGGCATGTATATGTTGTTTCTTTGCCCTTCAATCAAGTCCTATAAATAATTTTAAACATTATATGTTCAGGATTCATGAGGTAAAAACGAAGTTTTGACAGCAACTACACAAAATTTTTTGCACATAATTTTTCGGTTTCCTCATTGTGTCTCACGGTTTTGGCTCGTTTTGTGGTTCAGGAGGTTGGCTCATTTTCCAGGCACTCAAGGCTGCATTTAGGCATGAATTATAGTGTGTTAGGGTGTTGTTTGTCCATTGGTTTTAGTCCATACACTCAAAATAAAAGTATGACAACAAGATTTCCAAAACACTACATAAGTGACTCACGATCTTGTTGTTGGTTGACTAAGGGGTGTGTTCGAAACCTGGTTGTCCTAGGGGCTGTATCCATGGTTAGAACCCTCCCTTAGCATGTCTAGGACATGACCAAGGTGTTCTTTCCAAGCTTGGTTCACGGATTCATCAGAATTTCACAACAACAACTCAAGTGCATTTCGGTTCTTCATATTTCGGTGTGAGTGAGTTTCGGGTTTCTAGTGTTTGTATGGATGATGGTTGGCTCCTAGCCCGTAGACATGGTTCATAAAACACTCCATCATGTCTAGATCGAGATAGGGTTGATCACATGGACCTTGGAACGAGACAAGACAGTAAAATATTTCAATATATCACAGTACACAGCAGATGGTGCTCTCGGCTATGATGCTGTTCTTGTTCAAGGTGGTTGCTTGGGTTGTGGTTGGATTTTAGCCCTTAGCCATGGTCCAATCCATGCCTTAGGAAGTTAGTAAGAGTCCTTAGGGTGGTGGTTCAAGCCCGTAGTCATTAATTTCAGAATTTTCACAACAAAAACACTAGCTGCTACTGCTGCCTTTTTGACAGAAACTTTGGGTCACGGTTTTGGTGGTGGTTTGAGTTCTTGCTTGGCTTTTAGCCCATGGCCTTGGACTGGACACTACCTTAATGAGTTAGGAAAGTCATGTTTTTGGCCGTTCATTATTTGGTCGAATTTAGAGGTCGTACGAGAATTTACGGTGAAAGGTGCCAAAATGACTCTCGAAAGAGCGTTTTATGTTTTTGGATTCCTTTCACCCATTTTCGTGTTTTACAGTCATTATGCATATTTTTCAGTATGTTTGGGGTATTTTAATCATGGTTAAACGTCGATTTAATGTTGGTTCGGGTTGGTACGAAGCCATGATTAAAAATCAAGTTATTGGTTCTATTCGTCTGGTTTTTTTTGTTCTATTGTTAAATTTTTGTCAAGTTAAGATTTATTGCATGTGTCACATATTAGAATTAAGTCGCAGCAAGCCTGGGAACGATCCAACTCATCCGGTAAAAATAAGGCTATAATTATATTACGTGCATAAAAATATAAAATGTTTATTTTTGAGATATATGCTATATGTCTTGTGGCCACCTTATGCTTACGGGTTTGGAAGTCGGTAGGTGCAACCGAGGACCTCTCCGCCCGGTGACTTACGACCGGTTTATGATTATGTATGGGTACGGACATCCAGTCCAAGGGCTGTGATTGATCTTTACCGCCCAGTATACTGCGGTTTAGTCTGATCAGGCGCTCACGTTATGTTATGGGCCACTTGCTTAGAAACATTATCTCTACCAGAAAATTATGATATGATATGACAGAGCTCTATTGAGCAAAGCTTTTACGTATGATTTTCAGATATGCACGTAGATATAATTATTCATGTTACGATTTTCACCATGCGCTTTACGATACTATATTTTTACGTTGCATGCAATTTTATGATATATTTACTTGTTATTCACGATATATACATGTTGAGTATTTAGACCCACTAGACTTGATTGTTGTAGGTAATGATGAGGCCGAGACTGCGGGCGGAGACCAGTGAGCAATCTTGGGACAGCAGTAGTAAATCCGAGGATCTCATGATTTAGTTTATGCATCTTTTATTATTCAAACTCAGTTTTAATACGTTGGATTATTTATAACTTGTTGTTTACGTTGGATTATTTTTAAATTGTTGCTAGAAAATTTTATTTACTTCCGCTGTTATTTTAAAGTTAAAATTATTTACATGTTTATTTTATAAATGAGGCAAGATGATTAATTATTTAGAAAATTTTTAATAATTCCGCTTAAATATGAATACGAAATACGGGCCTTTACAGGATCTGTTTCATGAGTAAAATCTTGTAGTAGACCAATAAGCTCACTCTCGTAATTTGGGGAAATCAACATCTTTCTCGATACTTGTGATATAAATCCCTGTTTAACAACATAATCAAGAAACGATAATAGTTTATCATAATAATTATTAAAATTTAATAAACCAATTAGATTTTGGTGGATATTTACCTGTGTCCAGCTAAAAGTGTGAAACATTTCCTCCAAAGTACCAAATCCTCACGGCAAAGCAATGAAAGCATCTGAATGTTCAATCATTTGATTAATCCGCTTATACATATTACTCACTTTCATTTCTTCTCTAATTGTTGCTACAACTAGGTTAGCCAAATTTGTCGGGATAATACCCAAGATTTCGCTCCCTCCAGCATGTGCTGCTTTGAAAAATTTTTCCATCAATCAAAGACTACCACCACAATAGACCAAGTGAATCTTCTTTTTACCAAGTATTTTTCCATGTTTGTCTGCTATTTCTTCATAAATTGAATATTTCCCTGTACTAGATCCACAAAATCCACAAATATTTCGAATTTAGTTTTTTTTTAAGAACTTGACATATTTTTTGTTATTCCTTTCTTTCTCTTGTTTATATATATATATATATGTGTGTGTGGTGTGTGTATATATATTGAAAGGGGTCGATTTTAGGTGTTCTAATATGCAACGGAAGTTTCAAAATTTAATTTTAGGGCAAAAACCGAACACCACATGTACTAGTGTGTAACATATACAAAACACAAACTATGACATTCATAGGGTGTTATGAAATTTTACCTATCAATCTTAAAAGATTGATGTTTGGCTCCAACTTAGTTTTCAAGCAACTAAGCTCTTCAATGGCAAGACCTTCTACAAGCTTCCTTTGAACACTCCTTGTTCAAAAATTAGGCCCACCACCAACTAGCTAGATCTCTTCTTATTTTGCACTAGAAAAATAAGAAAATTTTTCAAAGAGAAGTGTTTTCTTTTCTCAACAATTGAAGAAGAAAAAAATGAGAGAAATATGAGGGAGAATATCCTTCAAAATTTCGGCCATTTCACATTGGAATGAAGGGAGGATGAGTTGTCTTGGTTGTGCAAAAAGCAAAAGCAAAAAAGTTGCATGTGCATGACATGCCATTAACTCAAAAGTTGCCTCCAACCCTTCACCTTCCAAGCATGCATTTTGACTTGGGCTTGTAACTATTACAAGGCCCATGACTTTTATTTAAATGTCTCAAACACATTTGAGTCCATTTAAACTTTACTTGATTTTATTCAAGTCCACTAATTTAATAATTATTTCTAATTGGGCTCCACAAGGCCCAATATTATTTAATTAATTCAACACTTGAATTAATTTAATTATTTGGACTCTACTAGGCCCACTAGTGTTTAATTAATTCAACACTTGAAATAATTTAATTTAGTCCATACTAATGTTTATGAAAATTACAATTTTCAAATACATTATTTGTTTGGCCAACTTTTAATTTAGGAACACTTCCTCAAATTGAAGTTACATTCTCCTTATAGAAGTCATACTTCTATTTTTCCTTACGCTTATAAACTCATTTATAAGCCGTTCAACACATTGAACTATTTTATTTCTCAACGGGATCTAGAAAGGTAGTACTTGTGTGACCCTCAATGGTTCATTGATACAACTAGCCGTGGGTTCACATCTTCATGTGATTCGGACTAAACATGTCCTTATTCGAGCATACCCCAATTGCTCCATTGTTACTTATCAACTCCTTGATAACAAGAATGTCAGAACTCAAGTCTGATAGTACCCAACCAATCATGTTAAACGTCTAGCAGCATCGCTTACATGATTTCCTAGGTATCAAATGATAGTGCCTGCAAGAACCATTCAATTATGGTTAGCGTACAGTACGGTCCCTTCAACTCATATATCCCGACCGATTAGACAACCATTGGTTTATCGAGAGTTGTCAATGAATCGATACTATGTGTCATGTCGTAGTTGCATCGATGGTGTAATCTATGAAACCCCTTTCATAATTACAACCATACTCTGATCAGAGATTTCAACCTACATACACATGAGAACACATAGGATATCCATACCCGAAAGTAAGCGGTGAATCCCGGACTACAATGCATCAACTCCTATATGTTTCGACAGAACACCCAACCTTGCCACCTGATGACCCTATGAGAATCGGTAAACAAGTCAAAGTGTAATTCTAGCACATAGAGTCTCAATGTTGTCCCGGGTCATAAGGACTAATGGTGTACAACCATAAACTAGGACTTTTCCACTCGATAAGTGAGAACCTCTTGGAAAGTCCTTTATGGAGTGTTGTTCAGTGCACTCTACAAGGAGCACCTATCTGCATGCTCGGACATCACAATGTCCCCTACCAATGAAACATGGTACTCACATCGCAGATACTAGTCTCGAACTCGAGCGGCCTATATCCTTCTTAGCGGCGGCTGAATCGACTAGGAACTGTTTAGAATATACAGTATTCCAAATATGAGTTTCATGATACTCATCATATGAGCATCTCATATTCTTTCTACTATTTGTATATTCAAGGGCTTTATCTATGCAACTAGCATGGGTATTCAGATAAAGATGTGCCAATAATAATTTCAAATATTATTAAAATAAAGATTGTTTATACATAGAGTTTCATTGTGAACACTCGGCCAACACTTGGCTCGACGGACACCTACTCTAACATATATATGCGTATATATATATATGTAAAGAAGATTACGGATATTAATTTATAGAAAGCAATTATACGAAATGTCAAAATATGAATAATAAAGTAATACACACAAATACTTTACCTAAAGTAAATAATACAATAATAGCAAACAATAGTATCCTTTGTTGGAGTTGAAATGCCTAAGTTTTATGCTAAACGGCATACGAGATATATATCAAATGCACAATCTACATAATATTTCTTCTCATAATAGAATATTATCCACAATTTAAGAAGTTCGGTTTGCACGTATCTACTAGAATGCATCTCAAGAGACATTGGAAATTCATCCAATGGCTCCTTACTCAAGCCATTCTTGATGAATAATATTTTATCTTTTCTATTTGCAGATTACATTCCAATATTTCTACATCGTCCATCACAAGTCCACCTAGCACATTTGTAACATCCACCTATGTTTTTAGCTCTGTTTCTTTGCATATATACTTTTTTACCAATCCAGGCATATGTTTGATGATTATCTCTTGTGCTTCACAATCCAAACAAATCTTCGCTTCAATTATAAAGAGAATATCATCATAAATGTCATATATCATAAATACGCATAATCTTTCACATCTAGTTTTATAAATTTTTTTAATACACTATTAGATAAACCACGAAAATATGTACGAAGATTCAAAATACAAGCTTCCATGTTTTATATATATATGTGTGTATGTGTGTGTATATATATCTAATTTATTTTATTTTGTTTTCAATTATTTTGGGAAATTGAAATAAAACCGACAAAATAGTCACATAGTACCATTATCTGCCACTTAACCGTGATATGAGCTAGAATATTCAAAAAACAAAATAAAAACATCACACAACTATTACGGATTATATAAAGGCATAAATTCATCATTAAGAATTTCATTTTCTATAAAAGGTTTAAGTCTTTTCCCACTAAATTTAAACACATTATTGTTTTTAGGAATTTCAATATCGACTGCACCATGAGGATAAAAAAATTTAACTATAAATGGTCATGCCCATCTCGATCTTAATTTTCTTGGAAATAAATGAAATCTAACATTATAAAGTAAAACTTTTTGTCCAATCTCAAAACACTTTCTCATAATATTTTTATCATGAAAATTTTTTGTTTTTTTCTATATAAATCTTTGAATTCTCATATGTATCATTTCTTAATTCTTCAAGTTCATTTAATTGCAATTTTCTTAATTTAGATGCATTATCTAAATTAATATTAAATGCTTTAATTTCCCAATAAGCTTTATGGTCTAGTTTAACCGGTAAATGACAATGTTTACAAAAAACTGACCTATATGGTGTAGAGCCCGAATTTTAAAAAAATACTGTTCATGAGAGTAAGGATCGAGAAAGAGTTTAGAGGGGGTGGTGAATGAACTCTTTCAAATTTTACTGTTTTTGAATTTTCGCTATCAACCATTTTTAGGCGGTTGAAAAATATTTTCTCAAACGGTTGAAAACTTGAACTACTGGTTGTGCGGAAAACAGTTCAGAGTTTTCAATGATCAATAAAATTAGTGACACCCTTAACAACAATAAGTGACTGAGAGATATTTAAGCATGCAAGAAATAGATGACAACGGATTTTATGGATGTTCGAAGATTGAATACTCCTACGTCACCCCTTCTTCCTATGTTAGGAAGTATCCACTAAAAGACTTTGACTTTACAAAATGTTTGTAACAGTCCGATCCATCCAGGACTTATCACACTGCCTGTATTGGAACTCTTAGTGATCACTTTACACTTCTGGATATTAAGAACCCTTAGTTCTCCAGACACCACAAACTTTAATCAAATAACCACCAGGTTACTGATATGAAACAGTAGTTTGTTTGAGTAGCACGAAAAGATCCTTGGATGATCAAGTATGTTTCTAGTTGAACTGCGTGCATATAGAGCGAAGATGAGTATTGACTGTGATTGCGCTCTGAGATTTTCTTTGAAGGCAAGCTCAATGATCTTTGTATATAGCTTTTTTTTTTTTTGGCTTGCATCCTTCTCTTTTGATATAGCCGAATGACTTAACGGTCGGAAAGGACAGTTAACGTAAACCTGAGCTTCAGAATCAGATGAGTCGCTTTCATCTTTATGAGCAATAAATGTTCGCATTTAATCTTCCTTTTGCCCATCATACATCTGAAGCTCTTTTCTTGAGGATTTCCTCTTAAGGCAACTGTTCTTTTCGCATCAGACTGCGAAGTCTATCTCTGAGCTTCCTTTCTGGGATAGAGAGTTAAATGCATATCATTCTTGGAATTGATGTGTAATCGTTGACTTCAAGGAGTTTTGAATGCACTCAACCGGTCAGAGAATGTCTTTTAGCAATAAGTGATTCTCTTAGATGAATCGGTTCACTATTGCCATAATCTAAAGAATCAGCGGTTGAAAATCAGCGGTTTGAGAAACCTGTAGGTATTTTCTGGTTGAGCTTATTAGGATTCCAGCCACGGTTTATTTTGATTTGTCATACACCAAAATTCTTGAAACGCTAGTTTCATTTCTTAACAATTTCCCTCTTTTTGGTGATGACAAAACTGAGCCGTAAGTTTTTTTATCAGAGTGAAAAATCAAAGAACCAGAAATTATATTAGCAATAACCAAGAAGCCAGAAATTGTATTATATTACTATTTCTTAAGTCCTGAACTATTTCTTAAGTCCTGAACTCTGTTCCCTGGCTTTAGCCTTGTTTTCCTTTTTCTTCAGGACTGCTAATTCTTCTTGAATTTTCTTTTCCTGCTCTCTTTCCCCCTTTTTGACTTCACCATGAACAAGAAATTCCATAATTTCTGTAAGTTGAGCACCTTGGGCGTCCATTCGTTGTTCAATACGAGTGATTTGTGCCGAAAGACCAAGGCACATATTGATATGAGCCGTATGATGATGATCCTGTCGGTTGGAAGTTCTTGTGGTCATGGCATCAAAGTATTTAGACATGGTCCTTTTGATAGAGTGGAAGTCCTCTTTCAGATCAAACTGTTTGCGATTTAGAGCAAGGATAGACTGATCCATATTTGTAAGGCAGTTCAGAAGTTCTTGTTTGAAGTTCTCTTCCACAAATTCTTCCTCCTCAGGTGCTGCTTGTTCAGCAAGTAGGTTGGCCTTGAAGGCAATTAATTTAGAGAAAGTTGCCTTGTCAGCAGATTGAGTAGATTCAGTCTCATGAGGTTCCGCCGTGATACTCTCAATAAATTGATCAATGTCCTCATTCGAGACAAAAGAGTTTGAACCAATGACCTTAGGTTCATCTGGTTGTGCGATTTGATCATTGGGTGAGGAAGGCATTGATGAGATGGGTGTCATGGCTTCCTGCACTTCCTTTGGAGAAGATGTGTGCTGCTCTTGTAATTCGTTTGGGGTATCATCCGTAATAGGATCTTGTGAAGAGATAAATGGCTCTTGAAATGGTTTAGCCGCATCAAAATCAGAAAGAAACTGCTCTGCCTCAACAACTGAAAGAGTTGGAGCCTTGTTTGAATCATCAGGAGGCTGTGAAGCATATGCGCCATGGTCAGAAAGTGGCGGAGAAACAACTAGGAGAGCCGAAACATCCTGACAGCATTGGTGTTTGGCACTAGGAGGATCCTCCATCATGAATTTTTCAGAGGTCGGGTGATTTGTTGCTTCATGAAGAGCTTCAGGTGAGAAGACTTTAGCATTCGCATCGGATGAATGGTCTTGACCAGCGGAGGAGGCTTGTAGTTGTTCTGATCGTGGAGTATCCTGAATAGAATCTAGCTCCTTCTGAGCTGTTGTGGTAGGTTCTGGTGAAGAAGGTTTAGAGCTAGAGGCCTTCTGAGTGGCAATGGGTGGAGCTAGTTCTGAGCTGATATCCTCATTAATATCCATCAGAGAGTCAAATTTACTCTTTTCAGCAACAGCTGGAAGATTAAGCTCCTGTCGCATGTGAGCGACTGACATAGCCAGGGACAAAGCGTCCATTTCAAGTTGAGATATGACTGCAGAATCATCCTTGGCTGTGGGACATGTAGAATCAAAATTTTTCCTTTTCAACTGTATAATGATTCGAAGAGTGCTTTCTTTCATTTGAATCTCCACAAAGTCGCGTCTTTGAAGAGCGGTTTGAATGTCTGTCGTTTCGGCCCATTCCAAAATGGACCGTTCAAGCTTGGCGGCTGCCTGTATCTTTCCGGTTTGGAGGAGCGAATCAAAAGTGACAGCAGTGCGATATTGAACCCATTTATCAAACATCTTCATTTTTGTCTGAACAGCCTCATTGACACGCTGACTTGTGAGGATGATGGCCGTATGAACTGCATTGTTTTGAGGTGGATTATCAATCATCACCTGTTTGCCCTTATCGGAAGAGAGAATAATAGGAACTCCTGAATAGGAGGATTGGATAACTGTCTCCGTAATTTGAATCCCTTTAAACTTGGTGACAGATACTGCAGGCAAAGGGGCAGGAATGAGCGGTGCAAAAATATGCTTGACCAGCTTAATCTTTGTTGGTTGTGCGGTTCTTCTTTTCTTGAAAACCTGAGCAACTGGAACATCATCTTTGGACTCATCATCAGAGCTTGTTTGTAAAACCAGTTTTCTTTTGGCTTCTTTGGGAGTAGAGACACTTTGTTTCTTTTTTTTCACAAACTCAACACCAGTTTCTGTTTTGACAGTGACATATTCTTCATCTGTCGGTTTGTTTTTCTGAATGAATTTGTCAACCGATACCCAAGAAAACAGTTTGGTTTTTCCAACGTCAATCATGTCAACCGATTGGACTCCTGCTTTGATCAACATGTGGCATATTTGAACCGCGAAGCCGTGAGATTGATTGTCTTTCTTAATCATGGCTACCAGTATTTTGAAAAGAATATCAGACCAGTTGATACCTAGATTGGAGGAGATGGTGGCCATAAAAGGAATTTCTCCATAGTAATTTTATCATATGCACCAGCTTTGGCAAGAATTCCTTTTGCCACAATATCAGCCAACAGTCAAAATTCGATCTTTAAATCTCGCTTCTGGCATGTTGGGTAAGAGATAGGAGAATCAGTGAGTGAGAAGTTTCTTCGCGAAATATCAGTATTACCATCTGGCAGTGTAGAGAAGTGAGTGATGACAGCCGTTGGTAAGCTAAACAATTCAGCAAACACTTTCTGTGAAGATGAAGTTTTTGTTTTGAACAGAACAAAGAATTTCTCCGTTCTTCATGTGAGCAGAATCAAAGAATTCTTTCAGTAATGTATCGGAGTAGTTGTAGCTGCAACCCAGAAATGTTCGAAGCCTAGATTCTTCGAGCGAGCGGAACATAGCCTTCATAGACTTATTGGGCATCGAAAAGATATATGGGAAGTTGATAGCTACTGTATTCTGTGCAATGGAGGCAGCCATTTGTGTTGAATTGGCAAAGAACTTTTTTGTTTGCTTGTTCCTGCAGAGTGAGCTTAGATGAGATAACACAGTGAGAACGATGATGTGAATGAAGGTAGGTTTGTCCGATTCAAGATTGCACTAGTTAGTCCATGTGGAGGACTGTTAGTGGAGGATTTTTCTAAAATATTTGAAAATTTTGACGGCGGTAAAATGAGTATTTTCAAATTTGAAGGAGAAAAATGTCACTTCACACAGAAGCAGTCGAAGAGTTTGAGTACTTTTTATGAAAATGACGTGGATGTATTATATCCCCAGAATTTGAACCGGATCATTGCTGTGATTAGGTAGGGACCGGTTAAAGAAGATAATAATTATTCCTTAACCATTGTTCCCCCTAAATACGTGCATGAATGACAATGAACCGTCGGTTGCGTATTATAGAACGCTTCACATTTCCCACTGCAGTCATGATGACACAGGCTTTTGGCGCTTGATTTTTATCTATAAATACAGGCAACGATGTTAGCAATAAAATCAAATAAGAGAGATGGAGAGAGATAACAGTCCGGACTTAGCCAAAGAATTTATGAATGCTGTGGTGGCTTCTCGTAAAAAAGCTATTGAGGAGCGAGTGATGAAGAAAATTCTGGCCATGTGGGCAAAAATCCAAAAACTCCAGTTCATCCTTGAATGCGAACTAGCTGCTTCCTCCAGAGAGATGGCGGCACTAGGAAGCTATCGGCGACGTCTTCGCATGGCTGATAATTTTGGCGTCTTTTCTGATGATGGCGTTTATATTCTCATGATGTTCAAGCAGAGGAGTGTTCTGAGAGAGATAGCCATTTCAGAGGAGTTTTCACGTATTGCCATCGGAGGGCTGAGCAGCTGGTTTGCGTCCTGGAGGTTGTACGTAGATAGGGAGATGAAGAGTGTACGCCTCCGCCTCTGTTGATGTACTGCCCCCATGTCTAATGATGTCCCCCCCCCCCCCCCCCCCCCCCCGCCTCTAATGATGTACTGCCCCCGCCTCATATGATAAGAAAATTTTATTTTGTATTACTGACTGTTTCTTGCCTTTTTCTTTTATTTTCTGCAAAATTAAACTAGGCATATACAAGAAATAATCATATCATGATATGTCAATCAAACCAAGCATATTACGAAAATAAGAGAACTTAGCCTCGGGTAGTGGTTTTGTGAAAATATTGGATGTTTGTTGATCAGTATGAACGTATTCAAACCGTATTTCTTTCTTCATGACATGTTCTCGGAGGAAATGATATCTGATATCGATATTCTTTGTCCGAGAGTGCATGACAGGGTTGTATGTTATGGCTATAGCGCTTGTGTTGTCGCAGAATATGGGAGATTCAGCGGCTTGGATTCCATAGTCTTTTAACTGTTGCTGTATCCATAGCATCTGAGCACAACAACTTCCGGCTTCTAAGTATTCTGCTTCAGCGGTTGATGTAGCAATTGACGTTTGTTTCTTGCTGGCCCATGAAATAAGTCTTTCACCCAAGAATTGGCATGAACCACTGGTGCTTTTTCGATCGATTTTGCATCCAGCATAATCTGCATCTGAGTAACCTACAAGATTAAAACTTGAATCTTTGGGATACCAAAGACCCACATTGGCAGTTCCTTTCAAATATTTGAGTATGTGTTTAGAGGCAGTAAAATGAGATTGCATAGGTTTAGCTTGAAACCGTGCACATAAGCATACGACAAACATAATATCAGGTCGACTTGCGGTTAAGTATAGTAAGGACCCAATTAGTCCTCTGTACATTTTTTCATCCACCGAAATTCCCCCTTCATCTTTATCTAATTTGATTGATGAGCTCATTGGAGTGCTGGCTTGAGAGCAATTTTCCATGCCAAATATCTTTAACATATCTCGTGTATATTTGGCTTGATTAATGAAAATACCATTTTCAGACTGCTTGACTTGCAGTCCTAAAAAATAGTTTAATTCGCCCATCATGCTCATTTCAAATTGTTCCTGCATCATCTTAAAAAATCTTTCACATAACATAGGATTAGTTGAATCAAAAATAATATCGTCCACATATATTTGAACAAAAAGTGAATGGTCATTTCTGGAGAATTTAAATAGAGTTTTATCAATTGTACCGATAGAGAATCCATGCTCGAGCAGAAATTTGGTTAGCGTGTCATACCATGCTCTCGGAGCTTGCTTGAGTCCATATATGGCCTTATCCAGTTTGTAAACGTGATCAAGAAAGGCATGATTAACAAAATCAGGTGGTTGTTCTACATAAACTTTCTCATTTAATAAACCATTCAGAAAGGAAGATTTAACATCCATTTGATATACTTTGAAGTCCTTAAATGCTGCAAAAGCTAGAAATATTCTAATGGCTTCTAATCTGGCAACAAAGGCAAAAGATTCATCAAAGTCTATTCCTTCCTCTTGTCTATATCCCTGAGCCACTAAACGAGCCTTATTTCTGATGATTGAACCACTTTCATTCATTTTGTTTCTGTAAACCCATCTAGTTCCAATTATGTGAGCATCATTAGGTCGAGATACTAAGTGCCATACTCTGTTCTTTCAAACTGATTAAGTTCCTCTTGCATAGCCTCTATCCAGTTTGTGTCTAGCAAGGCATCATCAATTTTCTTGGGTTCTATTTGAGAAACGAAAGCAGCCTACATAAATTCATTTATCATCTGATTTCTAGTTCTAAGAGGAGCAGTAGGGTTACAAATGACCTGCTCGAGTGGATGATCCTTGTTCCACCCGAGACAAGGTCCATATGGATTTGGCTCGGTTGGTTGATTGATGTCGTTTTCTTGTTCTGGTGCCTCTTCTTCCACTGGTATATTCTGCGGTTGATAATTGTTTTCTGGTTCATTTGTCTGCTGATTTTTTTCTTGACCGGTTGGGTTTTCTTTGGAGATGGTTTCACCTGTTCTTCTTAGGTCTATCTCATCATCATCATTGCTAGCTTCAAGGTTAGCAGCTTCAAAATTATTTATCAGATCATGCATGCTACTGTTGCTACTGTCATGACATATAGATGATTCATCGAACACAACATGTATGGATTCTTCGACAGTCAGAGTTTTTTGATTATACACTCTGTATGCTTTACTCACTGCTGAGTATCCCAGAAAGATGCCATTTTCAGCCTTTACATCAAATGCGGTGAGATGCATTTTTCCATTTATATGAATAAAACACTTACAGCCGAATATGCGAAAGTACCCCACTTCTGGCAATTTTCCGGTCCATACTTCATATGGAGTCTTTTCATGATTTTTATTAATCATAGACCGATTCTGAGTGTAACAAGCTGTGTTGATGGCTTCAGCCCAAAATCTTTGTGAGATACCAGATTCAGCCATCATGGTTCTAGCTGATTCCTTCAGTGTGCGGTTTCTTCTTTCTGCCACTCCATTTTGTTGTGGCAATCTTGCAGCTGATAACTCGTGTTTAATGCCATGATCTTCAAGGTAGGATGACAGGTATTTGTTTAGAAATTCAGTTCCTCTGTCACTCCTGATTCTGTCAATTTCTTCCCTTTTCTCATTTTGAAGCCTCTTGAGCAGCCTAATTAGTTAATCGACAGTTTGATCTTTGGAGCTTAGGAATAATACCCATGTGAATCTGGAGAAGTCATCAATAATTACAAGAGTGTATTTCTTTCTCCCTAAGCTCATCACCGGAATAGGTCCAAACAGGTCCATATGAAGGAGTTTCAAACATCTTGCTGAAGAGTTTCTTCCCTTGCTTTTGAAAGTTGATCGAACTTGTTTTCCTAGCTGACAAGCATTGCATACTTTATCTTTGGCAAAGTCAACATTAGGCAGTCCAGATACCAGCTTAAGCTTACTAATAATAGCAATGGATTTGAAATTTAGATGATTGAGCCTTTTATGCCATAGCCAATTTTTATTTCCATTTTGAGCAATGAAGCAATTAGATGCATTTTAATATTCATCATTCCATTCTACTCTATAGGTATTTGACTTCGATAGCCAGTCAGCACAATTGTCCCTGCATTAGTTTTAACCATGCATTTGTCTCTATGAAATTCAACCGTATATCCATTGTCACTCAGTTGACTTATACTGATCAGGTTATAACATAAATTTTCTACCAAGAGAACATCTTTAATGATGATTTTGCCATGAATAATCTTACCCTTACCCATGGCTTTACCTTTAGCATTGTCACCGAAAGTGATTGTTGGACCCTTGAAATTCACAACTTCTGACAAGAGATTTTTGTTTCCTCTCATATGTCTTGAGCATCCGCTGTCTAAAAACCATGTTGATTTTTCCAAGTTTTTCTTCTTTAGTTCCATTTCATCTGTGGATTCTTGATCTTCCTTGGCCATGAGACACTCGACTGTCTCGTCTTCGTTTTCACTTGAAGATGCCTCAGAAGAGGATTTTTCTTACTCGGTTTCAGCCCATTTGCCTTTGTCCTCTTCTGCAATCAGAACTCGCTGATTCTTTTTCTTGACGAATTTCTTGTTGTCTTTGAATCGTCTTCTATTCTCCTGTTTCTTTTCATCCTTCTTTGGCTTGTTGCATTCTGCAATAAATTGTCCCTTATTTCCACAGTTAAAACAACCTTGACCATCCTCAGTATGGTCCTTTTTAAAATAAGGTTTATTCATTTGAGATTGATTTTTGCGCATGAATTTGCTGAACTTCTTAACAAAAAGAGACATGGCTTCATTGCTTAGTTGCTCAGGCAATTTCTTACTTATGTACTCTTCGACCGGAAGAGTCACTGTAGCAGCTGCCAAAGCCCTTGTTTGTTGAGTTGCGGATGGCTCTTCTTCAGTTCATATTCCAAGCTAAAATTCATATGCTTTAAGATCACCAAACAGATCATGGAGTTCCAGTTTGTTCAGATCTTTGGATTCGCGCATTGCTATGGTCTTCACATCCCATTCTCTGAGAAGAGCTTGCATGACCTTCAAAGCGATTTATCTGTTGGAGTACTCTTTTCCAAGTGAGATGGGCTCGATGATAATGCTGCTAAACCGCTCATCAAATTCTGCAAGAGTTTCTCCTGGCTTCATCTTTGCATTATCGAATTTTTGGATAGCCACTGTCAGTTTGTTTTCTTTGCTCTGATCATTGCCTTCGCACAGTTGAGTAAGTTTTTCCCATATCTCCTTTGTAGTGGTACAGGTCCTGATTTTGGCGAACATGTTCTTATCCAGAGTCTTATATAGAATATCTTTTGCAACGTTGTCCTGGTTTGCTTTCTTTTTATCCTCAGTTGTTCATTCAGATCTATGTTTCTCTATCATTTGAGGAACGCCTTCAGATGTACCAACAACTGTGTTTACTTTCATGATCTTCATTGTTCCATCGGTGATTACAAACCACATATCGTCATCCTGTGCTGCTAGATGTGCCTGCATGCGAATTTTTCAATCATCATAATCTTCCTTGGAAAACATAGGAATTTTGTTGAAGGATGCCATGATTATTTGAATGATGTCAACGTTTAGAGAAAAACCCCGCTCTGATACCACTTGTTAGGATCGGGAAAGAGTTTAGAGGGGGGGTGAATGAACTCTTTCAAATTTTACTGTTTTTGAATTTTCGCTATCAACCGTTTTTAGGCGGTTGAAAAATATTTTCTCAAACGGTTGAAAACTTGAACTACTGGTTGTGCGGAAAACAGTTCAGAGTTTTCAATGATCAATAAAATTAGTGACACCCTTAACAACAATAAGTGACTGAGAGATATTTAAGCATGCAAGAAATAGATGACAGCGGATTTTATGGATGTTCGGAGATTGAATACTCCTACGTCACCCCTTCTTCCTTTGTTAGGAAGGATTCCACTAAAAGACTTTGACTTTACAAAATGTTTGTAACAGTCCGATCAATCCAGGACTTATCACACTGCCTGTATTGGAACTCTTAGTGATCACTTTACACTTCTGGATATTAAGAACCCTTAGTTCTCCAGACACCACAAACTTCAATCAAATAACCACCAGGTTACTGATAAGAAACAATAGTTTGTTTGAGTAGCACGAAAAGATCCTTGGATGATCAAGTATGTTTCTGTTGAACTGCGTGCAGATAGAGCGAAGATGAGTATTGACTGTGATTGCGCTCTGAGATTTTCTTTGAATGCAAGCTCAATGATCTTTGTATATAGCTTTTTTTTTTTGGCTTGCATCCTTCTCTGTTGATATAGCCGAATGACTTGACGGTCGGAAAGGACAGTTAACGTAAACCTGAGCTTCAGAATCAGATGAGTCGCTTTCATCTTTATGAGCAATAAATGTTCGCATTTAATCTTCCTTTTGCTCATCATACATCTGAAGCTCTTTTCTTGAGGATTTCCTCTTAAGGCAACTGTTCTTTTCGCATTAGACTGCGAAGTCTATCTCTGAGCTTCCTTTCTGGGATAGAGAGTTAAATGCATATCATTCTTGGAATTGATGTGTAATCGTTGACTTCAAGGAGTTTTGAATGCACTCAACCGGTCAGAGAATGTCTTTTAGCAATAAGTGATTCTCTTAGATGAACCGGTTCACTATTGCCATAATCTGAAGAATCAACGGTTGAAAATCAGCGGTTTGAGAAACCTGTAGGTTTTTGCCGGTTGAGCTTATTAGGATCCCATCCGCGGTTGATTTTGATTTGTCATATACCAAAATTCTTGAAACGCTAGTTTCATTTCTTAACAATGAGTTACTATTCTAGCGTTGCGGTGCTACAATAGTCGCGCCTAGCCGCTAGAGTTGCGGCAATTTTGGCGCAACGGTGATGGAAAGTGGTTCTGAGGCGCTACAGACGCGAAAAGTGACTATGTAAACCCACTTTGACTTCCACCATCCATTCTCCATCATTTTCCTCCTGCTTCACGCAAACCCTCATCCATCTCATCTCCATTATCGAATTCCTTTCCTCATTTTATGGGGGATTTACCCAAGAAAATTATGAAATGAAGGTAGATTTGTGATCCTCCCATCATAGGCTTCAAGATGATGTAAGTATTTCTCATTTTTATTCAAGTTTGGAAATGAAATTTAAATTTTATATTTGAGATATTAAGATGAAGATGTTGTATTTGAGGTGGTTTTAATTTAAAAGAGATATGAGCATGGTTTCTTGTTCTATTCACAAACGGATTTACACCTTTTGTATTTCGTGTATATGGGACGGTTGTAATTGGATTTTGATGTTAGGGTCTTCATCAAACTTTTATATTATCAAGTTAGCTTTGATTTGGTTCTTCCATCACTCAGTTCCAGGAATAAATGAAACAGATATGTGATTCTTACCAAAACTGTTATGGAACTCCGAGTTAGTGCAGATTTGTGTACATGCCTTCTGTTTATTTGAATTCTGAGATTTATTTTTTGAGATTCTGGATTTGTTGTTCAATAAAAAATATAGAACATTGTCTCGTATTCAAAATGATACCAAATTGGCTTGATTGCATTTGATATTGAGGAAGTAATGCTCAAAATACTAAAATGTTCAAGAAATTTATTGACGCAGACTTCGTGGGAATTATGTTATATGTTTCAAATTATGAACGACTGGGTAATTTAATTTATTCGACAAAAATTTGTGAAGAATAATTTTTGGGCTTTTAGTTGTTTTGCATATCCAATTTGTGGGTCATGATTCGAAGCAATATTGAATTAATTATGAATTTTATATAGAAAATATTCTGTTTTGATAAATGATCTGAGTTCTTGACTTATAATAGACTTCAGAGGTTCAAGACTTATCAACTACACATTTTGATATCTTTTTGGTAATATTTGAGAGGTGTGTTACGGTCGGTAACATACGACTGAAATTTCTATGGATCAATGAATGACTTGTGATTTGATGATGATTGTTGTCTTGAGATGAGTTTATTATGATATCGATATGATGATAATGATTTGCATCATTACATTGAATATTGAGCCACTTTTCGATCCAAATTTGATATGGCGGAGGTTGCGTTGATTTATTGATTTGTTGGACGCATAGGGTTGTAGTTGAGTTGTCATAGTGTATGCGGAGGTCGCTGCTATGGCTTGAACACTCTCTATAAGCGCACAATAGTCCAGAGATTGTAGAACACAGCACCCCACCCGTAGCGGATGAGTCTTTGGATGTTGCTGTGGAATTTTCTTCCCTTGGGTACCCTATAACCAACTTATTCACTTGATTTTGAGATTTATTGATAACCACAGCTTCTGATCATGCATTGCATTTTATTGCATCTTTATGGATTTCATATGCACTAGTTGTCATTTTAATTCTCATATGTTATTGATTGTATCATACTGAGTTTATACTCACCGGCATGTCGGCTACCTCTTGTTTTCATGTGCTTGACGGTAGGCGATTCGAGGCCAGGATGCCAGAGTCCAGCTCCAGGCGAGGAGATGCGAGTTAGAGTGGGATTCTCGGGTCTTAGGAGCTATTTGATGATGTTTGGACTACATTGGCTCACTAGTTTATTTTGGCATGTTAAAACTTATATTTCAAACATTTGAGACCTTTAAATTATTTTGACGATGTTTTTGTCGGTTTGTGAACCACATATTATGTATTTTACTCAATCGTTTGGTTTGTTACATTTATAATTATTAGTATTAAATGTCAAACCCGGGGCCCCACATTAGGTGGTATCAAAGCATAAGATATTTGGAAACAGGGCAGATCGAGTTAGTTCGAATTGCTTGATCATGTGATATATTTGCTAGCATATTCACTGTGCCCTAATGTGAAATACATGATTATAATTGAGATATTATATTGTTGAGCTTCATTCGAGATTATTGAGATTTATTGAGTCTCGAGAGCCAGAGATGGTCGATACAAGATTGAAAATTTTATGATATTGTAATTTTATCTTTGTTTGATCTATTGTATATCAGACATGGCTACTCGAGATAGAGGTCGTGGTAGACCTAGATAGACATACCAGTGGCACAAGATCAGGGTAGTGCTACTCAAACTCATATGGATATAACTCTGACTCAAATGGAGATACTGTTATCCAGATTTCAGTCTTTGCGCTCACCGATGTTGAAGGGTACAGAAAATGCATTAGAGTGTGAGAGCTAGTTGGAGAGTATGGATCAGTTATTTGAGTCTCTTGAATATCTAGATGATTGTAGAATCAAGTTAGTTGTTTATCAGTTATTGGATGTTGCTAAGAGTCTATGGATCATGACCAAGAAAGCTTTAGAGGGTCGAGGTACAATTATTAACTGGGATGTCTTTAAATATGAATTTTATCAGTGTTTCTTTCCTACCTCTTACAGGAAAGATAGGGGATCCGAGTTTTGCAAATTTAAAGCAGGGAAATCTAAAAGTTGAGGACTATGTTGCTAAGTTCTCGATCGAGCCAAGGAAGCTGAAACCGGAATCATTAGACAGAGAGATTCTCAGTATATAAAACGACTCCAGAAGCCACAATATCGGCAGTAGTTCAGATTGGGTAATATTGGCGGTAACAATGACAACATAAGAGTGCAGTTTAGGGCTAAAAGAAATCAATTCAAGAGACATGACAATAATTATTCAAGTTCTAGTGGATCGAGACATTCTGGTTCATTACAGAGCATTGGTTATTTAGGCCCGACTTGTGGTCAGTGTGGTGGTAGACATTATACCAATCAGTGTAGAGGAGTATCTGGAGCTTGCCACTAGTGTAACCAGGAGGGATACTATGCTCAGTGTTTCTTAACCGTGGCAGTGATATATCTTAGAGTGGGGGATCATCGAGACAGACAGCTCACCAGAATAGCCATCCCCTACAATTCATTCCAATCAGCAGTCTAGCCGGTCAGGTCAGAGCAAACATGGTGGTAGCCACAAGGTAGGACAACCACCTAGACAGCAGGCTTGAGTTTTTGCACTAACTGAGGATGAGGCACATAATGCTCCGGATAATATCATTTCAGGTAATTATCTTCTCTCAAGTTATCCTGCTTATGTGTTGATGGATGCGGGTGCATCACATACTTTCATATCTGAGAACTTTGTCTCCTTGTGTTGGAATCTAAATTTCGGCGTTTGACAAAATATGAACCAACTTAAAATACGAACCAATTGATCGAGTAAACTGAACTCAGCAACTGGACTTAATAACTGAAATCAGCTGACTGATCAGTTGGAAACTGATCAACTGACTGATCAGTTGGAAACTGATCAGTTGATATATTCAGCCGTATGCTAAGCACCCTTCAAATGAACATATCTCGGGAAAGAACAATCAACCGTCAAGAGACATAGAAGATTGCAACGCCGCACTTCAATCAATACAGCTTAGAAAAACGCATTTCGGCGAAAGCAATTAAGACACCCATCACAATAAATGAAGCAAACAATGTCCAAGGAATAATCCAGTAGAAATCAACGGATACAAAGATTCAAATTCATCTCAAGTTACCATTGGAGAAAAGAAGCTTATAAATATGACAGAAGAACAGCTGAAGAAAAGAGAGAGTCAACACTATTCAAAAAGTTTGCTGTCACTCTGTCAAAATCTCAGCTCAATCTTACTTGATATATTCGTAGCAGTTAAGGCTACAATTTGAGCTCATTAGCAAGTTGTAATAATCGTTGAAATTCGATAGTGCTAAGATCAGTTATCACTGAGAACATTCTGTAATACTAAGAGTTTCAGTTTTTGGCAGTGTTAAGTCCAAACTGAAGTGGGTCAGTACAATTCTTTTATTGATCAAAGTCTTTTAGTGGATATCCTATCCTTGAGATAGAAGGGGTGACGTAGGAGTAATTAAATTCTCCGAACATCCAGAAACAACCCTTGCCTATTATTTCAGTTTCGTATTCTATCTTTCAGTCAGTTATTTTCCGCAACTACTTTAGTTTAACTGATTGTCATTGACCAACAAGATTCCGAGAATCAGTTTGTCACCAAAATGAACTCAAAATTCGAAAAGATCAGTTTTAATTGTGAGTGTTTATTCAACCCCCCTTCTAAACACTCTTGATATGTTAATCGATCCTATCAAGTGGTATCAGAGCGGTTGAATCTTGTTCTTGAATACTTTTGATCTAAAAATTTGCCAGCATGACTTCATTCAAAAAAATTCCCATGTTCTCCAGAGAAAAATTTGATGATTGGAAAATCAGAATGCAGGCTCATTTGGCTGCACAAGATGATGACATGTAGTATGTCATAACTGATGGACACATGAAGATTCTAAAAGCAAATACAGCAGTTGCCATAACAGAAGGGGCACCACAAAGAATAGAAAAACCCAGAGATGAATGGACAACTGAAGACAAAAGAAAAGCAAATCTTGACAATGTGGCTAAAGACATTCTGTACAAAACGCTGGACAAAGTAACTTTCAGCAAAATAAAGATGTGTAAAACAGCCAAAGAAATTTGGGAAAAGCTGATCCAGCTGTGTGAAGGAAATGATCAAACCAAAGAAAATAAACTTTCTGTTACTGTTCAAAATTTTGATAACATCAAAATGAAAGCAGGAGAATCAATGCACGAGTATGATGAAAGAGTGAGCAGTATCATCAATGAGTTAAATGCACTTGAAAAAGTGTATACCAATAAAGAAATTGCACTAAAAGTAATGAGAGGTCTTCCCAAGGAATGTGATGTCAAGACCATGGCAATGAGGGAGTCCAAAGATCTGAATCAAATTGAACTTCATGATTTGTTTGCTGATTTAAAGGCTTATGAGTTTGAGCTGCAGACCAGAGAAGGAGAACCATCTATCTCTGCTGCCACAACTGCTCTAGCTGCTGTCAGAACTGAACAAATCAGTTCAGTCGAAAAATCTGCTGATCAGTTGAGTAATGATGCTATGTCATTATTCATCAAAAAATTCGGAAGGTTCATGAGAAAGAATCAAGGGAACTTCCAGAAGCCATACCAAAGGAAGAATTCCAAAGATGAACCAAATGCCTGCTATAACTGTGGGAAATCAGGTCACTTCATTGCTGATTGTCCTAAACCCAAGAAGGACAGTCAAGGCTCAACTGACAGAAGAAAGAAATCATATGAACGCAAAAGAAGACCCAAGGAAGATAAGAAGGTCTTCAGAAAGAAACATGAGGTACTCTTAGCTGAAGAAAACAAATCTAAATGGGCAGAAACTGACAGTGAAGAGTCAAAACCAGAAAGCTCATGCAGTTCTAGTGATGATGAGGAAGTAAAGTGCTTGATGGCTAATGATGCAGCAAAAGAATCATCTAGCCAACAGGAATTTGATTTCAGCTCAACTGATTTCACACGAGAAGAACTCATTCTAACACTACATGACATGGTAAATGAGTATCAAAAGCTTGCATCATCATTTGAAGAAATCAAAGCAAAGCAAACTGATCCCACAGACAATAAAATCAAAACTGATGAATCAGTCAATGGGTTGAGTCTAAAAAGGAAAATTGCTGAGTCAAAAGCAGAAAGAAACAAAAATCAGTCATTAATACAGAAGTTGATGCTTGAAAACTCAAAACAGACTGAGCATATTCAGTATTGGAACAAAACATCTAGTGCACTAAATGAAATGCATATTTCACAAAAATTAGTTTCTGATAAATCTGGTTTAGGGTTCAACACTCAAGGAGAAATGTATCCAAATGATACTCAACCAAAGCTAACAATGGACAAAGGGAAATACATTCACTTTGTCAAATCAGCAGTGGTACAAGAACAAATTGAGCCCAGTAAACTGATTGAGCAACCTACTGAGAATATGAACAAGGCTAGAAGATATGGGATTGGTTATAGTCAAAAATTCTCAACTGATTCACAAAGTCAGTCATCAAAGAGATTTTACAAAAACTATTCGAATGGCTATTCCAATTACTATAACTGCAAGCCAGTTCAGAAGAGATATAGACTGAACAATCAGTTGAATAAAGCTAAAACACATATTGTATCATTCGTACACTACACAAGCACACAAAGCCGAGAAAAACCATTTGGAATACAGCTACTGGAAAGTCTGTTAGACTAATCCAAGTATGGGTTCCTAAAGGACTAATCAGTTCAGGACCCAAATAGATATGGGTACCAAATTATATTATGTGTGTGACTGCAGGTAACAGGTACAAACAAGAACTCAATATGGTATTTGGACAGTGGATGTTCGCGAAATATGACAGGAGATGCAAGTGTGCTATCTCAACTGATCAAATACAGTGGTCCAAATATCAGTTTTGGGGACAATTCCAAAGGTAGAACTGTGGGTAAGGGTAAGCTTATCCATGATAACTTTACTTTTAAAGATGTTCTATTAGTAGAAAACCTGAAGTATAACTTGATCAGCATCAGTCAGTTATGCGACAGTGGATTCTCAGTACATTTTGACAAAAACTCATGTTCAGTCAAAACTTCAACTGATGAAATCATACTAACTGGCAAACGTTATGGAAACACATATAAAATCAGTTGGAATGATCAAACTTATGCACCAGTTAGTTTTATTGCTTCCAAATCATCTAAAAACTGGTTGTGGCATAAGAGACTAAACCATTTAAACTTTAAAACCATTGCCTATCTGAGTAAACATGAACTTGTAACTGGTTTGCCCAAAATAGACTTTTCAAAAGAAAAACTTTGCTCAGCATGTCAGTATGGTAAACAAGTACGATCTTCTTTTAAAAACAACGGTTGTAAATCTTCATCCCGATGCTTAGAACTGTTGCACATGGATCTCTTTGGTCCTATACCAGTCATGAGCTTAGGGGGAATGAAATACACCTTGGTATTCGTAGATGATTTTTCAAGATTTACTTGGGTTATTTTTCTCAAATCTAAAGACCATACTGCTTCACAACTGATAAAGCTCTTCAAAAGACTTTTAAATGAAAAATCAATTGGAATTGATCGAATCAGATCAGATCGAGGAACTGAATTCATCAATCAAACTCTTTCAAATTTTCTAGAGAATGCTGGAATTAAGTATGAGCTCTCAGCAGCCAGAACTCCTCAGCAAAATGGTGTAGCTGAGAGAAGAAATCGGACCCTTAAAGAAGCTGCTAGAACAATGTTTACTGATTCTGGTATTTCTCAAAGGTTTTGCGCAGAGGCAGTAAACACTGCGTGTTATACTCAGAACAGATCAATGATTAATAAGAATCATATGAAAACACCATATGAGATCTGGCATGGAAGAAAATGTATAATTACTTATTTCAAAATATTCGGATGCAGATGTTTTATCCTTGATAATGGTAAAAATTATTTAAAAGCGTTTGATGCTAAATTTGCAGAGGGAATATTTCTTGGATACTCATCAGTTAGTATAGCTTATAGAGTTTTCAACAAGAAAACCCTAAATGTTGAAGAATCAGCTCATGTTGATTTCGATGAAACTGAACTAACTAATAAGCCAACTGATCAAGTTGAGCTAGTTGATCGATTTACAGATATCAGTTTGGAGGATGATGATGAAAAATACAATCTTATTAATCAAAACAATCTCCAAACACCCAAACCAGAAGTGTCAGATCAATCAGTTGAACCAGAAGCCATTCCTAATGATCAGTTGATAGAGCATAATGATAACATTCAAATACCAGTTGACGAAGCACCAACTGAGACTGAAAACTGTGTTCAGTTACCAACTGAAGAAATTGCTGATACAACAAATACTGAGTACAGATGGAGAAAATCACATCCACCTGAGCTAGTAATAGGAAATCCATCTGATCCAGTAAGAACTCGCAATCAAATGCTAAATTTATTTATCCATTCAGCTTTTGTATCACAACTAGAACCAAAGAAAACTGATGAGGCTCTTGCTGATCCTAACTGGGCAAATGCAATGCAAGAAGAGCTAAATCAGTTCAATCATAACAATGTCTGGAACATAGTTCCAAGACCAGTTTCAAAAACTGTTATAGGTACAAAATGGGTTTTCAGGAACAAACTGAACGAAGATGGTTCAGTTGGACGCAACAAAGCAAGATTAGTAGCACAAGGATACAGACAAGAAGAAGGAATTGACTATGATGAGACATATGCTCCAGTTGCAAGACTGGAAGCAATCAGAATGTTTCTTGCTTATGCATCATACAAGAACTTCAAAGTCTATCAAATGGATGTCAAAAGTGCATTCCTAAATGGCCAGCTACAAGAGGAAGTATATGTTGAACAACCCCCAGGTTTTGTAAATCACAACTTTCCTGATCATGTATATCATTTGAACAAAGCTTTATATGGTCTTAAACAAGCTCCCAGAGCTTGGTACGAAACTCTTTCAAAATTCCTAACTAATCATGATTTTTCTGTTGGATCAGTTGATAAGACCTTGTTCAAATTTACTAAGAATGATCACATTTTATTAGTTCAAATTTATGTTGATGATATCATATTCGGGTCAACTAACCCCAAATTATGCGAGAAATTTGCTAAGCTAATGCAGGATAAGTTTGAAATGAGCATGATGGGTGAACTGACATTCTTTCTTGGACTACAAGTGAAGCAACTGGAAACTGGTACATTCATCAGTCAGACTAAATATACAAAGGAGCTGCTGAAGAAATTTGGCATGGAATCATGTTCAGCTGCGAATACTCCCATGAGCTCATCAGTAAAATTGAACAATGATCAAGGGGTAATATCAGTTGAGGCGACAATATATCGAGGCTTAATAGGGTCATTGTTATACCTAACATCCAATCGCCTTGATATTGTATTTGCTGTGTGTATGTGTGCTAGATTTCAAGCAAATCCTAAGCAATCACATTTCTCAGCTGCTAAAAGAATTTTGAAATACCTTAAGGGTACACAAAATGTTGGGTTATGGTATTCTAAAGACTCTACTTTTAATTTAGTTGGATATTCAGATGCAGATTATGCAGGATGTAAGCTTGATCGTAAAAGTACAAGTGGATCTTGTCAGTTTCTAGGAGACATGCTGATCTCTTGGTTCAGCAAGAAGCAGACATCTATAGCTACCTCAACAACTGAAGCAGAATACCTTGCTGCTGGTAGTTGCTGTGCACAACTGATCTGGATCCAGCAACAATTGAGAGATTATGGAGTAATTACAAATAATTCGCCCATATTTTGTGACAATACGAGTACAATTGCCATCACCTATAATCCAGTTCTTCACTCAAGGACAAAGCATATAGATGTCAGACACCACTTCATTAGAGATCATGCTTTGAAGAAGGACATCAGACTGGAGTATATATCAACTGAGCAACAAGCAGCTGACATCTTCACCAAACCATTACCCGAGACTAAGTTTTCTTACTTTCGCAATATTCTTGGTTTAATTGATCTGTCTTAAAATTATTACTGATGTTGCTTTACTAATAGAATTATCTGCAGAAAATAAGAACACAACAAATTGAAAATAATACTTTATTAAGAATACCATCGATCCCAGTTTACAGAATATATCATAGAACCAACTGAATCCTGCCATTCTCTAATCCAATCATTCAACTCATAAATTTGGACTCTAGAAAATGACCTAGTTGTAGAAATCTTCTCAACCACATGTCATTCCTTCCATAACATTGCTTCTAACAGACATTTGTCATCAATCAGATCTGTAACATGCCTAACTTCAAAACGATCAATGTATTTTCTTGTTGTTGCTGCTTGAGCACGAGTAGGAACAGCACCACTACTACTTACCCTATGCAAATCATGAATCTTGAACCATGTTGACATCACTTTCATCAAGACATATTCTTCCATTGTCTTCTTCAATTCTTCTAAATAAGGACTTAATTGCTCATTAACTTGAATATGCGAACTACTGCATGCATCAGAGTTACTTGAATCCGACATATTGAACTGTTATTGTCTCACATTCTATCATCTTATTTATAGACATATGAAATTTAAATGTGAAGAAACTGAAGAGACTCAAATCAACCGAAGCGTCTTTCTCATTTACCGAGGCTTCTTAACTATCAGTTGTTCATTATCAACTGAAATCAGTTTGACATTTATTACTTAATGCTTAACAAATCATCAGTTCATCTGTTTATGATCGTAATTCATATATAATAACAAATGAAACCATAAATATTTGCTTGGATTACATCTTCATATTTTTCTTCCACATCAATTATTCACATTTTCAACCAAACGGATAGAGGTGAGGTAGATGTCTTGAGAAAGCTGTGGGAAGAAGCTATGCGAGTAAGGATCTCCAGCTCCTTTCGAAGTATCAGCTAATAGATATGACCATCCTTGAAGATGTCCACCCACACAGCTATATTCAAGTGCTCCCGCACTTCTCTCAACTCTGGGAAGACTCTTGTAGAAGACTTTGTCTTCTATAACAGCCTTCCTAGCTTCCAGAGAAAATGGCGAAGCACTCGAGCTACTCATATCTGCCATTCTTTCGTCTTGAATATTTTCATCAATATGACTGAAACTAACCGTGTTACTTCTATTTATAGCAGAATATCAAAGAAGTTGAAGGGTCGTCAACGTTTCAGCAAACAAAAATTTTTCTGACCTTTAAATTTATTCGCTTTAATTATTTTATGCACTAATTAAGAGGGAATAATGGTTTTAAAAGGTTAACTGAGAAGACAAATGTTAGTAAACTCTCAACTGAAAGGACACAGTCTTACAACTGATCGTTCAGTTGGGTATTTCACTAATCTTCTCATATAAGTTAACTAATTAAAACATATTATATTCCAAATCAAGTGACGTGACTGTCTATTATCTAATGATGAATCTCATTTTGAAAACGTGGAAGCATTTGAACCGTTTAAATTGTACACACGCTTATAGCACACGAACACACGTTTTTATTCAAAATTTTGATGGACTGACACGTGTCCAGAATCCAAACAATCACATACATATAAATAATTTCCCGATTCAATTCAGCTTTCTTTCTTACGCGTACATCATCTCTCAGAGCAAACTCATACACTCAGAGCTTGTATTTCGCAAAATTTCAGGTTTCCTTACTCTCAGCAATGGCGAATCAAATCCCAGCTCACATGTTGAACGCTATGGCCATTGATTTTGACTCAGTTTTATCAGTTCACGAAGCTGAAATTAAAAACTTCTTTCTGAAGATTGAATCTGCTGGTCTCAGAATGTTTTTGGGACAATACTCGCAGGAGATTTACCCAAAAGAACTCCAAGACCTCTACTCAAATGGATATATCAACTCTGATGGAAACTTCATTGCCACTATAAATGGTCAGTCAGTGACCATTTCTGAAGATTCTTTCAGAGAAATCTTTTCATTACCCTCTGATGGATTAGTACACCTTGCTGATGTTAAAGCATCAGATATTGAAGAAATGCAAATTGCACTCTCTGCTGATGGACGGAAAATCAAATTTTCCGATCCTAAGAAGTAACTGAAGCATGAGGTTCAGTTGCTGGCTGATATCGTAGCCAAAGGGCTATTGGCCAAGGCAGGATCGTATGCTGCCCTGACTTTGGAGAAGTTTCAAGCTATTACGATCATTATGGCTGGAATAAAATTCAACTGGAAGCAACTTATTTTTAGTATCTTGAAGAACATGTTTTCCTCCACCAAGCAATCCAAAGGATTTGCAGTGCCGCTAAGCTATTTGATGAAAGTAAAAGGGTGGGTGGCTGATGATTCGGAGCAATTATCTAAATTCAAAATTTTCAATGGGAAGAATATTTTGCCAACCAAGACTAAACTAGATATCTCTCCTGATCAGTTCGTGAAGATCAAGAAGGAGATTGGGACACAACAGGCTGCTCCCAAATCAGTTAAACAGGAGAAGACATTGGCTCAACTGAAGACAGTTAAAAGAAATCTGATTATTAGTGAATCCGATTCTGAGAAGACGCCCTCTCCAAAAATTGCCAAGAAACCAAGAACACAAAGGACAAAATTACCAACCACGGTAGAATCAATTCCTACTGAAAGACTGATATCTTCAGATGCCCAACAGCCTATCAAAGCAGTTCCTCTGAAGATTATTCCACCAGAAATCTCAGCTAGTGCAACAAAGGAAACATTTAGAATCAAAGCTCCTCTAATCCACATCAATCGTCCTACCGTTCTAGCACCTGCCAGACCCAAAAGTATAAAGATTATAGAAGTGGTGGATACTACTCGTACTGGATTGAAAATTCCACACATCCTCAGTACTGAAAAAGGCAAAGACAAATTGATTGAAGAGCCCAGGCCATCCAATTCAATTCAAACTCATATTGACCTTGTTTGGGAACAGGTTAATAATTTTGCAGCATCAAAACTTAAAATCTATGATGAATGGACCGTCTACAGAATTCAAATTTTGGCTAAGCAGCTGAAAAAGAAATCCTAGCTAAACAATTTTATCAAACTGAAAGCAATTGTCCTCAAGATGGTCAAAGCTGCTACAATTGTTCAGGCTTTGGAGAGAAAAACATATTTTTTTGATCAAATTCGAGCTAAGAAGCTATCTCAACTGCTTCAGAAATTAAAGGCAAACTACATTTCCACCAATCCAACTGCCTATAGTGATCGAGCTGTGATCACTCAGCTAGATACAGATCTTACTAGCTTGCAAGCTCAGATAAAAATGTGGTAAATGGATCAGGAGTTAGTTATTCCTGAGGAAGCCTCTGAATAAGAAGAAGAAGACCCCTCCTCTCAGCAGAAAGAGCCATCCTCAGAACAAACTATTGTTACAACTGAAAAACCAGTTCAGGATGTGCCACAATCATCTGCTGTGGAACATCAGCTGTACTCTGAAGCCGAGTTGAATTTTGCCAACATTGATGAAATAATTCAAGCAGTAGTGACATAATCTATGAATAATGAAACCATTTCTGAAGAAGTTGATCACTCAACTGATCAAATTACTCAAGAGGTTTCTATCTCAACAGAAGCACCAGTTCAGCCTGCTGTTTCTGAACTAAAAGAGGAAACAGTGGTGCCTACTCAATCACCAAATCAACAGATTGCTGAAAATATGTAGGCAGTTCATGACCCTTTCACTGAAAATCTTATTCAGCAGGAAAGCCCAATTGTTTATCAACATCAATCTTCATCTCCTTCAGTCCAAGTAGCAGTAACTGAAACAGATGTTCCAGCACACACTGTCTCTGAAACGATATTATCTGATAGAACCATGGTGGTCTTTGATCAAGTCTCACATGAACCAAGAACATCTAATCAGTCACCTCCTCTTCAATCCACGGAAATGGATCTTGTTCTTGAAGAAATCCAGAATATGCAGCACAATATGCAGCAGATGATTATTGAAATCAAGAAAATTTAATCCATACAATTCTCTCATACTGTCAAATTGGATTCTTCAATTGAATATGACTCCGCAAAACTGAAAGCCATTCAAGCAAACATGGAGTCTCTTACCCGAACTGTACTTGAGATGAAAAATAACAGATGTCTAGCTCAAAGTCTCTATACAACTCAGGATATAATCAGTCAACGAGTTGAGCGATTGGAAACTTCTGTTTCTAATAAAATGGAATTGCTGCAGACTTGTTTACAAACTGCTGTCTCAAGTATCTCTGCAGATGTCAAAATTCTTTCCACTGACGTTCGAAAATTATCTGAGAAGATGGATTTGTTTGACAAAAAGGGGGAAGAAATCAAAGATCAAAGAGCATCTTAAAAAATAGCAGAAAAACAGCATAAGCAGTTAATCAGATTATTAGATTCAGCTGTTATTAAATCAAGATCTCTTTCACTTCAAGAAATTCAATCTCTTATTTTATCTACAATAAGCTCAGATATTCAGTTATTATTTACTTAGTTTTGTCAAACACCATAAAGGGGGTAGTTGTTGGAAACTAAATTCCGGCGTTTGACAAAATATGAATCAACTGAAAATACGAACCAACTGATCGAGTAAACTGGACTCAGCAACTGGACTTAATAACTGAAATCAACTGACTGATCAGTTGGAAACTGATCAGTTGATATATTCAGCCGTATCTTAAGCACCCTTCAACTGAACATATCTCAGGAAAGAACAATCAACCGTCAAGAGACATATAAGATTGCAACGCCGCACTTCAATCAATACAGCTTAGAAAAACGCATTTCGGCGAAAGCAATTAAGACACCGCATCACAATAAATGAAGCAAACAATGTCCAAGGAATAATCAAGTAGAAATCAACGGATACAAAGATTCAAATTCATCTCAAGTTACCGTTAGAGAAAACAAGCTTATAAATATGACAGAAGAACAGCTGAAGAAAAGAGAGAGTCAACACTATTCAAAAATCTTGCTGTCACTCTGTCAAAATCTAAGCTCAATCTTACTTGATATATTCGTAGCAGTTAAGGCTACAATTTGAGCTCATTAGCAAGTTGTAATAATCGTTGAAATTCGATAGTGCTAAGATCAGTTACGCACTGAGAACATTCTGTAATACTAATAGTTTCAGTTTTTGGCAGTGTTAAGTCCAAACAGAAGTGGGTCAGTACAATTCTTGTATTTGAACAAAGTCTTTTAGTGGATATCCTATCCTTGATATAGAAGGGGTGACGTAAGAGTAATTAATTCTCCGAACATCCAGAAACAACCCTTGCCTATTTTATTTCAGTTTCGTATTCTATCTTTCAGTCAGTTATTTTCCGCAACTACTTTAGTTTAACTGATTGTCATTGACCAACAAGATTCCGAGAATCAGTTTGTCACCAAACTGAACTCAAAATTCGAAAAGATCAGTTTTAATTGTGAGTGTTTATTCAACCCCCCTTCTAAACACTCTTGATACGTTAATCGATCCTATCACCTTGCATTCATTGCATTCTATTCCATTATCACCTACATTATCTATTTCTACTCCATTGGGAAAAGTGATGAGGTCAGATGAAATTATAAGTGGTTGTGAATTTCTTTACGAGAACAATGTCATTGAGCTTGATTATATTGTATTGGAGATGTCTGATTTTGACTGCATAGTTGGCATTGATATGTTGACAAGATACAGAGCTACTGTAGACTGTTTTCATAAGGTTGTTAAGGTTTGGCCTTATATGACAGATCACGGGACGTTCTATGGTAAGGGTTCTTGAGAAATGAGCTTTGTTGGATATTTTTACCTGCCAGAGCATATTTTTAATCGGTACATAAATTTTATAGAAACGGGGACTTTTTGAAGGTTCGGACAATAATTTTGAAAACGTACCTAAAAAAAATATTTTTCGGGAGTTTGATTAGGCTTGTTGGGCCTATTTTTAAGCTTAGTGGGCTCAAAACGCTTTTTAAACTTTTAAAATAATAATTATTGACCCATTAGAGTTGATTATACTATTTAATTAACCCCTAAACATCCACTAACTTAAACCTAAATAACACCAGGTGACACCCCCTCTCCACTCATCTTTTATCTCAGTTTCAGTAGCCCCATAGCATCTAGGTATCGGCCAAGCTCTTCTTTTGCAAGAAAATTCCTCCGACGCTTCCCCGACACTTGTTTCTTCGACGCTTTTGCGTAGAATTCATCAAGGCACGCTTGTATTATCATTTTTCTCATAAATTACGCCATTAGTATGCTGTAATGTATATATTTGTATGAAAATGTTATGATCTAATGCATACTTGCATTTTCGATTATTTTTATATGAAAAACATTGCAGAGTTTGCTCCCATCACACGTGTTTCTTGTTTTTTTGCAAAGGCTGCCATGTTCTTACTGATAAGGAGCTCTATGAAGGGGTTTATTGTTGTCATGTAGGCTGGAGTCGCGATCTGTTCTTGGCGGTGAGAAGAGCCGATGGTTTTGTGGTTTGGGTTGGGGTTTTTGGTAGACAAGGGTGAGGAAGGGAGGGGCTCGGCCAAAGGGGAACCAAACCAGGTCGTGGTGCGGTCCAGCATGGTCCAAACCATAGCCTAGGAGAGGTCTTTCATGGTTGGGCTCGGGCTAGGTGGAAGTCGAGGGTAGTTAGGGTCGATCCTTGAGCTTTTAGGGGATAGGGTGATCAACCGAGGAAGAAGGGCTGTAGCTGTGGGTTTCATGGTCTAGGAGGGAGTCTCTAGACTCGTTCTTGATCTTGAAGTGTCAAGATAGGGGCTGGTCACGTCGGCGTTTAGACAAAAATCGATAAGAATACGGTTCGGTGCATGGAGAGTCGTGGGGGTTCAAGGTGCCAAAACTCCAACAGCTTTTTGGGGCTGATTCAAAGGGATTGTTGGTCCAGTCTTGCTGATTTTAGGGCCTTTTAGATTTTATAAGTTGTGGTAAATAGTTGGGAAAATTTTGGTTAAGTTTCGAGTCGATTCGTGTTAAAACCGGGACCCCGGTCAAAATTTTAAAACGAATCAGTTAAGTTTTGAAACGGGTTCGAGTTTACGTCTAATAAATACTTTTATTATGTTTTGGTATGTTTTAAGGAGTTTGGTAAGCTTCAGGTCAAATTTTAGAGGTTCATGGGTAAAACAGTCATTTCGGGTTTCCAGGGGCAAAATGGTCATTTTGCACCCAGGGTGAGATATTAATCCTTGCAGTGCCCTGAGCACATTTTATCATGTTTTAAATATTTATGCACCACATTTATGATTTTTATGTAATTACGAAAAATACGGTGCATGCTTGGTTTCAAGAAAAAGTTACATATATGCATGTTTTTATTAAGTGGTGAACATGATGATGTTTTTGAAGGATGTGTGTTGGTTGTGACTGAGGATATATATGTATATGATGACATGAGATATTATGAGCTGAGGCCAAGTCTCAGTGAATGGGTAATGTTGTCGCTGATGTCCCCGCCGCCGGGTACCACAGTTTTATAGATGGACCATCAAATAGAGCTGATACGATAGAGCTGATATAAAAGTCACAACTAATGAACTGAATTCAATCAAAAAGAAAAAGTATATGTATATGATGACATGATGACACATGATTTGACATATTATGATTTTATACGACACGTTTATGTTCATGCTTTTAAGTTCATGAGATATATGTTGGTTATGATACTTTTCACAGCTGTGTGCTATGTATATGTACTTGCTATTCCTGGTACAGGTGTGTTGAGTCTTTAGACTCTCTAAGTGTGTGTGATGCAGGTGAGCTCGATGTAGAGGGGACTGGAGGTGCCGACCTATGAGTAGACAGACCTGGTGGGGTGACACGACCCTAGGACCACATGTTTATTGCATTTTGATTTATGAGATATGAGAAGAGCCGGCATAAATTTGTAAGAATAATTTAATCATGACTCGTCAAATCATAAAGCTTTCCATCATTATCGTTTTGGGTGAAGTTTGATCATTGAAAGTGACTAGCTGTATCCTCTGGTCGACTGATCAGTCTTAGCTCACCATTGCGCATGGGGACGGGCACTAGGCACCTACGTAAAATGGAAATACGATCTTTGGGCTCCCTCTGGGCTTTCTCCCGTAAACGTGGTCCCTCTGGTGCATTCTTCTTCACGATATTCCCAAAAATCATATATCATATCCTTTTGTCACAGTCAATTCACATCCTTCAAAATATTTTTCTTTTCTTTTTAATCATAAAATATCGCGTCCTTTCCAAATTCGTAAAATAGCATTTTCACAGCAAAATTTCACAGCTTAATCATAAATCATAAAATCTTTTATTTTCATCGTACTCGGTTTAAAATATCATTTAACATGCGTTATGATTCTTCGGGACACTGCCAAACCTTTTTGTACTACCGAGGTGTAAATTGACCGTTTTGCCTCAGGACTCAAAAATCCTCGATTTTGAGTTTTTCTCACTGTTATTAACTCGATACTAATAAATAATTATTTAAACTTAAATTTGACTTCTAATAATTTTTTTTGATGTTAATTCGAGGCTTTCGAATTATTTTTTTAATTACTAAATCTTGAAGCGTTTTAATCCCTAATAAATTCCAACTTAAATATTTTAATCACAACCTTTAACCATGAACTTTTCTTACCTAAATTACCCTCGTGAACCATGAACTGACCCTCGTGGACCATGGTTCAAGCCCTTACCTTCTCCCTAGCCATGTTCGAGCCCTAAACTTTAAACCAAGCCACGGATCCCCCTAAACCCGAGCCAGCCGTGAACCAGACCACCCTTGCGCATTCAACTTCTAAGACGCGGCCCTACCTTGCGCAAATAGGAGTCAAGCCATGCCTAGGACTCCTCCAAGCCTCTAGACGCAGCCTTCAAACGCTTAGCCATCCCTGAACCACCCTCTTGGACCCTTTCTACCGGCGTCTATACCCCCGCATCCAGCCAGCCCAAGCCTTGCACACCTATGCGAGGATAACCCCTCGATCGCGCGTCCTCCCTTGCGAAACAAGAGCCCAGCCATCCTAGGACTCCTTCTACCACTCAGAGCAGCAAGCACAGGACCGTGACCAAGCATGGTCAAGCCCTAGTGCACTACCCCTCATAGCCGAACCCTTATGTCCCAAGGAAACCCATGAAACCCTAGCCTCAAGCCCTAACAATGCACCGCCCCTCTAGCTCTTGTCCAGCCCTCGTCTCATGACTAAAATACACTTGTTCCATCCATTAAACATTCTATGTTGGCAGCGTACCCGTTTGAAATCATAACACGTTCATATACGCATAAGAATCTTCAAAACTTTTAAAATAATCATCCAAAAGTTAAACAATTTGTACTAGATTATTTTTCATGCTAAAATAATACAACATGAATATTATGATTTGAATATTGAATCAAAAGAGTTTAGAAGCGTGCCTTTGCATGTAAAATGCTCAAATATACGATCATTGACATGGGTTGCGAAGGGTGACGAACGGGCAACGAAAACTCCTTTCTTTTTTGCTCTTGAAATTTTGAATTTTTGTATGTGTGTAGTGTGTGAGGTGAGGCTGCTATGGGGCGTGTAAAACCCTAGCTTTGTTATGTATAAATTTCGAAATTCAAGTGTTTAATGAGTTAGGGTTTTGGGCTTCATGTTTAGGGGTAACTGGGCCCTTCAATCATAATTAAATTAGGCTCACTAATACCTATTTAATTGTAAAATAAAAGTTTACGAAATTTGTTTTTAAAAATATTAATTTTTGTGCTTTTAAAAGTCTCTCGTTTGACCAAAATCGGCTTCTAGAATAAAATCGAGCTTGTCTCGTAAAATATTTTGGGCTTTAGCATTTTTAGAAAATTTTAATCATATTTAATCATATTAATAAGCCATAAAAATATTTATTGAAAATATTTTATCTTGGTCGTCCTCGGTCTCCTTTCTCCAGCCTATTATCGAATATTTGGATAAAATCATCAGTTTACATTAAATCATGCAATTAGAGATTCCATCATATATTACATATCATTTAATCATTTAAAATCAATTATATGAAACAATTAAGCAATTTAAATCATTTTCATGCATGTGGTTTACGTGAGTTGAAATCTGGACGTTACAAACTCTCGCCCCATAAATAAAATTTCTTCCTCGAAATTAAGGTTTACCAAATAGTTCGGGGTAACGAATTCTCATCTCTGACTCGGTTTCCCAAGTAGCTCTTCCTCCAAGTGATTTATCCATTTTACCTTGACCATCTTTGTCACCTTGTTCCGCAGTATTCTCTCTTGTCAACCCAAAATTTGAGTAGTCCTCTCCTTATATGATAGATTTGGTGAATATTGAAGTGGCTCAAAGTTCTGTACACGTAGGGTTTGACATGTACTTGCGGAGCATCGATACGTGGAAGAAAATGTGAACTCCTGCGAGATTAGGTGGCAACGCCACTCGATATGCTAACACTCCCACTCTTTCGAGTATCTCAAATGGTCCGATGAATCTCGGACTAAGTTTGACTTTCATGCCAAATTTTATAACACCATTTATAGGTGTATCTTTATAAACACGTGATCACCTACTGTAAACTCAAGATCTCGTTTTTTTTTGTCTTCGTGTCTCTTCTATCGGCTCTGAGCAGTTCTCATTCCGTCTCGGATCTTGGCAACCATTTCTGTGATGTGCTTAACTATCTCTGATCCCATCGTAGGCCTTTATCCTACCTCGTCCCAATGGATAGGTGATCTACATTTCCTTCCATAAAGTGCCTCGTATGGAGCCATTTCTATAGAGGACTGATAACTGTTATTGTAAGTGAATTCCACTAGAGGTAGTTTTGGTTCCCAATTCCCTTGGAAGTCGATCACGCAGGCTTGGAGTAGATCCTTTAAAATTTGTATGACTCTCTCAGACTGGCCGTCTGTTTGAGGATGAAATGCGATACTGAATAGTAGTTAAGGGCCTTTCCCCTTGCATAAAATTCAAGATCAAACCACTGAATTTCGACTTGTAGAGGCTTCTGTACTGATAAATGGGCCAAGACTGACCGTTTCCTACTCAAAGCGTCCGCCATTACATTAGCTTTGCCGAGATGATAGCTAACGTTGTAGTCGTAGTCCTTTACAAGTTCTAGCCATTTTCTTTGTCTCATGCTCAACTCCTTTTGGGGTAAGAAATACTTGAGGCTTTTGTGGTCCGTAAAGATCTTTCATTTCTCGTCATACAAGTATTGACTCTAAATTTTCAACGCAAATACGACTATTGCAAGCTCAAGATCATGGGTCGAATAATTAATTTCATGTACTTTCAGCTGTCTAGACGCGTATACTATGACTCGCTCATGCTGCATAAGAACTGCGCCCTATCCTAGCTTTGAAGCATCGGTGTACAACAAATATTCCCTTTGTTCTGTCGGCATCGCTAGAACTGGTGCGGTCGTGAATGCTTGCTTCAATTGATCAAAGATATTTTGACATTATGGTCCCCAAATAAATTTCACATTCTTCTTCGTCAAAGATGTCAAGGGTACTGCAATTGATGAAAAACCCTTGATGAACTTACGCTAGTAGCCAGCTAAACCCAAGAAACTGCGGATTTCCGTCACACTTTTAGGCACTGGCCACTACTTGGCTGACTCGACCTTAAATGGGTCGACCTCTACTCCCTCTTTTTACATGATGTGGCCTAAGAATGCCACCCTCTTTAGCCAAAACTCACACTTGCTGAACTTGACATATAATTTATGATCTCGTAAAACTTGCAAGGTCGTCTTCAAGTGCAGCTCATGCTTCTATCGGCCCTTGGAATAGATCAAAATGTCATCGATGAAAGTCGGTGCATTAGTCAATCCAAAAGATATTACTAAAAACTCGAAATGCCCATAAAGTGTTCTGAAACCCGTCTTGTGCACATCAGCCTCTTTTACTCTCAGCTGGTGATATCCAGACCGTAAATCTATATTTGAAAATACCGAAGCTCCTTGCAATTGATCAAACAAATAATCGATTTGGGGTAATGGCACTACAAAAAAAAAAGGCTAAAGACAACGGTGAAAAATTGTTGTTATAGATCTTCTAAAACCGTTCTTAAAGGCCATGTGGTTAAAGGGTGCGCTCAAAGACAACGGTGAAAAACCGTTGTCGTAGACATCAAAATACGACGGCGAAAAACCATTGTCGAAGGTATTGTAAAACCTCTTTATTTGCGACGGATTTTCGAAAACCGTCGTAATGTAAGCGGTCGCTAATTTAGCGATGGTATACAAACTTAATTCGTCGCTAATATTCTCAGGAGAATAAAAAAAAATCTCTTTTATAATTTATTAAATCTAATAAAAATTACAATATGACAATGCTAACAATATTCATGATCTTAAATAACACTTAAAACTATACATAAAATTGAAGCGAAAAAAACTATTAGAATCGTATAAGAGAGAAAAATTTTAAGTGTTGTGAAGAGGTGTGGAGGAAAATGGACTGAAAATACGGATATTTATCGACAAATTGCGACGGTGTTTGGTAAAACCGTCACTATTGGCGACGGATTTTGTTTAAACCGTCGCTATTAGCGATGGATTTTGTTAAACCGTCGCTATTAGTGACAGTTAATCCATAACCGTTGCTATTAGCGACAGTTGTTTATTAAACCGTCGCTATTAGCGATAGTTATTATCAAACCGTTGCTAGTAGACGGTTTGAACATAATCCATCTCTAATTTAAAGATTGCGATGGTTTCAATAAAACCATCGTTAAATTTAGCGAAAGTTTTGGTTAAACAGTCATTATATAGCGACGGTTTAAGCAAAACCGTCTCTAAATTAAATCGTTATCTTAACTACATAAAAACGCGCTCATAGACAACGGTATTAATAACCGTTGCCGTAGCTACTAAAAAAACCCGCTCATAGACAACGGTATAACAATCGTTGTAGTATCCCATAAAAGACAACGATTTTAACCAAAACCGTTGTCTTAGTTAAATAAAAAACCAGCACAAAGACAACGGTTTTCAAAATCGTTGTCTTAGCAACCAAAAATCACGCCCTTAGACAACGGTTGGCTAAAACTGTTATCGTTGACCTATATTAGACAACGGTTTTTAAAAAACTGTTGTCTTTGACAAGGAAAAAATTCACAAAGACAACTGTTTTCGTTAAAACCGTTGTTAAAAGGAAAAAGACAACGGTTTCTGATAAAACCGTTGTCTTTTGAGTATGGTTGAATGTGGAATTTCTTGTAGTGTGGATACTTATTCTTCACTGTCACTCTGTTCAGCTCTCTGTAATCGATGCACTGTCTCATGCTCCCATCATTTTTCTTCAAAAATAGTACAGGCGCGTCCCATTGAGAGAAACTAGGACATATAAATCCCCTGTCTAGCAGCTCTTGAATTTGATCTTTTAGTTATTACATTTCGGCAGGTGCTAGGCGATATGGTGCCTTAGACATCGTCAGAGTATCTGGCATCAATTCAATAGCAAATTTCACCTCTCGCTCGGGTGGCATACCAAAAACATTGTCGGGGAACATGTCTGGAAAGTCCTTGACAACCTCCAAGTCCTCGATCAATCGACTATCAATAGTGGGTACAGATATAATACTAGCAAGAAAACCTTGACAGTCTCTTCGGATAAGCTTCTTTGCACGAATGCATTAAATGATATGCGGCATTTGATTGTTTTGTGCAGCCTCAAAGATGAATGATTTCCTATTTGGCGGTCTAACAGACACTGACCTCCGCCGAAAATCAATAGTAGCCCTATTTAGTGTGAGGCAATCCATGCCCAAAATAATTTCGAACTCTGGCATTGGTAATACAATAAGGTCCGCCCGTGTAACATTCTTTTGCAATTTGAGTTCCACATCCTTAACCATGTTTATAGAGACCATATGTTCGCCAGAAGGAACTGTAACTCTGAATCCCGACTCTACGTCCACTCGCAAGATTCCCAATTGTTTCACGAATGATTTAGATATGAAAGAATGCGTAGCTCCAGAATATAGCAAAACGTAAATAGCTACAAATGCTAACAAAATTCGTCACAATAATATTTGTATTTTACTCTATTAAGGCCATAAAATTTAGAAATTTCATATAATCTAGACTCTTTCTAGTTTCCCATATTAGTATTTCAACTCCTTAAATTTCGAAAATTGCCCATTAAATTTTGAAAATCAATTTAGTCCTAGGGAATTTCAATTTTTTCCATTTTAACCCCTTAAAGATTTTCTAATTATACTACGTTGTCTTCGATTTTCTAGAATCGTTATTTAGTCCCTTAAGTCAATCATATAAAATTTAATCCCCATAGCTAATGCTTGCAAAAGTTCTATGCTTAATACCTTAGAATTTGAAACGTGCAATTCTAAATCATCAAGTTCAATGCATCTCGATTTAATTCTAGCATCCATGCTTTTATCTCAAGCGAGAAATCAATGTAAAACGCTTAAATATTCGAAGCACCTGTAATAAGCGTAGTATCTGGCTTCGTTTGCTCAACATGCATCACGTAAGCCCTCCCATGTCAGAGTCGCTAGATTCACTCCTTGCTCCGCTCCTTCCCACCATAAGGAAGCGTCGCCTTTCAGCCGATAGATGACGCAACGAACTCGGTCAACATCCGCCATATCCATATACCTAAAGATCACCTCTAAAGATCTAATTCATCCCTCAGCCACGAATAGATCAGTAGTGCCAGAAAATTCCACGGGATCCATCCTTCTGAATCGCTCATAGACAGCTTCCAGTCGGACCCTTGCACCATTTCCCACGTGCTTCTCTAGTAAACGAGCCATACTGGCTAGTACACGGGCAATAGCATCCTGATTAGGTGGAGGCTGTATAATCTCCTGCTCCTGCCTATCCTCATTATCATTATGAAGAACCCATCTAGGAGGCATCTCTATACAAATCGTCCATACCACGTAACCAACATGCTTTTAACATTTTTAATGAAACATGCATCTAACCTCCTATACAATGTATCATAAAAGCATTTAAAGTTCAGTATATAAAATTTTACCTTTAAAACTCACAAACTTGATGCGTGACTTCTTTAGCTTCTTGGAGTGGCAGTAATACAACCCTTTAGGGATCCTTCGTTCTGATACCAACTGAAACGTCTACTACTTTTAAACCTTAAAATCATACTAAAGTTTTTTTTCATTGTTAAAAATCGAAACTTTCATAGACAACATTTCCAAAATCCAAAATTAATATAACATAAAAAAAATTAAAGTGCATAGAAATCCCTAAATCGTCAATTAACAAAAATCCTACATGAACTTTTAACATGATCATCTAACTTCAAAATAAAGCGTAAATATCTCTAAATAATTCATTAACAAAATATTTATTTCAAAACTTCAACTATCAAGCTAACGCGGAAAATAATGTCCCTCGGGAGTGTACTTCCGGAATCGATCCATTAAAGCACCAGCGCCTTCCTCAATCTCATCCTCACCTGCTCAAACCTGGTGTAACGTCCCAAAAATTTTAATGTCAACATGAACTAAATGCATGCAAGTTATCATATTTCTTATGTATTTTAATTTATTTATTTTATTGCATTTAGTAAATATGGGAGGCTTTTTTTACATATTTAAAATATAGTTTTCTACTAGAATGCATAAAACTGTGTTTTCAAGGTTATTCGATATGCGATCAAAGAACAGAGACCGGAGACCATATAAGGGAAAATATTTTTATTAAATAAATATATTTAATTGTTGAATGTGTGGTGTATTTTAAATGTAATTTTCGAAAACGTGGTGTTTTTTTACGCCGAGTCGTATATTTACCCTGTATTCGATTTTCGACGAAAATATGAAATTTTCGAGAACTCGGCTATTATTTTCATAACCTTTCTTAAATAAAATATTTTAAATATTAACTAATGAGCTAAATGGACCTAATATAATATGATTAGTGGGCCTAAACTTGTATCAATTGATTTATATTAAACAAGGCCCTAAACCCTCAACTCCCACACCCCCAAAACTCACGACCCACCCAATGAAATTGTAGTAGGACTCTTCTTCTCCATCAGCAGCACACACCACACAAAATTCTTGAAGGAAAGCCATGAAATTTGAAGGAAAAATCAGCAAGGTTGCATCCCTCGTGTAAGGTCCAAAATTAAGACGACGTAATCCAACTGCATGCGAATCTAGGAAATTATGAAAAATTGAGTAATTAATTGATTTTAGCTGCTAATTAATTATGTGACGTACTTGTTTATATGCTAAATGAGATTTATTTGTCATCATGCATAAAAAAATGTATTTTTAGGAATATTCAAGTGACGATCGAGGAACGGGGACCGAGGGCTGAAGAAAACGTAAAATATTTATATTAAATAATTATTTTTAATTATTTAAAAGATGGTCGATGCTTTTTAGTATTTTTATGAAATTAAGGGTTTTGAGGTGATTTTATACGCCGGGGCGTAAATTTTATCGGTGTTGTTTTTCAACTAAAATACGAGCTTTTTGGCAACCCGGCTAATAAATTCACAAATTTATTTAAACAAAAACCTTGTTAATATTTTATTTAATTCTAATTAAAGGCTAATGGGCTTAATTGTTGGCTTAATGGGCCTAAAGCCATGTTAGCAAATAATTAGTATATAATACATGATTTAGTCTCCCCAAAACCCTACACTTTTTGCATCAAGGGATCGGCCACACACTTTTTAAAATCTGAAAACACTCCCATACACACACGGCACTCACCACACCAAGCTAGAAGAGGTTTTCGAAGGCATCAAGCCAAGAGCAAGCCATCGTCGCGTCCCGTTCTTCGTCGTCAACGGTTTTTCGCGGGTATAAAACACAAAGGCACACCTTAATCTCCCTTTTCTCATCCATTACATCATATTATTGTTTAAAGTATGTGTGCATGAAAAGCTTGAAGTCATACATGTATATATTCAGAATTTTCGAAAAAAAAAAAGGAGACCATCTTGTACATGCATTGGATTTGTGATTATATGCAATTTGTTTGATGCCATGACTCACGTTTTTTTTATACTAAGGGGCTGCCATGATGTCTAGGCATGGATAGGTAAGTATTACACGGGTTTTGGAGTCCCACACACCACACATGAATCGACTAAAACCAAGAAAGAGAGACGAAACCAGAACTCGTGCAGGAACCGGTTGTTGCTGTCAAGTTTGGGGTTCGGTTTTGTTGTGCAGGGACGGAGGGCTTGGTTGGCTCGTTCCAGGGGCTAGCCAGGGTCATGAGAGAGTCAGGAAGGGAGTCCTAGCCACGCTAGGACTCGCGCACTAAGGCAGGGAAGGAGTCCTAGCAAGCTAGGACTCCCACCCGAGAATCAAGGGGATCGCGTGCAGGGTTCTGTGCTTCGCACAAGCTTGGGCGCGCGGTTCAGGGGGTCTGGGCTGGGTCAGGTCTAGTCCTTAGGGTCCTTAGGGGGTGAAAATCAGGTTGGTTTGGTGGCTGGGTTCGTGGTTAGGGGCTAGGCAGTGCGTGCAAGAGACCTTGTCCAACAAGGTTTCTCGGCCAGCTTTTGTTCAGGAAGTAGAGGGCTCGTTTTTGGCATTAGAAGGGTTTCCTTGATAAAGTTAGGGTCCAGTAAGTTAATTTATTATGTTGGGCACCTTTTGGCTCGACATAGTTCGGGGGTAACTCGTGAAAATCGAGAGTTGGCTCGGGGGTGAAATTTAGGTGTCAAATAGGGTTTTAAGTAAAGAAAAAATTGGAAAACGGCTCACGGGGGTCGAGTCGGGGTCCATAAGGGCTAAAATAATATAAAAGACTAAATTTAGAATTTAAGAATTTTATATTAAAGTTTGGTATTTTTCGGGATTAAAACACTGTTAAAACAATTAAGAAAAGATAATTGAAAAAGTCTAACATTTAAGCCAAATAAAATTATGGAAAAAATTCACGTCAGCTTAAATAATTATTTGGGACATGTTAGAGTCGTGAAATCAAGGAAAAAGTCGAAAACGTAAAATGTTGAGTCCAGGGGTAAAACGGTCTTTTTACACCTAGAAATTAGTTAAGGTCATGGCAGTGCCCTAAATGCTATTTTATGAAAATATGATTATTTTTAAATGTTTATGAATTGTTCATGATTGAATGATGATTTTTAAATGTCTATTTGATTTTTATGATTGAGGGAAGACATTTAAAATACATGTTGCATGCTTGGTTTCAAAAATGAAAAACGTAATGATATTCATGATTTTTTTCTAAAGTGATGTGAATGAAAAATGTTGAAGGATGTGAAATAATTGTGACTAATTCGTTAATGTTGGCGACGTCGTGAGGGTTATGGTCCCAGTGGGAGCCCGACGATCGTGTTTCCATCATTGCGAATATGTGGTAACGGTTTTGTGGTAACGGAAGAATGGGAATATCGTGAGGGGAAAAGGCCCCAGAGGGAGCCCATTTATGGGAAAAGGCGCCAGAGGGAGCCCCGACGAGCGTATTTCTATTCGAATCATGGTAGGCCAGGGCCCAGTTGACCGGTGAGAGTGTTGCTGGTGTCCCCCGCCGCCCAGTACTATGGTTTTATGTAGATGGATCCATCGACCCTCATGAGCATGATCAGGAAAGTCACAATTAACGATCTGAATTCAACAAAAGGAAAAGGAAAAGGAAAAGGAAAAGGAAAAGGAAAAATGTTTATGATCATGAAAAATGTTTTATGTCATGTCATGTTGAGGAAAAAGGGAAAAGGTTAAGGTTTATGGTTGCATGTCATGAAAAAGTATTTTATGAAAATTTTTATGTTTATGTTTATGCATCTTCATGAAAACGATATTTTAAGTACACATATTTTTCACCGTTATATGTTGACTGTATTACGTATTACTCGTTATCAAGATTATGGTGTGTTGAGTCTTTAGACTCACTAGGTGTGATGGATGCAGGTGGTATTGAGGGAGGGCTTGATGAGTGATTTGACTGGACTGAAGGCGCACACAACCCGAGGACCAGCGCTTCTACTTTTTCCGCATTATGACTTTTGACTCATGCTTTATGATTAAAGATTTTTAAGATTACTTATGTATGCTTTTGAGAGATTTTTGAGAGGTTTAGTATGGGCTTTACTTTTCAAATTATTGCTTTTTAGGTTTAGTAAAATGTTTGACGATTTTATGCTTTAAAATATTTTTCTTTGGATTTTTAAATAGCAGTTGGATGTTTATTTTTAAAATGATGTCAAAAATATTTTATGGTTCGGCCGATGCTAAGTGAGGAAAAAAAAAAAAATTTAGTACTTTTAAAGCAATAAAAAGAGCAGGACGTCTCAGTTGGTATCAGAGCAAAGGTCCTGCAAAGGGTTGTGCCACCATCAGCGCCGGGAATATCAGTCGTCAAGCCTCAAGTTGTAAGATTTACTTGCTTTATGTGATTTTATATGATTTAACCTGCATGACGTTATGGATATTATGTTTATGATACATGTTTAATAGCTTTTTGAGTAGTATTGCCTTGCATGCTTAAAATGCTAATTAAGTCAGGATGTGTTACATGATTAGAGAACTTAGATTTAAATGCATGTTGGTTACGTTAGAATTTGGAAAACATTCAGATAAAATGCCTCCTAGACGCGTACCCGTTATCGAGAATCAGGCAGAGAACAGTGTTAATCGCAGAGGGAATAGTCAAAGAAATGCACCACCACCACCACCTCCTCCAGGGGATCCTGCTACTCGTGCATTAGAGGGTATGGCTCGTCTCTTCGAGCAACAGTTACAGCAGCAGCAGATACAGCAGCAACAGCTACAGCTGCAGTTACAGCAGATGCAGCAGCAGCAGCCACAGCAGCCACCTAGGCCACAGCATGATATTTATGAGCAGTTCCGGAGGCTAGGGCCGAAGGAATTTTCTGGCACCACCGATCCATTTGCTGCAGAGAGTTGGATCCGATCACTCGAGGTACATTTTCGCTATCTGAACATGGGAGACGCCGACCGTGTGAGGTGCACTACTTATCTGCTTAGGGATGACGCTTCTTTATGGTGGGAAGGAGCCGAGCATGGTGTTGACCTTGCTACACTCACTTGGGCACAGTTCAAGACAAAATTCTATGAGAAATACTTTACTGCTGACGTCAGAAGCCGGATAAAGAGGGAATTTATGACTCTCCGCCAGGGAGACGTACCTGTTGCCGATTTTGTGAAGAAGTTTGATAGGGGTTGCCACTTTGTACCCCTTATTGCTGGAGACGCGGAAGAAAAACTTAGGCATTTCAAGGATGGCCTAAGACCTACCATTCGGGATAAAGTCATGATGATGCGTCCGGAGAATATCAGGCTGAGCAGTCCTTAAAGGACATTGACTTTGAGATTCAGCGCAAGAGGCAGCACTATCAGAATAACAATCAACCCAACAAGAAGCCAAATACGGGTCCTCCTAGACCTCAAGGGCCTCAAAAGCCGCAAGGTCAAGTCAAGAAGCCAGCGCCACCAAAGCCACAGAATCCGGGAGCACCAAAGCCTGCTGAGAGGCAACCATGCAAGGAGTGCAACCGTCTACATCTTGGCAAATGCGAGTTGGGATCATATAAATGTTTCTACTGCAAGGAGGCCGGTCACAAAGCTATTGATTGCCCAAAGAGGAAAGCAGCTACTACGGCCCGAGCTTATGTGATGAATGCCGAGGAAGCCGAGGAAGAGGCAGACACTACACTCATCACGGGTAACCTAGTCATTTAACATTTTTATATTCCTTATTTCGGCATGAAATGTTAAATTGGTTATTAGAATTGAATTGTGATTAAGTTTCAACCTAGAATAAATTAGGTTGCATGTTCTACTTAGTTGGCCTTAAGCGATGATTTTAGAAACCATAGAAAAATGATTCGAATTTTTGTGCCTTATTTTATGTGAAGGATGTTATGATTCAGAATAAAAAGTCTAAGGGCCAAAATTAAAGAAAACCATAAAAGGGGGTTTCGAAATTATTGGGGGGCCAATATGCAATTTTCGAAAATTTAAGGGACTTAAGTGCAATAATTCGAAAATTATGGGTCAATAATGCAGACTTAAAAGATTGAGGGACTAAAGCAAAACTTCTCTAAGAAATGTTTAAGTTCAACACGAAATCTTCATTCAACTTTGGGAATTAATGATAGTAAATCTTAAGTGTCAACACGAAAAGAATTAAAAGACATTTTCACCGCAGGGAGGATCATCATTCTAGGCGTAGCTACCTATGCTTTGCTAGATTCAGGAGCTACACACTCTTTCATATCAGAAACCTTCATCAAAAGACTGAATGTTACTCCTCAAGATATGGGTTTGGGTTTCAAAGTTTCGATTCCATCCGGTGATCAGATGCTCACGTCTAAGATTGTTAAGAATCTGGAGCTTCGTTTATTCAAAGATGTTGTTCGGGCAGATCTTATTGTGCTTCCTATGCCCGAATTCGATATTATACTTGGGATGGATTGGCTATCTGCGAATGGAGCTTCGATTGATTTCCGTCAGCGATCAGTATCTATCAGGCCACCCAGTGGTAAATCTTTTGTTTTCGAGGCGGCAAGAAACCAGCAAATGCCGCACATTATCTCTTGTCTATGTGCGAGGAAGCTTATTAAGCATGGATGTCAGGCGTATTTAGCATGTGTCACTACTACACATGAATCCATCAGCCAGAAGCTAGAAGATGTTGATATTGTGAGGGATTTTCCTAGCGTCTTTCCCGAAGTCGTTTCTGGCATTCCGCCCGATCGTGAGGTGGAGTTCTCTATTGACCTTATGCCGGGCACTGTTCCTATATCTAAAGCACCTTATCGTCTAGCACCCGCTGAAATGAAAGAATTGAAAGATCAAATTCAAGAATTGCTAGACAAAGGTTTTATTCGCCCTAGTTACTCTCCATGGGGCGCACCGGTTTTGTTTGTGAAAAAGAAAGATGGTAGTATGCGTCTTTGCATCGATTATCGAGAGCTCAATAGGGTCACTATAAAAAATAAGTATCCACTGCCAAGAATTGAGGATTTATTTGACCAGTTGCAAGGAGCTTCGATATTTTCTAAAATTGATCTGCGATCTGGATACCATCAGTTGAAAGTCAAGGAGTCTGACGTGCACAAGACAGCATTTCGCACAAGATATGGGCACTATGAGTTTATGGTCATGCCATTCGGGTTGACCAATGCGCCAGCGATCTTCATGGATCTCATGAATCGCGTATTTCAGCCGTATCTGGATCAGTTTATTATTGTCTTCATTGATGACATATTGATCTATTCCAAGAGCAGAGAGGAGCATAGTCGCCATTTGAGGACAGCACTGCAAGTTTTACAAGACAGAAAGCTTTATGCAAAATTCAGCAAGTGCGAGTTTTGGCTTGATAGAGTGGCGTTCTTAGGCCACATCATTTCTAGGGAATGGCGTGGAAGTTGATCCGAGTAAAGTTGAGGCATGTAAAAGAGTGGCCAGTACCGAAGAGTGTCACCGAGATTCGCAGTTTCTTGGGACTAGTTGGCTATTATCGCAAATTCATCAAGGGGTTCTCATCTATTGCAGTGCCTTTGACATCTTTGAACGAAGAAAAATGCTAAGTTTATTTGGGGATCCGAGTGTCAAGACAGTTTTGACAAGTTGAAGCAAGTCCTTGATATCAGCACCAGTGTTATCCATGCCATCAGGGGCAAGGGGAGTATGTTCTTTATACCGACGCTTCTAAGCTAGGTTTAGGTGCAGTTCTGATGCAAAACGACCGAGTTATCGCCTATGCATCAAGACAGTTGAAAATTCATGAAAAGAACTACCCTACTCATGATCTTGAGCTTGCAGCAGTAGTCTTTGCATTAAAGATTTGGAGACACTACCTTTATGGGGAGAAGTGCAAAATATTCACTGATCATAAAAGCTTGAAATACTTCTTCACCCAAAAGGAGTTGAATATGAGACAGCGCAGATGGCTTGAATTGGTAAAGGACTATGATTGTGACATTAGCTACCATCCGGGGAAAGCTAATGTAGTGGCAGACGCATTGAGTAGAAAGGCAGCGGTTATCACTCAATTATCACTCCAAAGACCGTTGCAGTCCGAGATACAGCGGTTTGAGCTTGCCGTGTATGCTAGGGGCGAGGCCCCTAATCTTGCCACATTATCAGTGCAGTCGACTTTGAGAGACAGAATTCGGGATGGACAGCCTACTGATGAGCAGTTGCAAAAGTGGAGAGCAAGAGATGAAGCCAAGGGCCGGAATTTATATTCAGTAGTGGATGGCTTAGTCCGTTATCGAGACCGTCTATGGGTTCCTAGTGACGATTCTTTGAGAGATCTTATTATGTAGGAAGACCACGACACACCATATTCCATTCATCCGGGCAGTACAAAGATGTATAGAGATTTGCAGTTGTTATATTGGTGGCCAGGCATGAAGAGAGACATCTTGAGATATGTATCCGAGTGTTTGACTTGTCAGCAAGTCAAAGCAGAGCATCAGAGACCAGCGGGAAAATTGAAGCCACTCCCTATTCCCGAGTGGAAATGGGAAAATATCACCATGGACTTTGTTGTGGGATTGCCAAAGACAGTTAAAGGATTTAATGCCATTTGGGTGATAGTGGATCGTCTTACGAAATCAGCGCATTTTCTACCTATTAAGACGACATTCACCATGATTCAGTATGCCGACTTGTATATTCGGGAGATAGTTCGGCTGCATGGGATTTCTGTATCCATCGTTTCTGACCGGGATCCGAGGTTCACGTCGTCTTTTTGGAAAAGTCTGCATGCAGCGATGGGGACCAAGTTATTGTTCAGTACAGCGTTCCACCCTCAAACCGATGGTCAGTCAGAAAGGGTTATTCAGATTTTGGAAGATCTACTGCGAGCATGCGTCATTGATTTCCAAGGCAGTTGGGAACAAAAATTACCTCTAGTGGAGTTCACTTACAATAACAGCTATCAATCATCAATAGGAATGGCTCCTTTTGAGGCACTCTATGGAAGAAAATGTAGATCTCCTATTCATTGGGACGAGGTTGGGGAAAGAAGAGACATTGGTCCAGATGTGATTGAAGAAACAGCTGAGCTTGTAGTCAAGATTCGTGATAGAATGAAGACTGCACAAAGCCGACAAAAGAGTTACGCGGACAAAAGACGAAGGGACTTGGAGTTTGCAGTAGGCGACCACGTGTTTGTGAAGATAGCACCCATGAAGGGTGTTATGCGTTTTGGCAAGAAGGGCAAGCTTGGTCCTAGATTTATTGGCCCATTCGAGATTTTGGAGAGGATTGGGACACTAGCTTATAGAGTGGCATTGCCACCCGCACTTTCTGGAGTTCACAATGTGTTCCATATTTCGATGCTGCGGAAGTACATGTCTAATCTGTCGCATGTGCTTAATTATGAACCTCTTCAACTAACTCCAAATTTGTCGTATGAAGATAGACCTGTCCAGATTCTGGCTAGACAAGAAAGACGATTGCGTAACAAAGTAATTCCAATGGTCAAGGTCAAGTGGCTGAATCACTCGGAAGAGGAAGCTACTTGGGAAACTGAGAGGGACTTGAAGAGTCGCTATCCGGATCTATTCGGTAAGTTCTAATTTCGAGGACGAAATTTTATTTAAGGGGGGAGGAATTGTAAGGTCCAAAATTAAGACGACGTAATCCAACTGCATGCGAATCTAGGAAATTATGAAAAATTGAGTAATTAATTGATTTTAGCTGCTAATTAATTATGTGACGTACTTGTTTATATGCTAAATGAGATTTATTTGTCATCATGCATAAAAAAATGTATTTTTAGGAATATTCAAGTGACGATCGAGGAACGGGGACCGATGGCTGAAGAAAACGTAAAATATTTATATTAAATAATTATTTTTAATTATTTAAAAGATGGTCGATGCTTTTTAGTATTTTTATGAAATTAAGGGTTTTGAGGTGATTTTATACGCCGGGGCGTAAATTTTATCGGTGTTGGTTTTTCAACTAAAATACGAGCTTTTTGGCAACCCGGCTAATAAATTCACAAATTTATTTAAACAAAAACCTTGTTAATATTTTATTTAATTCTAATTAAAGGCTAATGGGCTTAATTGTTGGCTTAATGGGCCTAAAGCCATGTTAGCAAATAATTAGTATATAATACATGATTTAGTCTCCCCAAAACCCTACACTTTTTGCATCAAGGGATCGGCCACACACTTTTTAAAATCTGAAAACACTCCCATACACACACGGCACTCACCACACCAAGCTAGAAGAGGTTTTCGAAGGCATCAAGCCAAGAGCAAGCCATCGTCGCATCCCGTTCTTCGTCGTCAACGGTTTTTTCGCGCGTATAAAACGCAAAGGCACACCTTAATCTCCCTTTTCTCATCCATTACATCATATTATTGTTTAAAGTATGTGTGCATGAAAAGCTTGAAGTCATACATGTATATATTCAGAATTTTCGAAAAAAAAAAAGGAGACCATCTTGTACATGCATTGGATTTGTGATTATATGCAATTTGTTTGATGCCATGACTCACGTTTTTTTTATACTAAGGGGCTGCCATGATGTCTAGGCATGGATAGGTAAGTATTACACGGGTTTTGGAGTCCCACACACCACACATGAATCGACTAAAACCAAGAAAGAGAGACGAAACCAGAACTCGTGCAGGAACCGGTTGTTGCTGTCAAGTTTGGGGTTCGGTTTTGTTGTGCAGGGACGGAGGGCTTGGTTGGCTCGTTCCAGGGGCTAGCCAGGGTCATGAGAGAGTCAGGAAGGGAGTCCTAGCCACGCTAGGACTCTCGCACTAAGGCAGGGAAGGAGTCCTAGCAAGCTAGGACTCCCACCCGAGAATCAAGGGGATCGCGTGCAGGGTTCTGTGCTTCGCACAAGCTTGGGCGCGCGGTTCAGGGGGTCTGGGCTGGGTCAGGTCTAGTCCTTAGGGTCCTTAGGGGGTGAAAATCAGGTTGGTTTGGTGGCTGGGTTTGTGGTTAGGGGCTAGGCAGTGCGTGCAAGAGACCTTGTCCAACAAGGTTTCTCGGCCAGCTTTTGTTCAGGAAGTAGAGGGCTCGTTTTTGGCATTAGAAGGGTTTCCTTGATAAATTTAGGGTCCAGTAAGTTAATTTATTATGTTGGGCACCTTTTGGCTCGACATAGTTCGGGGGTAACTCGTGAAAATCGAGAGTTGGCTCGGGGGTGAAATTTAGGTGTCAAATAGGGTTTTAAGTAAAGAAAAAATTGGAAAACGGCTCACGGGGGTCGAGTCGGGGTCCATAAGGGCTAAAATAATATAAAAAGACTAAATTTAGAATTTAAGAATTTTATATTAAAGTTTGGTATTTTTCGGGATTAAAACACTGTTAAAACAATTAAGAAAAGATAATTGAAAAAGTCTAACATTTAAGCCAAATAAAATTATGGAAAAAATTCACGTAAGCTTAAATAATTATTTGGGACATGTTAGAGTCGTGAAATCAAGGAAAAAGTCGAAAACGTAAAATGTTGAGTCCAGGGGTAAAACGGTCTTTTTACACCTAGAAATTAGTTAAGGTCATGGCAGTGCCCTAAATGCTATTTTATGAAAATATGATTATTTTTAAATGTTTATGAATTGTTCATGATTGAATGATGATTTTTAAATGTCTAATTTGATTTTTATGATTGAGGGAAGACATTTAAAATACATGTTGCATGCTTGGTTTCAAAAATGAAAAACGTAATGATATTCATGATTTTTTTCTAAAGTGATGTGAATGAAAAATGTTGAAGGATGTGAAATAATTGTGACTAATTCGTTAATGTTGGCGACGTCGTGAGGGTTATGGTCCCAGTGGGAGCCCGACGATCGTGTTTCCATCATTGCGAATATGTGGTAACGGATATGTGGTAACGGTTTTGTGGTAACGGAAGAATGGGAATATCGTGAGGGGAAAAGGCCCCAGAGGGAGCCCATTTATGGGAAAAGGCGCCAGAGGGAGCCGTGACGAGCGTATTTCTATTCGAATCATGGTAGGCCAGGGCCCAGTTGACCGGTGAGAGTGTTGCTGGTGTCCCCCGCCGCCCAGTACTGTGGTTTTATGTAGATGGATCCATCGACCCTCATGAGCATGATCAGGAAAGTCACAATTAACGATCTGAATTCAACAAAAGGAAAAGGAAAAGGAAAAGGAAAAATGTTTATGATCATGAAAAATGTTTTATGTCATGTCATGTTGAGGAAAAAGGGAAAAGGTTAAGGTTTATGGTTGCATGTCATGAAAAAGTATTTTATGAAAATTTTTATGTTTATGTTTATGCATCTTCATGAAAACGATATTTTAAGTACACATATTTTTCACCGTTATATGTTGACTGTATTACGTATTACTCGTTATCAAGATTATGGTGCTGTTGAGTCTTTAGACTCACTAGGTGTGATGGATGCAGGTGGTATTGAGGGAGGGCTTGATGAGTGATTTGACTGGACTGAAGGCGCACACAACCCGAGGACCAGCGCTTCTACTTTTTCCGCATTATGACTTTTGACTCATGCTTTATGATTAAAGATTTTTAAGATTACTTATGTATGCTTTTGAGAGATTTTTGAGAGGTTTAGTATGGGCTTTACTTTTCAAATTATTGCTTTTTAGGTTTAGTAAAATGTTTGACGATTTTATGCTTTAAAATATTTTTCTTTGGATTTTTAAATAGCAGTTGGATGTTTATTTTTAAAATGATGTCAAAAATATTTTATGGTTCAGCCGATGCTAAGTGAGGAAAAAAAAAAAATTTAGTACTTTTAAAGCAATAAAAAGAGCAGGACGTCTCACCTCGTCTCTCCACCGACGTTACTCGCATCGCAAGTTGGTTTTCTTGCGTAATAAACGCAATGGCAGGCCTTAATCTTCGTTCACTCATCTTTCACACCATATTAATAAACGCAAAGGTACGCCTTGATTGCAAGAAAAACATGATATAGTTTATATATTTTCGTTTTTATGGCTATACAAGCACAAAACTAGTGTTTTCATCGTTTAAAACTCCTCTTATTGATGCACAAAGGGCAGTCATGGTAGGAAAACTTGAAAGGATGTTTTTACACATGTTTAAGGTTCCATAGATGCATGTTAAAGGGGATGGAGAGTAAGGGTGAAAGGATGAACGAAAATTGGGAAGCATATGGAGTTAGGGTTCGGTTAGTGTTTCCTAGAGGGGTTTGCGGCACTTTTTGCTGATATGTCACAACCACGGGACACTAAGGGGCTGCATTAGGATCATAAGGAGGCTGCACGATGCTAGGATAGAAGGGCTAGGTGATCTTGTGAACTTGGGGGCCGTGCTTGGTTCGGGAGTTGCAGTTTTAAAGGGCTACTTGTGTTAGGGGATTTGGTCCAGCAGGTTCCTTATGGGTTGGTCATGGTCCTAGGAGGGTCAACTAAGGTCTGGACATGTGGCTAAGGGACTTGAGTCGAGGTTAGCTTAGGATCGAAGCAAGTAGGGGCTAGGGTTTGTGTAGAAATTTTCAGCAGCTTGCTAGGCTTGATTGAGGTTCTTAATTTGCTTGATTTGGGTTGTATATGGTATGGTTAGGTGTTAATAAGTTATGATTCAAGTTTGGTAAGTTTTGGTTAAGTTTCGAGTCCATTCGGGTTAAAACAGGGAGGTACGTCTAAGTTTAAAAACGAATTGGGAATTTAGTCAAGGGGCTTAAGTTTACGTATAAGAAATATTTATGGGTATATTTAAGGTGATATGTTAAGTTTAAAATTATTTGGGTCGTCGTTTCAGGGTCTAAGGATAAATATGGAAAGTTATTCTTCTAGGGGTAAAACGATCATTTTACACCTAAAAGTTAGACGTCCTGGCAGTTCCCTGGATGCTTTAATATGTGATAAAATGTTTATTTTAAATGTTTATGAAATTTTATGATGACACGTTAATGTTAAAATACATGTTGCATGCTTGGTTTAAAAGAAAAATGATTTATATAATACATGAATTTTTATAAGTGATGAAAATATGAAACGTTGAAAGAGATGAAGTGATTATGACTAATACGATGATACAATGATATGATTGGAGATATCATGAGGAAAAAGACCCTAGAGTGATCCCGTTTACGGGAAAAGGCCCAGAGGGAGCCCGACAATCGTATTTCCATCGATATGATATGATGATATGATAGGCCAAGGCTCAGTTGACGGGTGAGAGTGTCGCTTATGTCCCCGTCGCCTGGTACCATGGTATATGTAGATGGATACATTGACCTTCTGCTGATAAGAAAGTCACAATTAAGGATCCGAATTCAGTAAAAAGGAAAACGTATATGTATATGATGAAAAGAAATATGATATGATATGATGAAAAGAATTATGATATAATATGTTGAAAGGAAAAATGTTTATGTTCATGAAAAGTTATTTTAAGTAAAAGTATTTTCACTGTTGCATGTAGATGTATATGTTTACTTGTTATCATGGTTAAGGTTTGCTGAGTCAATAGACTCACTAGGTGTGATCGATGCAGGTGATCATGAGTTTGATGTTAATGGGGGCCTTGATGGTTGATCTGTTGGACTGAAGGTGCACGCAACCCAAGGACTTGCGCTAGTTTTTCTGCAGTTATGTTTATGACATATGCTAATTATTTAAGTTACTTTTAAGATTTAATGCATTTGAGAGGTTTTGAGAGGATGTTAGAGTGAAGTTTATTTTTTAATGTTAAATTTAGGTTTAGTTGACGATTTATGATTTTATATTTCGAATTACTTTCTGGATTATCAAATAATAGTTGGTTGTTTATTTTTAAATGGTGCAGAAGTATTTTAAAATATTTTTATATATATGTGGATGGGTTCGGCCGAATAGATGGATTAAAAAAATATATTTCTAGTACTTTTTAAGAAAAATGAGTAGTGGACGTTCCAGTTGGTATCAGAACAACGTTCTTGGAAAGGGTTGTGCCACTGCCAGTTCCGGAAAGCTCGGTCGTCAAGCCTCAAATCTGTATGTTTAAATGTTATAAATGTTTTTAATGTTATCACCTACATGTTCACATGGTTCATATGTTCAAGCTACATGTTTAAACACTTTTTGAAGTTAAATGACATTTATGTTTAAGTTTGCATGATAAATGATTTTTATGAATAAACTTGCATGGTCCCATGATTTTTCTCACACTAAAAGATTAGATGCTTTAGAATTTTTATGCATGTTACGATATGGAATAAGGAATTATATGATTTTCATATATGTTGGCTCTGTGGTGGAACTAGACATGTTTAAGAATTGGTGTTAATGGGCATTAGGGAATGTTGAAAATGATTTGACTATATTGATTTTTTGGTTTTAGTACTGATGTTCTACTTTTTGGATCATAAGTTAATCATGAATATTTGCATGCTTTTGGGATATGTAAATTTTTTAATAAAATACTGATGATTCGTGGTTACTAATTGAGTTCGTCTTTAAGAATTTTGTATAACAAATAATGGTTCGAATACTGCAACGTCTATAGAAGTATAAAAATGTATAAATTGTGATTTTAGGTTTTGATGGAAAGGTAATATTGTTTATGAGAATCGATTTTGGGTTTCATAATCTTAAAATTATTGGACTTTATGTTACGGGAAACATATAGAATGAAATTAAAAATGCTAAGAACTTATGGGTTAATTGTAGAATTTTCGAAATTTAGGACTAATTGGATAATTTTAAAGAAAATTAGGAATTAATTTTGCAATTGCTAAGAAATTTGAGGACTATTTAAGAAATAAGTGAGAATTAAATGGTTTAAATGATAGGAGTTTTCGATGATTTAGGCTTGACGGGATATTTAGAACCTTGAAATATCTGGGTTATAATATTATAAAAAATGGTAATAAAGGGCATTGTAGGATGAATTAATATTGGGCTTGATAATCTAAGTGTTAGTGGAATAATGTTGTGGAAAATAAAGAATTTAGAGTGACGATAATTTAAGGTAAAGTTGATCAATTAGTTAAATTTAGGGATGAAAATTTTATGTTTAAAATTTGAGAAGAAAATATTAAAATTTGAAATTATTCGGTTAAAAACGCTTAATAGTTTGTTCATTAAGTTATTAAATCGAAAGGCTCAAATTTACGTCTAAGAAAAATATTAGAAATCAAATCTAAGCTTATATGATACTATGGGATAAGAGCGAGTCAATAAAGGTAAGAGAAAGTCAAAATCGAGAATTTTTGAAAGTCGTTAAGAAATTTGGGATCAAGTGGATATGTGTGTTGAAATTATGTTGTTCAAAGACTATATGGGTGTGTAAGTTTGAATTACAAGTTTATGAGATGTGTGTTTATATGAAAATGTTGGGCGGAATTTAAGATTTTAAACAATTTTATATGTGGGATGTACATGTAGATAGTTAAGCTACGTTAGTTTGATTTCGTAGGATAAATATTCGATTCAAGAATCTTAGACTAATATTACGATGGGGTTGAGATAAGGTTTAACTATTAAGAGTATTACCGGGATAGAAGCCGATTCAGTAAATTTTGGTGCTAAGACCTCTTATGTTGAACTACATAAATGCTAATCTTTGGATTTAAAGCCTTAGCATACCTTGAGTTCAATAATTTAAGAAAAATGCTTTTGGGATTTTAATTTTGAAATATAATAGGTTGATGAACATCTTGGGTATAGTATAAGGAATGTAAAAACAATAAGTTTGGACCTCCATTTCTAATACTGGGAATTATGAGAAAAGTCGAAATTCGAGTTTATAGTAAAATAGAACTAAGTCACCATAGGTCGTTTTAAGTCGCGATTCGCAAACGAGGACCTCGAAGGCAAATTTAATTAGGATTGAGGAGACATAAGGACAACCTAAGACTTATTTTATCAGAATGGCGCAGCGGAAGCATGAACTATTGGAGCACTAGAACTAAGAGTCTAAACTTTTGATTATCAGGGATAAGTGAATTTCGGGGACAAAATTCAATTTAAGGGGGATGGATTATAACGTCCCAAAAATTTGAATGTCCGTACGAACCATGTGCCTGCAAGTTATCAAATTTCTAATGTATTTTAATTAATTTATTTTAATTGCATTTAGTAAATATGATAGCTTTTTTACATGTTTAAAATATGATTTTCTACTAGAATGCATAAAACTGTGTTTTAAAGGTTATTCGAGACTCGATCGAGGAATGGAGACTGAGAACCATATAAGGAAAATATTTTTATTAAATAAATATCATTAATTGTTGAATGTGTGGTGTATTTTAAATGAAATTTTCGAAAACGAGATGTTTTGTACGACGAGTCGTATTTTTAAACAGTATTCGATTTTCGACGAAAATATGAAATTTTTGAGAACTCGGCTAATATTTTCACAACCTCTTAAATAAAAATTTTTAGATATTAACTATTGGACGTAATAGACCTAATATAATATGATTAGTGGGCATAAACTTTTATCAATTGATTTATATTAAACAAAGGCCTAAACCCTCAACTCCCACACCCCCAAAACTCACGACCCACCCCATGAAATTGTAGTAGGACTCTTCTTCTCCATCAGCAGCACACACCACATGAAATTTTTGAAGGAAAGCCATGAAATTTGAAGGAAAAATCAGCAAGATTGCATCCCTCGTCTCCCTGCCGACGTTCTTCGCATCTCAAGTTGGTTTTCGTGCACGCAATGGCATGCCTTAATCTTCTTTCACTCATTTTTTCGCACCATATTATGTGTTTGATACATGATAGCATGTAAAACATGATACACTTTATATATTTTCGTTTTTGTGGCTATACATGCACAAAACTAGTGTTTTCATCTTTTAAAACTCCTCCTATTAATGCACAAAGGGATGTCATGGTATGGGAACTTGAAGGGATGTTTTTCCACATGTTTAAGGGTCCATAGATGCATGTTAAAGGGGCTAGGCAGTAAGGGTGCAAGGATGAACGAAAATTGGGAAGCATATGGAGTTAGGGTTCAGCTAGGGTTTCCTAGATGGGCTTGCGGCTCTTGCTGCTGATAGGGCACAACCAGGGACACTAGAGGGCTGCTTGAGGAACCTATGGAGGCTGCACGATGCTAGGTTAGAAGGGCTTGGTGATCACGTGAGCTTGAGGGCCGCGCTTGGTTGGGGAGTTGTGGTTTTGAAGGGCTGCTTGTGTTAGGGCTATTAGGTTCGGTACAGCAGGTTCCTTATGGGTTTTTCATGGTCCTAGGAGGGTCAACTAAGGTCTGAACATGTGGCTAAGGGGCTGGAGTCGAGGATAGCCTAGGATCGAACCAAGTAGGGGCTAGTGTTTGTGCAGAAATTTTCAGCAGTGTACTAGGCTTGATCGAGGTTCTTAATTGGCTTGATTTGGGTTGTATATGGTATGTTTAGGTGCTAATAAGCTATGGTTCAAGTTTGGTAAGTATTGGTTAAGTTTCGAGTTCATTCAGGTTAAAACCTGGAGGTAGGTCAAATTTTTAAAAACGAATTGGGAAATTAGTCGAGGGGCTTAAGTTTACGTCTAAAAAATATTTATGGGTGTATTTTAAAGTGATATGTTAAGTTTGGAATGATTTGGGTCGTCGTTTCGGGGTTTAAGGATAAATATGGAAAGTTATGCTTCTAGGGGTAAAACAGTCATTTTACACCTAAAATAGTTAGACGTCCTGGCAATGCCCTGAATACTTAATATGATATAAAATGTTTATTTTAAATGTTTATGTAATTACGTTAATTCTAAAATACATGTTGCATGCTTGGTTTAAAAGAAAAATGATTTATATATATACATTAATTTTTATAAGTGATAAAAATATGAAACGTTAGAGGAGGTGAAGTAATTGTGACTAATACAATGATACGATGATATGATTTGAGATATCGTGAGGGAAAAGGCCCTAGAGAGTGTCCGTTATAGGAAAATGCCCCAGAGGAAGCCCGACAATCGTTTTTTTCCATCGACATGATATGATTATATGATAGGCCAAGGCTCAGTTGACCGGGGAGAGTGTCGTTAATGTCCTCGCCGCCCGGTACCGTGGTATATGTAGATGGATCCATCGACCTTCAGCTGATACGAAAGTCACAATTAACGATCCGAAATTCAATAAAAAGAAAAACGTATTCATATATGATGAAAGAAAATACAATATGATATGATGAAAGGAATTATGATCTGATACGCAGAAAGGAAAAATGTTTATGTTTATGTTCATGAAAAGTTGTTTAGGTAAAAATATTTTCACTGTTGCATGTGGATGTATATGTATTACTTGTTATTATGGTTAAGGTTTGCCGAGTCAATTGGCTCACTAGGTGTGATTGATGCAGGTGAGCATGAGTTTGATGTTAATGGGGCCTTGATGGTTGATCTTGTTGGACTGAAGGTGCACACAACTAGATGACCGGCGCTAGTTTTTCTTCACTTATGTTTATGACTTATGCTAATGATTTAAGTTACTTTTAAGATTTTAATACTTGTAATGCTTTTGAGAGGTTTTGAGAGGATGTTAGAGTTAAGATTATTTTTGAAACGTCCAATACTCATTTTGCTTAAAAGGTACTAAATTTTTTTTACCCAAATAGTTTCGGCCGAATTAAAATATACATACATATATATATACTTTAAAATACTTTGCACCATTTTAAAAATAAAGCAACCAACTAAACTTGAAAATGCAAAGGAAATAGTTCAAAACATAAAAACCGTCCAACGTTTCCAACTCTTAACTTAGCAATATTGCTAAAACTAATAACATCTCAAAAACTACTCAAAAGCATAATAAAATTCCTAAAAATACTTAATATAAACTTTTAAATCATAAATGCGGAAAAACTAGCGCTGGTCCTCGGGTTATGTGCACCTTCAGTCAAGTCAGATCAACCATCAAGACCTCCATTATCATTATTTTCCTATTCACCTGCATCAATCATACCTAGTGAGTATAAGACTCAGCAAACCATATTCTTGATAAAAAATAGTACGTATACAGATCACATGCAACAGTGAAAATACTTTACATAAAATAACATTTTTATAATCATGCATAAACTTAAATATTACCATATCAACATAAACATATTCTTATCATCATAAACATATTCATATTCATCATATACGTAGACATATTCCTTTTTCGTTGAATTCAGATCGTTAATTGTAACTATCGTATTCATATTGGGGTTGATGGATCCATCTACACGTAACTATAGTACTGGGCGGTGGGACAATCAGCGACACTCTCACCCGTCAACTAAGCCTTGGCCTTACGTATTAACATATCATCGTATTTGTATAGTCACAATTACTTCACATCCTTCAACATTTCATATTCTCGTCACTTTAAAGAATTCATGCATATAAAAATCATTTTTCTTTTAAACCAAGCATGCAACATATGTGAAACGTCTGCCCTTTTTATTGCTTTAAAAGTACTAGAATTTTTTTTTTTTAAACCTCACTTAGCATCGGCCGAACCATATAATATTTTTGACATCATTTTAAAAATAAACATCCAACTGCTATTTAAAAATCCAAAGGAAAATATTTAAAGCAATAAAATCGTCAAACATTTTACCAAACCTAAAAAGCAATAATTTGAAAAGAATAGCTCATACTAAACCTCTCAAAAATCTCTCAAATGCATAAATAAATAATCTTAAAAATCTTTAATCATAAAGCATGAGTCAAAAGTCATAATGCGGAAAAAAGTAGAAGCGCTGGTCCTCGGGTTGTGTGCGCCTTCAGTCCAGTCAAATCACTCCATCAAGTCCTCCCTCAATACCACCTGTATCCATCACACCTGGTGAGTCTAAAGACTCAACACACCATAATCTTTATAACGAGTAATACGTAATACAGTCAACATATAACGGTGAAAAATACTTGTACTTAAAATATCGTTTTCATGAAGATGCATAAACATAAACATTTTCGTAAACATTTTCATGATGCATAAAACTTTAAACATAAACATTTTCATGACATGCAAACATGAATTTTCTTTTCCTCACATGACATGACATAAACCTTAAACATAATCATGAACATTTCTTTTTTTTCCTTTGTTGAATTCAGATCGTTAATTGTGACTTTCTTGACATGACATGACATGACGATGGATCCATCTACGTGCAACCTCAGTACTGGGCAGCGGGGGACACCAGCAACACTCTCATCGGTCAACGGGTGAACTGGGGCCCTGGCCTATCATGATCGAATAGAAATACGCTCGTCGGGGTTCCCTCGAGGGCCTTTTCTCATAACTGGGTTCCCTCTGGGGCCTTTTCCCTTCACGAAATTCTCATTCTTACCGTTACCACATGACCGTTACCACATATTCGCAATGATGGAAACACGATCGTCGGACTCCCACTGGGACCATAACCCTCACGACGTCGCCAACATTAACGAATTAGTCCACAATCACTTCACTTCCTTCAACATTTACATTCTCATCACTTTATAAAAATCATGCATAACATAACATTTTGTTTTTGAAACCAAGCAGCAACATGTCTTTTAAATGTCTTCCATAAATCATAAAATCAAATAGACATTTTAAAAATCATAATTTAATCATGGATACATCATAAACATTAAAATAATCATAATATCATAAAAACAGCATTTAGGGCATTGCCATGACCTCTACTAATTTTTGGGTGTAAGAAGACCGTTTTACCCCTAGACTCGACATTTTACGATTCAATTTTTTTCTTGATTTCTTGACTCTAACCTGTCCCAATAATTATTTAAGCTTACATGAATTTTCCATAATTTTTATTTAGCTTAAATATAGACTTTTTCATTTATCTTAATTAATAGTTTTGACGGTGTTTTAATCACGAATAATCCCAAACTTCAATATAAATTCCTAAATTCTAAATTTAGTCTTTTTATATTATTTTAGCCCTTATGGACCATGACTCGACCCCCGTGAGCCGTTTTCAAATTTTTTTTTTTTTTGCATAAAACCCTTTTGACACATAAATTTAAACTCCGAGCCAACTTCCGATTTTTACGAGTTAACCCCGAACCATGTGGTCCAAAAGCTGCCAACATCTTAACTTAGCCTACTGGACTCTAACTCATCAAGGAACCCCTCCTAAACTCAAAAACGAGCAGCCCACTAATCTCTATGTTTGGCCGAGAGTCACACTTAGGAAGGACTCTACAATATGGCACTCGTGGCTCCAGCCAGTGCCCCAACCCTTGAACCCAACCCAAGTGCACTTGCTTAGGACCCTAGGGACTCTTCTAACCTAGCCATGGCCCCTGAACCGAGCCCCTCAACTCCTGGACGCCTACACTATCCCACGCTCGTGCAGTGTTTTCTCTCGGGTGCAAGCTCTTGCTAGGACACCTTCCCTGCCTTAGAGCGTGAGTCCTAGCGTGGCTAGGACTCTCCCTGACTCCTCATGTCCTTGGCTAGCCCCTGGAACGAGCCACCCAAGCCCCAGCCCCTGCACAACAAATACCGAACCCCATGCTTATGACAGCCGCTTCTCTGTTTCTGCATGTTCTTGTTTTTTTTTATTCTTTCTTTGAT